>NW_009952052.1:4772105-4830288 GCF_000747805.2 Chaetura pelagica
AGCCCGGCTGCAGCCCGAGCCCCGGCTCGCCTAGTCCCGGCTCTCGCCTGGTTCCACTTCGCTCCAGCCAGACCCGGTTTGACTCAACTCGTCCTGTCGTCGCCACAGCGTGGTGAGACAAATTCATGCCACCCCAGGTTGCAGGGGAAGACATAATCCTGTCTTACTTGCACACAAACCGCGACCCTATACGGGACCAGCGTCGGGCATATCCCTCCTCCTCCTTCCCTCATTAATAAGTAAATAAGGTGTGTAACTAAGGTGTACCCATATATATTTCATGTGCTTTAATTACCCTTTTTGAACCTCCTGCCCCCAAATTGCTTTGTTTTCCCCACAATAAACCGTGCATTTCGTAAGTTCTAATTGGGGTTTCGCTGCTGTTATTGGAAATATTAGTAAGCACCGAGCAAGTTATTCACTTGAAAAGTCAGGGCCAAAGCTCCTGCTCCTCTGTGAGAGGCGATCCCCACGTGTGGACCTCTTAGCAGATCCTGACAAGCTTAATACACTCCAAAAAGGAGATATAATAGATCACGGATCGCGACAGGCCCTCTTGAGGAACTGAAAGGCTGCTAGAAAACAGCAGCTTCCAGTGGTCTTCCCAGCCTCTGGGTGGTGGGAAGACCAACATAAGCTGCTGTTTCATACCTTACCTGTAAGCATGAGAGGTTGCTGTTAGCATCTCTTTCCTCTGATAGCGTCTCCCAAGTTGAACAAGCCCTTAACCCACCTCACAACACAGATTCTCCATCCTCAGCCATCTTGCTGGCCCTCAATTGAATGCACTGTAGTTTGTCAACATCTTTTTAATGGGCAACAGTAGCCTGGATGCAGAATAACAAGGGCTGAGTAGAAGGCAGTAATCTTTTCTCTACCACTGTGATCCTGCTAACACAGCCCAGGATGCTGTTGGTCCTTGTTGCTGCCAGGGCTACTGCAGCTTGCCAGCCATGAGGGCTCCCAAAGGCTTTACTGACACAGCTGCTCCCCACCCAGGTTGGACACTTTTCAGTTGCACTTTGCACTTGCCCTCCCTGAATTTCGTGGTCTTCTGCCAGCCCGTTCTTCCAGCCTGCATTTGTCCCTCAAATGATAGCTGTGCCCTCAAGCATTATCAGCCAGGGTGCCCAATTTGGTGTCATCTGCAAATTTGATATGAGTGCACTCCTTGATGTCCTCCAGGTCACTCATAAAGACATTAAACAGAACGGATCCCAAATTAGCTCTCTGTAATACCCTACTTGCCATAGGCACCCAGGTAAAGTACAACCCGTTAACCACTACAGTGTGAGCTTGGCCACCAAATCATCTTTAACCCACATGGTTTTTCATCCACTGAGACACATAATGTTCCTTGCCTTGCAAGGACATTGGCCAATTCTGTCAGCACCCATGGATGTAGACCACTGTCACAGTTTGACTCAGGATTGGCTTCATCCTGACTCAAACCAGGACATTAACCTGATTGCATGGACATAAATGAACTGAAATCTAACAAAGAAAAACACTTAACCTGACCTTCAGCTACACCTAATTATTCCTCTCCTTGAACACTTTCACTGAGCAGAAGGGCCTAGGACTGAGGAAAAGAAAGCATCAAGTTCCTCAGCCTTATCTATGTCTCCCATCACTGAGTTTCATCCTTTGTAAATCTTTAATTTGATTGAAAGCCATCTGTCAAATAGCATGATGTAAATAACATCAGGAATGTAATTAAGTTTATCTTTGCCTTTCCAAATGAATGCCTTTCTAGCTTTGAAATTTCAGAAATAACATCAGATTTGTATAAAATTATTTAATCTGAAATTCAGTTCAGCCTGTTTAAAAATCCATTGATTTTGGGGTGATATATGTTCATATTTTATTGATCTACATGAAGGAATTTAGTCTTTAGATTTCATGCTGGTTTGGAAACAGAGAACTCAGAATGACTGTTTCATCAAATGAAAGAATTTTACAGCTTCAGCTTTTTTATTAGTTCCACAACCCATGTCTGACCTGCAGGGGGACAACTAATTGGACTGAAACAAACACTGCAGAAGCACAGGGTATTCTCCAAAACTCCTGAGCAATGCTGCAGTGGTCATTGCAAGGTAGCATCTGACCCTGCTTCGGTTTAATAGTGAAAAAAAGGGCAAGTTTTGATATTTTTTTTATTCATAAGCACAAAACCAGGAAAAGCAAAAGATGAAGTTTTGGAGGTTCTTCAGTGTTTGTTTTCATTTTCTGGGCAGCTGTTCATATGTGGACATTTCTCTTTAGAGGTCAGAGAAGTTTTGTCCAGCTACATACCTGTAGTTTTCCCTCATTTGTGCTTCGTATTCTGTGGTGTGCCAGAAGGGTTGTTTTTTCTCCTGTTCTGCAGTTCTTAATCACTCTGATTTGAGTTGGTGCAACTTCATCCAGATGGCTTGCCTCACTTAAACCTTCTTTAAATCATCCCTCCTTATATAAATTGTTTCACCTTCCTTAATTGTGTTTTCTTTTAGTTTTCCCTTTTTCTTATAAGTAAATGTACTTAGTCTGCACTTGCTTATTTAATTGAACAAGCGAAGTTAGTTTTCATCCTTGCTTTGATTAAACCATTCCTCCAACACAGTTTCTTCTAAACTTGCTGATTTCAAATTAATCCCATATTCTTTGGGATTATGCCCACCATTAAAATAGATTTTTTTGCAGTTTTTTGGTGCAGCAATTTGTTCTGCTATTCAGAAAACAGAAAAATCAACTATTTGATCCTTTAGAAGTCTCATACATTAGAAGCTAATAGAAACACAGAGAAAGCCTGTTCCACATGGGTACCTCTTGACTAAGGCACTAAGGTATTGTTGCAGGAATTTCTGTGTAATATTAATGTATGCTTGAGCAGCATACTCTGCTTTTTTCTTCCTAATGATTGTATAAACCAAAATTGACATCCACAAGTAAAAAAAAAAAAACCTGACTATGAACTTTAAGATTCTTTTTGGCATTTCTAGTTTTTTGCTTCAAATGAGAAAGAAAGTCTGCTTAAAATAATTTATGCTGGAGTATGAAAGTCACTTAAGGGAATAATTGAAACAAATAACATGACCAATATATGGCAGTCATGTGTATCACTGAAATAATTTTTGACACTTTCTGTTTTTTTCACTCATTAGTTTCTAGTAAAGTTGAAAGGAGTACTAGAGTCAGGTTACAGTCAAGTCATTTCACTGCTAAGTTAATTATCCTGTTCCCCGCAAAGTGCCCTTATGGATTTTCTGAAATAAACCAAAAGTTTTCATTTTTAGCAGGCAGAAATCTTGACTGCTGAAAGGCTTTGTTGCATTCTGTGACTAGACTGCACACAGAGATCACATCTACCCTTACTATTAACACCTTCCTTCATATCTTCAGCTTTGATTAGGTAGAGCATACAGTGAATTTGTCTGCACCTGTTTGACAATTAACAAGAAGGGTGAAGTACTGAAATTGGGCAATCTCCTTTAGAATTAAGGACAACATTTTTTTACCTATTCTATTTTTGCAAGATGTTTCACCTTTATTTTGGTTGCTGCAAGCAGGCAGACTTAACTATGGGTAGATTTTACATTCCTTACATTAACTTGGGGTGAGGGTTTCGTTTCCATTTCTGGTTTATTAATTTAACTTCATGATGCAACCCTGATGCAGGAGTTAACAGAAAAACTGAGGCACAGTCTGAAGCTCACATAGCACTCCTGCCCCAAAGAGCAGAAAAACAAAAAAAACCTTATAAATGACACTGATTAAGCAGCCTGTGTAGTTTTCTTTTTTTGTTCTATATTTCTTCTGGATGGGTTATTTTGAAAAAAATAAAATAAAAATTGAAGAAAAGTGCTTATTATAGCCAAACCATAGAACCCACTTTTACACACAGTAGCAGAATTCATGTCAGCAGCACTTTAAAGGAAGATTATAAGTGAACAAGTATCTTACTAATTTGCAGACTGATGAACAGCAGATCATTTTACACGTTGTCTTGGCAATGTGCTACCAATTGTTGATAAACAGGAATACATCCATTTAATATTCAATGTCCCTAGCGAGATCTTATATTCTTCATTTGCTTTCATTTAACTCTCTTGACTGTCCCCTATGATTCAGTCTTTCCAGACAGCATTACTTTTGTTGATATCCTGTGAACTGATTTGATAATAACTTTGATAACATTATATGCTTGGAGAGTAGTAATTCTAGCTGTGACTGTACCTGTTCTGCTTTATATGATTGCAGCCTTCCTTGTAATGGCACTGGGATTTTTTGTGCATTGAGATTTAGGTGTGCAGAATTTTATTTTTCAGTGAAAGAAGCGGTTAAACTCGTCCAACCAGCCTCGGATCACACTGAAATGGGTGTTTCAGCTGAAATGGATCAGTCTAGTGCAACTGTGCTCTCTGTGCTAGCTCATTTCAACTGAGATGGGTTTGGAGTATGAAGAACAGTTCAGTAGATCATCATGATCCCTGGAAATGACAGTCATGAGCAGCTGGAAGTAATTTTGATAAGGAAGCTTTTCAATCAGTTCAGCTGTGATCAGGAAATAAATAAGTGTGTCATCAGCCTTACTGATTCCTGGGTTCTCCTTTCTTCTTGGTGCATTCAATTCCTCTCTCTCTTCCCCTTCCTCATCTTCTTCTGGCAGTAGATACCTGTATCACTTGCTCTACTTACCACACAGGTGCAAATTATTATCCTAGACCAATGCAGGGCTTCTCACAAAATGCATCTGCAGGTTCCTTGTTGCAAAGACTGGCCCCAGAAGTTGGTAGTAAGTATTTTCATTCCTTCCTCTTACCTGGGTAGGTCACTCTCCCAGGTGTGGAAAATCAGTGATCCCTTCTCAGCCTTTCAAAGAAAGGCTTCTGGACAACTCTCTTCAGAACAGATATTATCTGTTGCTCCCAAATATATCCCTGTTGTTTTCTGCTAAGGATTACATTTAAGACACATCCTGCTCATTACTCACCCAGTGACATACTGAGCAGGACCTTTAGATGGCTCCCTGCCTGCTGCAATTCCTGTTTCAAGGTGTGGAAGATGTGTGCCGTCATGATGAGGCCCAAGATTCACAGGCTGCATCTGTACTAGCCACAACACCAGTGCCAGGGCTTTCCTGGCATCAAGCCAACTTAAATTCTCATTCTTTTAATCGGGGTTGCTATGTCCAAAGCAGATGTTGATGAATGGTTCTTCACCTGTGCCAGCACCCAGGCTAAATTGCAGGGAATCACAGGGGGACTTGCTAGATTCCAGTGCCAAAAGGGTACCAGGGATTTAGATGATTTAACTTCTCTGCCCTGACACTCTATAATTTCCTGGTGCAAGGAAAGTCCTCAGGTTTCTAAGGTCATGCAGAGATTGAAATGTTTTTGCATAGACATGCCTCATATCTAGCTATGTGTGTGTTCACAAATTCCCTCACAAGGTTTGTGCCTTTTGCTTAAATGTCATTCTACCCAGAAGGAAATGTCACGAGAGGTGCTTAGAAGACCTGTAGAGGCTGTCAGAGAAAGTCCTAGAGGAAGCTGGGGAGCAGAGCTTTAGATTAGTGACAAGTCACAAGGCCTGAGCTCCCAGGAAGGAAAACAAAAGGAACTTGGGGGTAAAAAGATTCCTGAAAATAAAGCAGGTGCCTGTGCTTCCAAAGTACATGGCACTTGAAAGCTAGGTCACAAACCAGCTAATGAAGGCAGGAGATGATCCTGGGCTGAAACCTCAGTTATTTTGAATTTTATTTTCTTCCTGGGAGCATTATTTTTTTTTTTTAATTTAAGGTGAAAAATTATGTGTTTTATTTATTCCTCATGCTAATCTTTCCTGTTGATTTCCTTCCCATGTTTGTGTGTTTGTAAGTTCTCTCCTTATGCCCTTACATATGTTTGAGAAAGCCATCAGCACAATCTCTCTTGGTGGGATCATTTTTTTTTTTAATTTAAGGTGAAAAATTATGTGTTTTATTTATTCCTCATGCTAATCTTTCCTGTTGATTTCCTTCCCATGTTTGTGTGTTTGTAAGTTCTCTCCTTATGCCCTTACATATGTTTGAGAAAGCCATCAGCACAATCTCTAATCCTTGCAGAGCACTTGTGACAGTATCAAACCTTGTCAGTCTTAACACCATCTTCTGCAAAACACACCAGGACTGCTATCTGCAGTCAATTCACCAACACTTACCATTACTTTTTGATAATGCTGCTTTTGTCATTTTTCAATTTACTCAAGTTGTAGCAGGTATGAGCCTAAGGTAAAGTTCCATGGGGAAATTTAAATGACAGTCAGCATAAGGTCCCAAAGCCAGAGGAAAATGAGCCAAACTTGGAAAAGGGATCATCAAAGCTAGGAGTCCTGTTATGTATTCAAATTCCAGCTCCAGCATCTGTTTAAGTCTTTGATAGCACCAGTGATATTATCCTCACATCAACTCTGGTGTTTATCATCCTGAAGGAAATAGTAACTGTGAGACCAACTGACAGTGAAGGAATTAGGGCTCAGGGGAGAAGAAATCACTCAGAAAAAAATCCAGAAAATAAATAAACATAATTCAAGTGAGTAAATCCAAGATAGAAGTAAGTCCGAGTAATAGTGAATTCTTCAGATTTAACAAGATGATTAGCAATTATGTTAAAACTGTTATTAGTGTGAATCTTATTTTATTGGAGATTTCTGTTCACAGCAGAAAGAATGTCCTTCATAGTGCGGATACCTTGTCATGAAATCAGGAGAGGGAAATTCTCATTTACAGTTGTTGAGAGTAAGGTTGATCCATTAGAATTATTAGTCTATATTTTTATTTATACTTACATTCCTATCTGTTTGTTTATAAGATATTTTTTTGTCAAAACCCACAAACTTAGTAAGATTCTTAATACTTGAAGCAAGCAGATTTTGAGAGTTACATTTCATTTATAAAATTTGAGGCCAGCTATACCCAGTACCAACTTCTACACATTGAAGGCTTCAGGTTGCCCAGTTTAGGGACAATCCTCTAACACAGAAACTAGATAACTAGGAAAGACAGTGAGCATGAACACACTAACTTAGCTTATGAGTAATTTCAAAGAAAATATGTGAAGCATAAAATGAACATGGAGTGAATTGAAAGTGCTGATATATCAAAATTAGCTTTGATTCAGAGTTTTAATGAAATTTTATGAATAGCTATTTGTATTAAATATAATCTCTGCAGCATTGCAGTGTCTTTTTTTTTTCTATTGGAATCTTACCTGAGAATTTCACTCTTGTGTTATATATTTGTATCATTTTTGGTTTTCAATTTATATGCATATATATTTATACATGTACTTTGTGTTTTTATTTATATTTTACTTGTATATTTTCTTCTAGGCTTATTTAATTTACATGCTGTAATTTGGTATAAAAATTATGCAAACATACTTTCCCATTGATGTGCCATAGCAACTGAATATTTATGGTTTGAATTGTTACTTTATTTTTATTTTAAATCTTATAAGCAGCTGGTTTTCAGTTCTACTTGAAATGTGTTGCCATTTTGTCTTTGTTACCTCCAGTTTGATACTTGAGGAGGTTCTAAAGTCACTGTCTCCTCAGTGAGATCTATGACATAGAAAAAAAAATAAAAATGTAGATGTCTCTAAGTTTGATTGTTGATTGGTCTGATGTCCATGAATCTTTATTTTCACGTGTATTTTATACTCACAACGTTTGCATAGCTTACTTGAATTATGAGACTTCTTCTGACCAATTATCTCCTAGGTCTGTTTTCATTTATCATTTCTATGTATTTCCAGCTTAAACTCTGTAGGTGCTTTTTACATTCCAGTCAAATAGTGTCATTGAGAAAATAATTGTATCCAACTTAAACATAGAGCAAGATTTTTTCAATAATTTGTGTTCAAAAAAGCTTTAAGTGGCTCAATAAAGTACTAATAATTAAGGATTTCATTTAGTAGATCAGATTCCATTACATACAGCTCAGAGTTCTTTAGACATGTCAACAATTAATTCTATAGAAACAAATGTTATTCATTAATGGGTTGAAACCCTGTAATATACAACTGTCTGAGTAAATACGCTGTAATTATATCAGAATATAATCCTCTGATGGAACAGCTACAAAGTTTGTCTCTATTCCTAAAAGCTTTTCCTAATACCTCACTGATTTCTATTTCCTACTTCATAAATTATGGCCTAATTAGTGTAAAGCTTTGTTGCAGAGAAACAGCTTCAACTTTCTAAAATGTTAATATTTTCACATTTCTACTTCAAGCAGTAGTCTGTCTAAAACTGATGCTGCTCTACATCAAAGTTGCCACTTCATTTATTGTTATTAAGTGCTGAGGTGATGAAGGGTGTGGAAATGGCTGTAATTATACAAGTATATGTGTTTGCTTACTGTCTCACAGCTGCCTAAATATTATTTGAAGATATGGCTCATCAGCAAACAAAAATTTCATTTACTGAATTGTTTTAAGTAATTTAGGTTTAATTCCTTTAAGTACAATAGAAAAGATAAAGCTTTAACCATGATAGATATCTTATCTAGACCGAAGTTCAAGCTTTTTGCTCTTCTGCATTCTGGATGAGGCAAAATCTTGGACCTGTTTCTGTCACCTAGAGTTCCTTAGCTTAAAAATTGATAATCTCTCACAACTCAGGTATTCTGGCTGTGGCTAAGATCTAATTAACCTGATATTTTCAATCTGATTAAAACTTCTACCCAAATTTAGGAAACCTTTCACAGAATTTTCTATTTATTTATGTATGTATGTATTTATTAAAACTTCCCTTGGAAAAAAAATGCTTGCCTTTTAGGTGGATATTTTTCTAGCAAAAAAATGTTTTCTTGAAAGTTTCCTATTTAACTGCTGGAGGGGGGAATAGTTTCTTACTATAAATCATGCAGAGCACTTAAAGGTAATTTGTGGCGCAATTAAAATAGCTACTAAGTTTTTATGGTGTGCAATTATGTTTCTTTCATCAGTACATCATTAGGAGGAATCTTGTTTACCCTTGCAAGTAGAGCTTGTTAAATGCAAAGAAAAAATGCAACTGGTGAGCAATAAAGGGTAGATTAAGGGACAAATAAGATGTCCAAGGAGTTCTTTATGAGTGAGGCTTTTTTGTGTGCTCAGCTTTTGTTTTTCTAGCATTCCCTGGAACAAGAGCTCAGAAAACCTATTGAAGCCTGTGTAGTTGGCTTCTAGTTTTAAATGCAACTTCATGCCTAATTAATAAATGTACTAGGTTATAGTTAAATAAAAATGTAGTACATGCTGAACTTGTGTATTTTATTTTTTTCTGAGTTTTAGTCAATATCCAAATGGTGGCTGTGTGGTTTTTAGAACTGTAGGAAAATTGAGGTTGGAAAGGACTTCAGAAAGTGCAGTCCAACTTCCCACTGAAAGAAGCAGCAACTAGGAGGAGAAGCAGGTTGCTTGGTGATTTATCTAGTTGAGTTTTGAAAATGTCCAAGTTTGGAGACTTCATAACCTCTTTGAGCAGCTTGCTCTGCTGTTTGTTTGGCCTCATGGTGAAAACATTTCTCCTTACTCAGTCTTCATCTTTTTTTATTTCCACTTACGGCTCTTGGCTTGCTTCTTCTCTCCATGCATCACTGTGAAGAGCCTATCTCTGGCCCCTTGATCATCTCCCCACAGGCACTGGAGGATGATGTTAGGTGCCCCAGAAGCCATCTCTTCTCCATGTGGAACAATTGCCCCCTGACAGGTGTTTCAGCCCTGACCATGCTGGTAACCTCCACAGTTCTCCAGTTTGTCAGTGTTTTTCATGCACCGGGGAAAAAAAAGAAAAGGGGGGGGGGGGAATTAACTTGAAGTATTCATTCAGTTTAACCCATGAGTGTGAGAACAGATAAAAATTGAAAGAGAACAAGGTCTGTTTAGGAAAAATAAAATGTCCAAACCACTTATTCATATAAGGCATCCTTGTGTTTCATGGAGAAAGAGAAGGAAGGAAGGGGAGGCCTCTGTTTACTTGATAGGCTGTTCAAAAGTGGTAACATTTGTGGGGTTTTTTTTTGTTTTCTTGTTTTCTTTTTTTTTTCTTTTTTTCTTGCTAGCACTGCTTGAGAGAAACACAAGTAATTCATCTCTGTGGAAGTGTACTGGATTCCCAGGTGTCCACATTGAAGGCTTCAACTGAAATGGCTTCTATTTTGGCTGATACTATCTTCCTGTTGAGGTGAAGGAGAACATTTCCTGCTTTAACCTCTGCAGACAGAAGTAAAATAGGAGAAAATAAGTCATTAGATACTTAATAGCTTAAGTAATAGAATGATATGAAACTTCACTTAGAATGCCCATTCATTCTCAAGTGTGTAGCTATCTCTTGCTAGACTGCATTACAGGTGAACATGGAATTTACAGAAAAATTAAAAGATATGTTAAATAATATAAATAATTCTGGATTTGAATTACATTTCACACAGGAGTAAGCCAGGTTTAGCAGAGAAGTTATAACAGTAGCTGACAGAGTACCAAAGTTTATTATTGCAGATTTTAAACTTTAAAATGCTTTGAGTTTAGGAGTCAATGTCCTGAGGGTAAATGTGATGGAGTAATTCATGCCTAGAATAAAAAAATTCAGGTGTGTTTTTTTTTACATTAAAATTATATAAAGTGGCATTTCAGTTTTTGCAGTGTGGACCCTCCATACTCACAGAGTTTTTGGATATGCATATGCCAGCTGTTCCAGACTGTAGGCTTGTTCACATTCATGGTGTTTGTTGGTTAGTTCTCAAATGTTCCAGCCTTTGATGCTCTCTGTAGGACCATAATGCAAAAATCTATGGTGATTCTCATTTCCTTTTTGTCAGAAATGGCTCAATGTGGATGGAACATTTTATATGTAGTGCTTCTACTCTTGTCACTATAGCTTTCCTTTCATCACTCAATGGTTTGCTTTGGCCTTGAAAGTTTCATTGGCTGTCATCTTTTTTGTGTGTCATGTTGTCATCAACCACCAGTTTCCATGCGTAGTGGATGAGCACCATGTTACATGTCTGTTTTGCCAAAGAAAATATCATAAAAGTGAGACTAAACTAAAAAAAATGCTGCATAAACAGATCCTGGAGTTGTCCTCTGACTCAAAATTGCTAAAGGCTGGAAGTCTTCAGGTCCTTGTCTGAAATGTATTATTATACCTTTGGACTCCAGCAAAATTCCAAGTCCTGAAAGCCTCTGAGAGAACATTCCTCTAATGTTCTTGTACCAGGAGATCCCAGCCCCTTCAGTTTCTCTGAGTGCACCACTAGCAAGAGATTTTTCTGCATGCTCCCATCAATTCATGAATCCCATGACCGGAGGCTGCATTATGTTTTTCTCTTGCTGTCTCACAGCCTTCCCCTTTCTGGGTGTCTTTCTCAAGACATGAGGGAGTCTGAGACCCCATTTTTCAAGGCCTTGGCAATATCAACATTGTATCTGGTTTATAAAGGTCTTTTCACTTCTGATAGCATCACCAGGAAGGGAAAACATATTTGAGTTCTATCATGCGTACTCTGAAAAGACACAGTATCTGTGGTTTCCCTGCAGTTCCTTAGGTGTATCTGATTCAAAGAACTAGTCTACCTGTGTCCTACCAAGAACTTGATTGCCCAAAAGTGGACTCATTTTTCAACACTTCCTTTTTCAAAAGGGTATTGCTTTTCATTGCAGGAAACAATCCCTAAGGTTGTTTCCACTGGTAATTAGGAAAGCTAAATGTATAATTATTTCCTGCTACAGACTCTAAAACTGGATAAATTAGTTGTGTCACAGTCCAATATGAGACTACCAGGGTGGAGACTATCCTCAGCAATCCCTGAAATTCAATACAAGCTCTGTCTCCATCAAGAGATACCTATAGGTCGTAATGATACAGGAGGTGTCATTAGTGTTTCTAACCACCTTCTTTTTAAAAAAATTTAGACTATTATCTAAATAAGTCTAGTTAAGGTGAAAGAAAAGTTGCTGGAGTTGTTGATTTTTCGATAGTTACCTCTGTTTTTAAGTAATCTCTTAATTTCTGTGAGAAAAGCAGGAAGGAAAACTCATCTTTAACACAGTGTGATTTTAGGATGTGGATAAAGAGAAACTACTTAAATCTCATTATTCCTCTGCAATTAGTAAAATTTATCTTGCTGCCTTTTTGAGTGAACTCCCTGAGTCAAAGAGCTATATTAAGAATGGACATTCAGATTTTTCAGCTGTTAAGTCAAGGACATAGTGGCAGAGAAAGTATTAGTTACTGGGTAGGAAGGAAGTGGATGGACAAGTTTTTGGCTTCTGTGTTTTCTGAAGTAATGGTTGTAATACATCTTCCAGGATTACCTCTATGTAGAGAGTTGTTTGGGATTTTTGTGAGACAGTTTTTTTCTCTTATGTCAGTCTCATGATTTATTCTCCATATTAACTCAGTGACTTAATAATTTCAAAATTCAGGAACACATTATTGTTGATTCATTGATTTGTACAGTTTTTTATATATTCATTATTTATTTTTAATTAGCTGAACAATTTGCAGTAACTTAGCCCCAGTTGTTCACTTCTTCCTTTAATCATCATCCTTACACAGAGAAGGGAATTGATCTTTCAGATTACTCAGTGACTTCAAGATTGTCAATAACTTAGCAAACAACTTCAGTTACTTAAGCCTTTTTTCTAAACTGCTACTTTTTTGTGTCCATGTGTGTGTTTGTCCCTGCCACAGATGAAAAGCCAGAGAATCATAAAATCCAACCATTAACCCTACTCTGCCAAGTCAGTAATGAACAGCAAATAAGAAAGAGTTGTGTTTTGAGGGGTAGATATGCTATGGTGAAACACGAAGTAGAGAGAGCCTGGTTCAATGTCAGAGTCTATCAGTGCCCCCTGAGTGGCATGGGATAATGTGTGGGGAGTCTTGAGGAAGCTGTGAAAGTAAGATACTCAGCATTTGGACTGGCCTCCAAATTTAGCCTAGAGGCCATCACCTGTAAATGTTCCGGCCTCAGCCTATCTAAACATCATCCTGAGTATCCTAACAACCCTGTGACTTAGCTTGGACAGCAAGCAACTCTTTGTGTGATGGGAACAAAGCTTTCTCAGAAGTTAGTTCAGGGTAATTCACTCAGCAGAACTACTGACCCTCAGCAAATGTCACTATGCTTTGATCCAAGTGAAAAATGTGCCTTTTGGTTTGGTTTGGTTTCGTTTGTTTGTTTGGGGTTTTGTGTGTGTGTGTGATACCTTAAGTTAAGCACAGACTAGCATAGACAGTGAGCTCTTGCAAGAAATCTTTCTTCCCTCCTGTCACCCTACCAGCCTTTATTATTACTTATGTAGCTGGACCTCATCTTTCATGGACATATATTGGCTGGTATGTACATAGGACTCCAAATGTGGTTTCTCCAGGTTCCCCTTGGAAATTTATACTGCTATATTCTATTTGTAATGCTTTCCCTGATACATATTTGCTCTTTCTCAGCAGTGTCCCATGGGTGTTTCATGTATCCTGTGATGGGTTCAAACTCCTTTAATGTACCCCTCCTCTGCAATTATCAGGTGGTTAGCTGCAGTTTTAACACATTATTCCCAAGTGTATAAACTCCTCTGTTCAATTTGCTTCATCTAGTTTGACAACACTTCTCAACTTTGTGTCTCCTGTCGTCCACTGATTTCGTTATCATCTTCCATTATCTATGGAAAATACTTATATTCTTAAATAAGATTGCTCTAGAAAGCAAGCTTCAGTAGAAATCCTCCTCTGTCCTTTTAGTCCATCTTGCTATAATTTTCCTCTACCCAACTGTTGCTGACTTATTTGGATTTTATATCTTTTATTGTGCTTCTTTTACTACATGTGATTAAAAAAAGATAATGCTGTTCCTAATTACCATTAACAGTGTTAATTTGGAAAGGGCACCTGTCAATAGATGCAACTTTACATTAAAGAAACATTGTGGGAGCCCAAGTTGATTAATACACTACATTTTTCTTCTTACCATGCAAGCACATTTGCATGTTTATGCTTTTTGAGAAATTATATACATTGTTTCCTCTGAGAAAACAAATAAAACTGGAGACCTGGCCTCAAACAATATCAAGCATTGAAACAATTCAGTGATGTTCTCCGAGCATATTATTTCTGACTTTTAAAAGTTTATTGGCAATACTGAGGTAAAATTTTCTGATTTATTGCCTTTCCATGGCAGATTTACTGAATGCATAAAAATGTAGTGAAATTAAATGATGCATGCAATAGCATTTTGGTGGGAGTGAGAGATCACAATTTGTATTTTATTTTAATGTGTGCTTTGATCCTTTACTTTTGTGTCAATTGTGTAGACTTTTTCAGCCCTTGTATTTTTCTTGTTAATATTTCAGGCATGCTCCAAAGTATTTATGAAGCAACATGAGAATTTAAAATAGTGGGACTTTCTGTAGGTGCTACATTGGGTGGGTTGTAAACCTGTTACAGGATGGCATACAAATAAAAAAGTATTAACAACATATTTCTCTTTCTGTGTGAAGAAATGAAAACTACACCTTTGTCTCCTCTTTACGTCATCTGGTGATTATATATTTTAAGCAGAGCTCTGATAATGTCAAGAAGGGACAACCCTGCCTTTCTCACTACCAGGCAGTGGGATATATGTAAGAGGAAACATAATACTGCAACTCCTCAAGTGCCTCAGAAAATAAAAATATTACTAGTAAAGACCACAAATCCCCATCTAATTGAAGACAAAGATCTCAAGTAGGCTGAAACCAAAAATCACACCCTGGGAAAGAAAGAAGTGTTCTGGTACAGGATATTCTGTAAGAATACGTCTGGTTATTTATGTGGAGCAAATAATTAAGTGTTCCCTGGAAACACTGTAAGGCATTAATTTTCTCTAATAGTGCAATAGTTGAGGGATTTGGAATAATTTTTACATAAACATACAATATTGCTTCAAAAGCTTGCAATAGATTATGTGGTTCAACTGTATTTAAATTGCATAAATAGAATCATAGAATAGTTTTGGTTGGAAAAGACCTTTAAGATCATCAAGTCCAACCAACAACCTAGCATGCTACAAAACCCACCACTAAACCATGTTCCTGAATTTGCTCCTACTAGACTGGGTTTGAAATAACATTGTGTTTAAACTCACAAAGCAAAGATAACTTGTATTTTTCCTTCAGGTTCCAAAACTAAGATCTGACTTTGAAAACAGGATCTAAATGTAAGTCTTAAAGATTATTGATGTAGCAGTGATAATCAACCCATGTGCTTATTTCTAAATTCTGTGTCTCTTCTTGCATTGCTGGGGAACAAATCATGCATTAGCTAAGCAGTGAGGTGGTTTTTATTTGTCTTGATAATATTGAAATAGGCTCAGAAAATTCAATCTGAAGTAAGAAAAGTTTCTTTCTCTCAAAAACTTTTTTCTTCATAGTCCTAGGAAAATACAGCTGTCAGCAACATATTACTTCTTAATCTTTTACCTAGTAAGCCTAGGGAAAACAGTAATCTGCAGAAGGGTTAGGTAATTTTTGGTTGCAAACATTTCCAGCCTGTGCCACATAGGATGAGCTGTGATTATCGGAGCAAAACTCATTTGCTTTGAAAGACTGACATATTTTATTTAGCAGACTTTGACAGGAGCAAGTTTAATGGCAGAAATCACAAAAGCTTAACCAATTTGCCTTCTTTCTGTAGTAAAAAGGTTTTGTAGTAGAACAAATAGGCTTTTCTAATTGTTCTAGACAGTGTTACACATGAAGTGCTTTAGAATGGCTGCCAATCTGGTGTTAGCATTTTACAGCGAAACCATTCTGTTGGTTAATGCATTGAAAAAAAGAGACAAAAAGCATAAAAAACTTAGTTAACATTCATTTAAATGTGAACATTAGGAAATATTGCAAAACAAAAATATTTATTAAGCTTTTTTTCATGTTCCCTGCAAGAGTCACATGGATTTTGAGACTATTGTCATAAACTGCATTAACCTGGGAGTTCAGAATTGAGCAAATTTGTATCTGACAAGTAGCTTAATAAGTTTTATTACTTCAGAAATAAATTCACAACTAATGGCAATACCATCTGTATTGTTAAATTGTGTGTACCTAGTATGCTCTTTATTCTTGCTGTTGAGTAAATAGATTCAATACCATGGGAAGAATCATAGAATAGTTTTGGTTGAAGAAGACCTTTAAGATAATCCAGTCCAACCATTAATGCTGTACTCCCAAGTCCACCACTAAGCCATGTCCCTAAGGACCACATCTACATGTCATTTAAATACCTCCAGGAATGGTGACTCAACTCCTTGCTCAGGCAGTCTCTTCCAGTGCCTGACAACCCTTTCAATGAAGAAATGTTCCCTATTATCCAATCTAAACCTCCTCACTTCTAACTTGGGCAGAGACAAACACCCACCTCGCTACAATCTCCTTTCAGGTAGTTCTAGAGAGGATAAGGGGGAAGTATTAAAAACAAACAAAAATAAAAATCAACAAAAATCCTCAAAGCTAAACCTTTCCATACAATGCAGATTCTCAGCATTACTCCTAAATATCTCAGCCTTTGTTATATTCCAACAATGTGCTATAATTGAAAAAAAAATCCATGTACTTCATTACTTCCATTAAGTTCATTATGAGATACTAAATAGGGAAAGTCATTTATTCATGTAATTTCATTTAGCCCTTTCTGCCTCATCACAGGAAACTCTATCAGTTTTCCTGTTTGTTGTAAAATGTCTAATATAAAATTAAGATGATAAAATATGATCAGCCTTACAAAGGAAAGCAAATAAGCATTATGTCTTTGTTTCAAAACTTTAAGGAGGATTCTTGAAGAATTCATAATAATTGAAACCCTACTTCAGTAGTCTTAGTTTCTAGTTACTGTATTGTGAAATTTAAATACTGTCATTTAACCAAGTCTGTATTTTTTCTGTGACTTGGTGCCATGTGTCAGTACGTATTTCCTTTTCTGTTTCTCTATTAGTATTAATGGCAACCTCATTCCAGCTCTGGAAGTTGTGGTTTAAAAATTAAGGAAAAGGAATTATTTTGGAGGTAGCGGAGATGATAGTGCTCCAGCAAATTTGTTGGAAGAGAAAAATGGGGGTGGTTGTAGCCTATAATGAACTTGGGAAGGCAGAACTCTCGCATCTGACTGAAAACTCCTTTTCCACACCTTGTCAAGCACCAGAAGCCACAGCAATTCATCACAGCCTGTTGCCATCTTCCGAGTCAAGAAAAAGATATAAAGAACCAGCTGTTTATTGATGGCAAAGAGGTCACAGGCTGTTGTGCACTAATGTGATGGACCATGTGTGTACCCTTCTCCTGCTTCTGCTGTGAGCTGAGTTGCCTCTGGCTGAGGAGAGGAGCTCAGCCCACCAGCTTCGCCTTGAACCCCTGCTGCTGAGTCAGAAAGGGCTGGTCTGCCAGCATCTCTTGCATTCAGCTGCTCTGCCCTCCATGGCATCCGCTGTTACTGGCAAGACAGGTGATACTGATTTTTCTAATGTATTATTATACAGGCTTTGCAATGGATTTGAGCAGACCGTTCTGGAAAGCATCTCCAAAGCCCACTAGTTAGTCAAAGAAGGTAGTTCAATTGTACGTGACTCAAGTGAGTCCAGAGTTCCTCTAAGCTGGAACATTTTCTCCCTATGTGATACATTAGTGAATCAACACTAGAGAGAGGAATGCAATTAGATAATAATTTCACAAAAGCAGACCTATTATCTCTCAAAATTCCTACTTCATCCTTTAAACAGAATTTAAGAAGAAACAAAACAGAAAAAGATTTTCCTTTCCCACAGGATAAACAATTACATTTTTTAAAATGCTACTAACATCTCTTTGTCCTTTGTAAACCCAGATCTTAACACTGGAATACTTTCCCCAACAGGATTGTTTTACAACTCTGTTTTCTTGGATAATATTTTCTCTGCATTTTAGTCTAATTGTGTCTACACAAAAGTCAATAAATACATAACCTATGTTTATTTTGTGTTCTAAATCATAAGAAGACATACTTTAATAATAGAAATAGTGTCCAAAGTGGTAGTGAAAACTCTGAGATTCAAGAAGGAAGCATGCATGCAAGTTACAGTGAAATGTACACACACGGGAACTCACCTAATTGTGTTTAACAGTTCACTCTCATATTTTTAAGGCACAAAAATCACCGTGCTGTAAAAGACCCACTTTATGTTTATTGCATATTCCAAACTCTCACTAAAACCCTCAATAAAGGGAGAAATGGGTTAAGAAATAAACATTGGATCCAAAGGACTTTTGCAGTGTCTCTCTGGTGAGTTTTAAAATAATACTGGGTACACCATGTAGAGTATCATGGAAATCTAATAAAGTAAACAGAATTTGCATTTCTGTAAAATTGAAGGATTGCAGGAGAGAAATACATATTTTTTGTGTGTGTGAAAACACTGCAGCTATTTTTTTTAAGTATGTAGAATTCATACAGGCTTGATATATGAATGTTACCTGTGCCCGCATGATGATTTATTCACATCATTCTAGTAGGAGGATTTACTGTCCCATGCTATGATTTTGACTCTAGCTAATGAGGAAGACAAAATAAGACAAAATTATCTGAGCAAGAAAAAGTAGATGTGGACATATTTTACATCATGCCCTTCTATGTGCATAGCAACATATATTAGGCTGATGCATAGGACTTAGATGCTAGCAGGAAAGTTCTGGCAATATGTGGATACAGCAAGGAGCAGAATAGTAGAATGGTACTTAACAACTTCTGAGTTAGTGGTGAAAACTTTCAGGAATGAGCTAGTGAGAGGGACTTGCATGAGAAACAAAAGGGAAAGTAAAATGTGTTTTGATGTCAAAGGCTAAATTGTAAAGCAGGTTTCTAATATAAACCAGATAGGGAGGAAGTCTTCAGATTATATTGTATGGTGCAAATAAAGGAGACAGAGGGAAGGGCAAGATTCAGAGGTGTAGAATAAGCATGGAAAGTGTAAAAGAGAGGTCAAAGAGTCCACTGAAGATCTTTAAGAGAAGGAGGAAAAGTTTTTATTTGATTTTAAAATACCACAAAAGCTAAGGAAAGTGGTTGGTGAGGTGCAGCTTCTAAATAATAGAATATGCACCACTTGACATGTGGTGTACTTACTGGGAAGGCTTTAAGAGAGGATGAGCAATAACCAAGTTGAGAAGGACCTGAAGTCTGAAAGTGTTCAAGATGACAGGTAAAGCAGACAATGGGAATGCAGGAATGAATTTTACTAGGGTTTCAAGGGTGGGGATAGGCTTCCTCATGGTAAAAATTACATGAAGGAAAAACAGTTGTATGGAAGCCTTTCATGGTTTTCCTAATAACTGGGCTCTAGGAACAAAGTCAGAGACTGGAATTCAGAGCCCAGTCAAAATGTTCAGAAGAAAATAGTGTGACTGACCAGCTGCCTAGCTTATCTGGCTGAGATATGTAAACAAGAGCAAAGCTTTGTGGGGAAGGACATACAACAGAGTACGTCAGCTTATAAAAACATAAAAGTAAAACACTTGTTTTAGCAGTGTAAGTTCTCACCACTCAAAATAGACTTAGATTTAGAAAGCTAGATCTCATTTTCAGTGCAAGGGGAACATAGTTTTAAAATTGAGGCAAGTGTGTGGAGTCATGAAAAGTTGCAGGAGAGCACAGGTACATTAAACAAACAGGGAAATGTTACAGATGAAAGTCTGAAAGCCCAGTCCTGTACTCCTGACTCCTTTATCACCTTGTTATCCACAGCTTGAATACCGTCTTGAACCTATATTCCCAATTTTTAAAAAAACTGAGAAGGGACCCCTCAGGTGTATGACAGCTGTTCTACACCCGGGTTGGCAAGTCACTGGGCAACCTTTTGCCACACCAGGTAACTTCTGTCACAACTGTATGTGGACTTTGAGCATTCCTTTTTCTTCTCTTTGAGGTTCCATGCAGAACTGGAATCCAGATTTTTTCCCCCAGGATGTTTAATTTGTCCAAATCCTTTTACCACAATTCACTAGTTGCTAAGAATTTTTTTTGCAGCCTCAGCAGCACTGGTAATTGGTATTATCTTTTCCTTTGCAAAGAGAGTGTTTTCTCCTTGTGTCTGGAGTAGGTGCTAAATGCAAAGGCACACAGCTATCACAGCTGTTTCTTCACTCACTGACATCTGAGATGAGATGACAAAAGGATCCAGGAATAAGCTATTTAGGAAAAATTTGGAGATAACTGGAATAAAATGGAACAGCTGCTCTCTGTGGAAGCCAATAGCATTATACCAGAAGTAGAATCATCTCACTTTAAGCCAGATGTCTCTAAATTAGGAACAGACACAATAAAGGACTTAAATATTGATGTGCTATATTGAGATACTGTAATGCTGTAATTTGGATTTTTTTTTCCTGACAAAGGAATCCAAAACACAGTTAGGTACACAGTCATAATAATCATTGTGTGGGGACCGTCTGGCATGTCAGGATGAGATCCAAAGGGCTAAAGCACTGAGCAAGGCTCTGTATAACACTGGCTATCTAAGAGGCCTGGGAAGAGAGCTGCATGTTGAAGTCCCACCTTGATATTCCTGAGCAGGTTCCTTACAAATAACTACACGGAGGCTCTTCTCCTGTGTGTAACCATCTCCTCAGGGCATGTGTCTGTGGTTATTGACTAACAATGGAGTGAGGCTCACCCTTTTCTTTGAAAGGAAAGATATTTGGTGGTCTTGCCTTCTTATTAGATACTTTCAAAAAAGTTGAATATTCAAAGAAAGAAGTCTTGGGTTCTTCTCAGCCACTGTATTCCTAGCTGTAGTCCTAAAAAGATTATCTTAACCACCAAATTAGAGGTTACAGTACACAGGGCAGAGATTAACCTTTTAAACTTTTTAAAACTGAAAGGAGTAGGAAATTCATTGCTTTACAACACAGTGTTTATTGTTATAGCCAAGAGAGTCACCTTTTTCTGGAAGCAGCACCATTCATCACAGCAGAGCAGCTCTGCTGACCCAAACCCTCTTCACTGGGCATGTATAATATTAAAAGATTAAGTCAAAATGGTGAATACAGATTGATGATAACAAGGTCATTTTTGAGATGTTAATTGGCATATGGTGTACATCAAAAAATACACTACACAATAGGAGGAATACCAGTTGTGTGTGTTAATATTGATCATACCAAACAAGCAGCATCTGACCATGTAACAACCACAGCTGGGTTGCTGTAAAGGAACACCTGCACTGTGCTACAAGGAGTCCAGTCAAATAAAATACAATCCATGATTCCTATGCTGAGTCTAATCAGTTTTCATGGGTTATTCACATCAGTAGAGATGTGTTCATAGAAGAAAATTATTATATTCTTTGTACTATACTATTTCTTTAAAAAATAAGATAAGCTAACAGGCGAATCAGTATTTATATGGCCAGAATGGACACTAGCAAACAGATTCATTTACTTGAATTCAGAATCATCACGTTGTGAATACTGGAGTGAGTGTTCCATAGTGCTAATTAAGAATGCAAGTGCTTCAGGTTTTTGGGACCTAAACTCTTGCTTTTGAAAAGCAAAGTAGGCACCCCCTTAATTAAAGTGATCAAACAGCAGCTATACCCTGTCTCTGACAGTTCGATCTCTAACATGAAAATTAGCATTTTCAAACAACACATTATCATCGAGCTAGAATAATATCAGCAGTTAAAATATTTTTTAAAGGAATGATGTAATATTTAATAAAAAGGAGACATACTTAGAAGTGGGAATTTCTGGACAGCAGAGCTATAGATTACCTTTTTTTATTTAGTCAAATCTCATTTTCCTAGCATTTATATTATGAAGAGGAAAAATAGAATAGAATAAAATATCAGCAAGGAATGTGTTTAATATAGAATGTCAGCCTTTGTTATAGACACATAAAAAATATTAGAAGTTCTTTCTCACTGTTAGGGTTTTCAGCTGGAGTGACCCAGTAAAAAGAATGCAGCTTATTAAAAATAGGACATTAAAAAGTTAGCTGTGTGCAGTTATGTGCACTATTTGTTTATATGCTTGTGGAGATTTGTACTTTATATTCTAGGGCTTGTTATCCATGGGCCATATGGTACTGTGACTTACACCAGGTGAGAAGCCAATTCAGTATCCTTTTTAATTAAGCAATCAATGTAATCTTGAAATGTAGCATTTGGTAGTGTTTGTCATCCAGATTAATCAAAGGAGCTATGTTACAAAATGCAGATAGTTCTGTTTGTTGGTAAGGAGGAAGATGAGCACATATTGTATAGCAGCAGGTAAAAAGAACCCAGCTCACAATAGTGCTGGTGTTATTAGGACTGATAAAGCTTTCTTGCAGACAAAGTTTATACAGGCTACAAAGAGTTCAGGAAAAAAGAAGTCATCTAACAAGACTTGAAAAGTAGGAGACTTACACAATTATTTAGTGTTCTGACATGAAGAGGCATGAAGGGATGATTAGGGAGATGTAAGGATGATTGGCCCTACACATAGCAGAGAGCATCCCACAGGGTCTTGATCAAACCAGCTAGTGTTTACATGAAGGCCTGTCACTGAGGTGTGTTTCCACTTTCCTTCTCTCATATTATTTTGCTGTCGGCTTGGTTAGCCTACTTACTGTTTTATTATTGTCAGTTACTCATTCCAATACTGATTTTCTTATCTAAGAACTCACGGGCAAGGTGTTTTATTGCGATCTTAATCAAAAGGAATAGTCAAACACTTAAGTCCCTGTAAAGTGTTTATTAGGGAACTATTTTAAAGCATGTTACTGTTAATTTGACAACATGCAAGATGTGTTTTGATGTTGCAAGATGTGCTCAACTATTGCAAGATGTCAGTGGAAGTATCGTTCAGGGGATGCATGTTTTGTAGCTGTATCTAAACATGAAGATTGTTAATCTTTGTCAAGAGATTAGTGATTAGTGCATCAGTTTAAACTTCTAAATAAAATTTAAAAAATCATTACCCAAGACTTGTGATTCTGAACTGTCTTAGTGTGTAGATTTGCAAGACATCTTGGGGTCCCTGCTAAAGGATGTACCTAGTCTGTCATTTTGAAGTACTTTTTTTTTTCCTCAATACAAATGCAAACATCTGAAAAACCTGTAAAGAAATTAGGATTGATTTTTTTGTTTGTTTGCTTCACTTATCTACTGCCCAAGATCAAAGCTCCAATTACTGAACAAGGAGAAGCTGCCTAAAGGTTAATTCATAATTCATCTAATTGAAACTTACATTATAGACGTGATCAGGATGTGAACCACAAGTAGCACTGATGTATGGGTTTTTTGACCTGAAGACCTGACATGAGCTTGAGAAGATCTGGCAGGGATTCAGGGAATTATACTAAGATAGTCTGAGTCCTTTGTGGAGGGATGCATCTACAAAGTAGTGGTGAATTTAAGCACAACTGAAAAGAAACAGCATAACAAACTATGTACAAAAAAGAACTGCAGGACTGCACTCTGCATTTAGAATATGAACATTATAGTAGCTTCCTAAAAAATCCTTGGGGTTTTACCCTTGTTTTTTCCCCTCTTGCTTTCTGACATATTTAAGAAATCATCTTATCATCTATCGCAATCATTGCACTCTTTCTGGAAGGAAAAGCAAAATAGTTTTATTATTTCATATGTCTGCCAGCAGCATTAGTTCAGTTCTATTTTTTAATAAACCCTATTTCTTGGTTTCGTTCTTTTGAAAGGGTCAGGCATATATTGCTTTAATATAAGCTTATTGATTATAGTAATCTGCTGCATCCTTTGTTAGGGCTAGGAGAATTTCTTACAATATGCCAAATTCTGAAGTACATTCATAAAAAGATGTAGCATTGAAAGAATTCCACAAGAGTAACCTGATCTCACTGGTGCAAGCTCAGCAAATACCTTTTGATGAGTATTTCTCTAACCTGTACCTACAAAATCTTCTGAGCTTTATTGTGTGGACCTAAAAAACGACATTGAATTCATGAGAATTTTTGCACTATACATTCTTAGTAGCCATTTCAACTTCAAAAACCCATTTAAGCCTTTCATGTTAGCGGTATTAGATAAAAATTGTATTCTGTCATTTTTGTTCACCATGAACAAGTGCTTACTGCTGTATAATGAATTAATAAATCAAATGGGTGAAATTCCTGGATTAGAGAAAAAATAAAATTATCTTTTACCAGCTATTTAGGAAATTATTTTATCTCCTTGGTGATAAATGACTTCCTAGATGACAGCAGCTACTTCAAGCTGATGAACTTACAATTCTTTTCTTTCCTTCAGAAGTCTCTACAAGAAGACTACAATGATTGCTTGCTCACAATGCTGGCACTCAACACACCTATGTAGTACTGTAAATCGTTTCACTGCACGTGACAGAGAGGATTAACAGCCTTATTTTAGTCTATATAACAGCAGAACCCCACAGGAGCAGCAACTTCTGCCACTAAGCTTCAGGTGTCTGCATGGCCCTTTGGTTGCAGATACACCCTAGGCTAAATTCTGCTTGCAGGGATCTCATAAGCACAGCTTGAGGTGTGGAATGTGATGGGCTTCTTGGCTGGACAGAAATTGCCTCATCTTTCCTGTAATTGCATTGTATTGCAATTGTTAGGTTTTATAACCAACCAGTCTTATAGCTTAGCTACTGTGTTAGAGGCAAAACTGTGTTCGACAGCCACTATAATTTGTATGTTGGGGTAGAAGTATAGCAGTTTGGTGTTTTTATTATTCAAAATGGTTTGTAGTTTTATTTTAGACTTCAAATTCAGTGTGATGTGATTATTACAATTTCTGCAAAACTGAACAAAGCAACCAACCCTTATAACTTCTGATGGAAACTTAATCTCAAACTTGAGGACACTTTTTCTCCATTCTGAATACCAGTTAAAACATTCACTTTAAAGCAAAAAATACAAACAAGTTCCTGGGGCCATCTAGACACAGAAGTGGCACTTGTTCTAATTCAGGATTTAACACCAGGATCTGTTCTCTTAAAATAAAGTGTGTGTAAAGCTTAAGGATTTACTTTGAAGCTTTGAGAAACTTAATATCTCTCTTACCTCTTCTTTACAAGCTTTGTATCTTAGATAGTATAAAAGCTACCAATAATTTGGATATAAGTGTGTGTGGTATCTTTTTCCTGGGTTAATTTAGTTAATTTGGTTGTCATTTGGTCCGTGTGAAAGCCTAGCTTTTAAATGGTAGTTTTATTATGAATTAATATGCTTAATAGCAAAAGAGTGTATGAAAATAATGTGTTAGCACTGTCTTTTTCTTTTGGTATGGACTACGCTTCTAGCTTTGTTTCTGCAGCTCACTGATGAGTGAAATGATTCTTCATCTCTATAGTTACACTCTAATCAAACAGCAGTAATCTTGTTACTGCTTTGTCAGCCTTCTGCAGAAGGAAATAATGGCCAGAGGAAGCTGGGAGTGAAGAGAAGCAGGAGGATGCTGCAGAACTCAAGGAAGTGAGTACTGCAATGGCAGCTGCTGAAGCTGATGTACAACTGGAGGATTACTTTGTGTAGTATTTCTAGAAGCATCCCTGGGATCGAGCATAGATAACACTTATCTTGTGTGTGTTAATCCTGGGAATGGGATACGTCTTAGCTGTCAGTGGCTTCTGGATGTGAAGCTAAATGCACAAAATTTTCTGTGCTCACTGGTGTTTAAGTTACAGTGGAAAAGCCCAGCCTGTGTCTCCCCTGGGACTGTAAAAAGCTCTCATTCAAGGCTCAGTCTGAAGAATATTTTTACAATCTAGGGCTACATGATGTGTGGAGCTATAGCTCCTAAAATGTCAGCCCTCACCAGCCTGGAAACCCACAGACTTTAGAGGCTGTGAAAGGCAGAGGAAGTCAATATTAATCATTCTGCCAAACAATCTTCTTAAAGTATTGAAGGCTGCCAGAGCTCTCATGTCGAAACAGTAATGGATACCTCAGATTTGTTTCTCAGATAAGCAGGGAAAATTAGGATAGTTCCTTCTGCACATAGCTTTTTGATTCTGCACCACTGAAAATTTTCATTCCAATACTTCACCTTGTTTAGTGTTCAGGCTCTTCCACCATCCTAAATTTGTGCCTACTATTTAACTATCACCTACCATAGGAAATCTTTGCTCTTGTTCCAAGATTAATACTTCTCTCTAACTGCTACATCAGAGCTGAAGAGCCTTATGTGTCTCTGGGTCCCCCTACTTCCCAGATCACCTCTGCCCATCCTTCTGTGTGTTCACATACGGCTTCTTTAGCTCCAGCCCCTGCCCTGGTTGCCACCATCTGTCATATTAGGTCTGTAGAAGGGGAAAGAAAGAGTGAGAGCAAGGGAGAGGTGTCATCATCTTCAGGAAGGCTGTGAATGGAGAAAGTTAAGCCTGAGATATGGGACTGATCCTGCACCTTCAGTTTTCACCTCCTTTGAATGGTGCTGGGTTTCTGGGAAGTGAGGGGAAATTACACATCCTCTTTGCTTGGCTCTCACCATAGGGAGGCCACTGTGGGACTTGATTTGACCAGGTTGGGCATAGGAAATGCTCTATGGCACCATCTGTTGATTAACAATAGAGATTATGACGACTTTATTTTTTCTACCTATAGTTTGAAGCCACCGTAACTATACAGAATCAGGGGCTGAGAAGGAAGCTCAAGACTTCTCTGTACTCCTCCTTTCCTACTGTGTTTCTACAAGAGGTTTGGAAAACTGTTGCTTAAAGGGTCATGTCTCGAGCTAAGTACTCACAAAAGATCCCAGTGTGGTCAATAAGGCTTGTCAAAGCTACCGGTGATAGCAGCAAGGCTGCGTCCTAGTGAGCACTTGTCTGCTAAGCAGCTGTATAAATGAGGTTGCTGCAACTGAATTAGTAAAGCAATAAAATCAGGTAGTTTCTTGGGAGAAATAAGAAAAAATTTAGGTAGGGCAAGACACAGCAACACCAAAGCTCTGAGTGGATAAGATATGGGTTGATGAGAAGCAAGGAATATGTGCAGTAAAACAATATTTGCTTACCAAGTACATTCATGGCTGGGTTGGGAACTGGAGAGGTGGACTACTTACCATCAGTGTTAACAAGAGGAAAGTTTGATTTTACTATTTAGAGTAATGGCTTGTTTTCCCTAAGTTGATGCTGACTTCTCATGTAAGCTCACAGTTTGCAGAAACGGAAATGAAGGAACATGGCCTATTACAGGCACCCAGGGAATGTATTTAGGTTTTCCAGAAATTTGGAGTTGGAATTCCAGCTGGTATTTCTTCACTTTGCAGGTCCTTGGCTTGGCTGGTAAATACATGTTTGTTTTAGGGCTGTTTTCTTGAGTAGTGATAGTTGTGTCTCTGCCGTGTTGTAGAGAGCAGCAGATTTGAGGGGATAGGTTTTCAGGGGGTTGTAGGAAGCTTTGTTGCTAAAACAATAGGAACATAGAATCCATAAAAGGACTTTTCCTTCAGTCCTGTTAGCTCCTGTAATAATTTGTCTCTAAGAACCTTGTCAAAGAGTTTTAGAGAATACAAACTTGGTTTGTTCACCCCAAAAAGAAAAGAAAGAAAATAAGACCTTATTACAATGTTCCAGTACTTAAAGGGTGGCTACCAAGAAGATGGAGACTCCCTGTTTACAAGGAATCACACCAAAAAAACAAGGGTAATGGACACAGGTTGCTCCTGGGGAGATTCCAGTTGGAAAAAAGAGGTAAATTTTTCACCATAAGGCTAATCAAACATTGGAATGATGTCCCAAGGAAAGTGGTAGATTCCCCCACATTAGACAGTTTTAAGTCTCAGCTTGACAGGGTGCTGAGCCATCTCATATAAACTATAGTACTACCTAAAAAGGTTGGACCAGATGATCCTTGAGGTCCCTTCCAACCTGGCATTCTATGATTCTATGAAATATATTCCATCTGCTGGGTCACCTTTAGCTACATGCTCATTGATACCCTACTCAAGCACCAGCATGTTAGTGCAGCAGGTACAGACACCACACTGAAACCTTCCCAGCAGACTGTCCTCTATCCATGTGCCTCACATTCTTGTTTTTTTGTTACATACATGCTGTACAGTCTCACCAGAGCTGAAAGTCCATCTTAACAGTCTGTGGTGCCCAGGGTCCCTGGCAGAGCCCTTTCCATAGATGTGAGTTGGAGCATCAGACCTCTGGAATTATGGTTGTTCTGTTTACATGACAGATTACACATTGGCCCTGCAATTTCACATCTGAAAACCTCCAGAGCTCTGGGGCAAATACCAGCCAGTCCAGAGAACTGCTCGGTGCCTAATTTAGTATCTCCTGTATATTTATGTCAATACCGAAGCCCATTGCCATCCTGTCTTTACTGCTGTTGTGATTTCTACTGAAATCCACCCTTCATTTTACTGCTTTGGCTCACCACAGTAAGACATTGACTTATCTTGTGTGTGTTAATCCTGGGAATGGGATACGTCTTAGCTGTCAGTGGCTTCTGGATGTGAAGCTAAATGCACAAAATTTTCTGTGCTCACTGGTGTTTAAGTTACAGTGGAAAAGCCCAGCCTGTGTCTCCCCTGGGACTGTAAAAAGCTCTCATTCAAGGCTCAGTCTGAAGAATATTTTTACAATCTAGGGCTACATGATGTGTGGAGCTATAGCTCCTAAAATGTCAGCCCTCACCAGCCTGGAAACCCACAGACTTTAGAGGCTGTGAAAGGCAGAGGAAGTCAATATTAATCATTCTGCCAAACAATCTTCTTAAAGTATTGAAGGCTGCCAGAGCTCTCATGTCGAAACAGTAATGGATACCTCAGATTTGTTTCTCAGATAAGCAGGGAAAATTAGGATAGTTCCTTCTGCACATAGCTTTTTGATTCTGCACCACTGAAAATTTTCATTCCAATACTTCACCTTGTTTAGTGTTCAGGCTCTTCCACCATCCTAAATTTGTGCCTACTATTTAACTATCACCTACCATAGGAAATCTTTGCTCTTGCTCCAAGATTAATACTTCTCTCTAACTGCTACATCAGAGCTGAAGAGCCTTATGTGTCTCTGGGTCCCCCTACTTCCCAGATCACCTCTGCCCATCCTTCTGTGTGTTCACATACGGCTTCTTTAGCTCCAGCCCCTGCCCTGGTTGCCACCATCTGTCATATTAGGTCTGTAGAAGGGGAAAGAAAGAGTGAGAGCAAGGGAGAGGTGTCATCATCTTCAGGAAGGCTGTGAATGGAGAAAGTTAAGCCTGAGATATGGGACTGATCCTGCACCTTCAGTTTTCACCTCCTTTGAATGGTGCTGGGTTTCTGGGAAGTGAGGGGAAATTACACATCCTCTTTGCTTGGCTCTCACCATAGGGAGGCCACTGTGGGACTTGATTTGACCAGGTTGGGCATAGGAAATGCTCTATGGCACCATCTGTTGATTAACAATAGAGATTATGACGACTTTATTTTTTCTACCTATAGTTTGAAGCCACCGTAACTATACAGAATCAGGGGCTGAGAAGGAAGCTCAAGACTTCTCTGTACTCCTCCTTTCCTACTGTGTTTCTACAAGAGGTTTGGAAAACTGTTGCTTAAAGGGTCATGTCTCGAGCTAAGTACTCACAAAAGATCCCAGTGTGGTCAATAAGGCTTGTCAAAGCTACCGGTGATAGCAGCAAGGCTGCGTCCTAGTGAGCACTTGTCTGCTAAGCAGCTGTATAAATGAGGTTGCTGCAACTGAATTAGTAAAGCAATAAAATCAGGTAGTTTCTTGGGAGAAATAAGAAAAAATTTAGGTAGGGCAAGACACAGCAACACCAAAGCTCTGAGTGGATAAGATATGGGTTGATGAGAAGCAAGGAATATGTGCAGTAAAACAATATTTGCTTACCAAGTACATTCATGGCTGGGTTGGGAACTGGAGAGGTGGACTACTTACCATCAGTGTTAACAAGAGGAAAGTTTGATTTTACTATTTAGAGTAATGGCTTGTTTTCCCTAAGTTGATGCTGACTTCTCATGTAAGCTCACAGTTTGCAGAAACGGAAATGAAGGAACATGGCCTATTACAGGCACCCAGGGAATGTATTTAGGTTTTCCAGAAATTTGGAGTTGGAATTCCAGCTGGTATTTCTTCACTTTGCAGGTCCTTGGCTTGGCTGGTAAATACATGTTTGTTTTAGGGCTGTTTTCTTGAGTAGTGGTAGTTGTGTCTCTGCCGTGTTGTAGAGAGCAGCAGATTTGAGGGGATAGGTTTTCAGGGGGTTGTAGGAAGCTTTGTTGCTAAAACAATAGGAACATAGAATCCATAAAAGGACTTTTCCTTCAGTCCTGTTAGCTCCTGTAATAATTTGTCTCTAAGAACCTTGTCAAAGAGTTTTAGAGAATACAAACTTGGTTTGTTCACCCCAAAAAGAAAAGAAAGAAAATAAGACCTTATTACAATGTTCCAGTACTTAAAGGGTGGCTACCAAGAAGATGGAGACTCCCTGTTTACAAGGAATCACACCAAAAAAACAAGGGTAATGGACACAGGTTGCTCCTGGGGAGATTCCAGTTGGAAAAAAGAGGTAAATTTTTCACCATAAGGCTAATCAAACATTGGAATGATGTCCCAAGGAAAGTGGTAGATTCCCCCACATTAGACAGTTTTAAGTCTCAGCTTGACAGGGTGCTGAGCCATCTCATATAAACTATAGTACTACCTAAAAAGGTTGGACCAGATGATCCTTGAGGTCCCTTCCAACCTGGCATTCTATGATTCTATGAAATATATTCCATCTGCTGGGTCACCTTTAGCTACATGCTCATTGATACCCTACTCAAGCACCAGCATGTTAGTGCAGCAGGTACAGACACCACACTGAAACCTTCCCAGCAGACTGTCCTCTATCCATGTGCCTCACATTCTTGTTTTTTTGTTACATACATGCTGTACAGTCTCACCAGAGCTGAAAGTCCATCTTAACAGTCTGTGGTGCCCAGGGTCCCTGGCAGAGCCCTTTCCATAGATGTGAGTTGGAGCATCAGACCTCTGGAATTATGGTTGTTCTGTTTACATGACAGATTACACATTGGCCCTGCAATTTCACATCTGAAAACCTCCAGAGCTCTGGGGCAAATACCAGCCAGTCCAGAGAACTGCTCGGTGCCTAATTTAGTATCTCCTGTATATTTATGTCAATACCGAAGCCCATTGCCATCCTGTCTTTACTGCTGTTGTGATTTCTACTGAAATCCACCCTTCATTTTACTGCTTTGGCTCACCACAGTAAGACATTGAGTAGGTTCATTTCAATGGCTCCTGTGCCCACATCTAGTGAATATGTATGCAAGAGCAGAGACTCTTGAGTAGTTTCATCTTTAAGCTGCCAGATTCTTAGCCTTAGTATATATAGTTGTATGATATGAAAGGGAACTGTATCATTCATGGGATGCAGTGACTGTATAATGTTACTATAGAAAGTGGCTCAGATTCACTTAAGCTCTTGCATTTTGTTATACTTCTATATCTATATAAAAATTGTCAAATTGTGGTCAGTAGTATAAATAATGTGAGCAATATCTATTCAGATACCTGAGAACACACACAATTGCTTCCTTCACAGCTGGCAAAAAAATCCAAAGTTAATGCAAGACACTGCTTCGTACCAGTGGAAGTCTGTGCAGCAAATTTCAGAAGTCCTTAACAGTCACAACTTCAATCTCTTTTCCAGATATATTTTCTTTGGTTCTTCCCTTGAAGCATTAACATCACATGGAGCAGCACATTTGAGAACATCTGTTAATGCCTTCACTGCCAGGAAAGAATGACTATGTGGTGTGGGAAGGAAAGGTGTGCAGTTGTCTACTGCTTCCATTATGTAAAGCTTAATTTCAAAAGGATATTTGGACTCACATAAAACTCTTCATTTTGAGAAAATTTTAGCAGTCTTCTCATAGGAAATACCTAAGCAGATCAATGCTGTCTACTTCAGGTCTTCTTTGCAGACTCTGAGAGCTGAAATGTCTCAGGCTGCAATTACATTCAGAGGAAATCAGGGCAGAACTAAATTTCTTCTTCCTAAAAGGTTTTGAGTGGCCAATGTTAATAAAATAGCAAGGAAGCTGCACACCTGGAATATGCCAGGGATGGTTCAACACTTGAAAATTCCTTTCCAGTATATTGTAACCAAAGGCTGGAGTATTAAATCAGTGTGACTAATCTAATGAATTATATTCTAACCACCACCAAATTTAACTCAACAATAGAGATATACAATGGCTTTAATTTAATAATTAAATCTGCAGAAATTCAGAAATTCATATTGGCAGTTTGTTTTTTCAGTCATCCCCTTGCAATAAGCTGTTATAGGAAGAAGTGCTTTGAGGAAATGAGCCATAGCCTTGAACAAACCCCAGCACAGTAGTCCTATGGCTTTTGTCACGCTTTAAACCCTGCTTATAGAGATGTAGTTAACTCTGACCACATTAAGACTCCTCTTTCCTTGAAATGATTCCTAATTAAGACAGAGGGGCCTAAATCATCCTGTCTTTGTCTAGTGCTTTTGAGCTTGACATTCTTTATCCTTCTAATTAAGAGTGAATATTTGCAATGAGATATTGACGTTTTGGGTGTACTCATAAGGAGGCAAGGGTGAAAAACATCAGACTGGCTGCTCTGGTGTGCTGAGAAGCTGGAGTAGCTGATGTTGCCCACATTCAGAAAACAAAACAAGAACTGGGCTCAAATGATTAGCAAGTATTATATTAAATAACAGCTAAATATTTGCTTGAAGTCAATCATTAGACACAAGATGAATAATTCACAGGCTACTACCTATGTGCCTAAGCTACTCAATATACACACAGTATAAAATAAATTGTTAAAGAAAGGCCTTTCCCAGCAAATGCCAGGACTCATGTTCATATGCACACATGCAAGCACAAAAGGAGAGGGCATAGGAAGTCTGTCAGTTTGTCTGTCATACTTCTTCACTGAACACTCCTAAATTGTCACACCCATCATTTTTTGTCCTTTCCCTAATTTACCCAGGCCACTTCTCCTGTCATGCTCTTTTTAATAGCTTGTCTTTGTAAGCAAACAGGGTATAAAGAGGTTTTGAAATTTTGGAAGGTGAACATGTCCGAGGCATCTCTAACAATGAAAACAGACATTGATTTGGATTCGTTGTCACGGACTTTACTACTGCCCACAGAATCAGTGGGAGAAATCAAAGTTAGGACAAATGTGCTTTCAGAAATACCGGCTCTTGAAACAGTACCCCTCAAACCTGGTAAATGTTTAGATAAAGATGTAAAAGCTCTTTACTTACTTAAAAATAATAATAAGTAAAAAAAAAAAAAAAAGTAGTCCTTCTATCCCCTGATTGATATTCTCAGAATATTCTGCTTTTCTTGGAGGGGCTCTTTTCATATTCCAGTTGGAATAGTTTCCATTTCTCCACTGTATTTCTAAGCAGAAATTTGTCCTTTCAGGTAGTTAAGGCATCTCTGGAGTAACAAAGAAAGCAGACTGGGATTGACTGGGGTGGTGGAGGTTACTCTGCCATTTTCCAAACCAAGTTCTTTCTTAAAGCAAGTCCTACTCTTAAAAAGAGCCAGTGTAGGAGGCTGTACCAACCTCTCAGGTTATCTGCTACAGTGTTTGGCTCTCCTTAGCAATTTAAAGTTCATTCTAATGGATAACACAAATCATTATTGTTGCACAGTAAGCCATTACTTCCTGTCTGGCTGCCATGGACAGAAGGATCAAATTGTTCCTTTGTACTTTGCACAACCTTCAAAACTGTCCCACCTTGATCTTCTTACCTGTAGCAAAACAACATTTGGGTGTTCCTATGTATTTTTCTTGCCAGTCCACGTGTCCATGTAGTTGATTTTTTCCATGCCTTTTTTGCCAGTTAGTCAAGATCACTTGTTTTGGTTTGAGTTGTTTAGTTTGGGGGGTTTTTTTGGTGCCTCCTTCCAAAAATCAGTATCTGTGAGTATTATCAAGTGGTCTTATATCAATCTCATGGGACTTCTGAGTAGGAAACAAGAAGGCAAGAATGGATATAAGTGGAAAAGGACAAAGAAGATGAAATGACAGGTTCTCTTACATATTTTTTTTTTATTAAAATAACTGTCTTGTAAAATTTTGTAGCATTAACATCATGGGAGTACAACAGAAGTCCAGAAAAATTTGGAACAGTACAGATTATGTCTTATCAAAGAAGTATAATTAGTCTGGCATATTTTATCCTTACAATTACATTTTCTAAACAACCACAGCTGGAATATTTTTATGGGAAGGAAGTTTGCTGGTTGTATATTAGCTGATTGATCTTGCAAGATCATTTCATTATCTGAGAAACAGGTTCAGATATCTGGTGTGGGCATTGCTGGGACAGATCCTGGCAACCCCTCCTTCCTTTCCATTTCCTTGCAAAGTCTTCTTTATCCTGCATGGACCAGTCTAGAAGTGGCTGAATTATTTGTCCTTTTTCTTTTCCCAGCCCTCCATGACTGGTCTCTATGTCTGTCTTTGCATGAAAGGCTCTGCACAAAGCAGAAATTCTTGGTGTTGAAAGTGAAGGGAGAAAGGTACCTTTCTGGGGGCTTTTTTGTGTCATTCAGTTTCTGTATCTTTTCTTGAATTCACAGGAGTGATGTTAGTTTTCACTGTATTGCTTGTAATAAAATGCCCTCAGGTTACCAATGCTCCCCTTCTGGTTTAAAATGCTCACCCTTGCATACCTTGAAAGCCTGTCCTGGTTTTGATAGGTTAATAAAGGACAAAAGTGTTCTCTGGGAGTTTTATCTACACCTTCAGTCAAGTGCTGCATTGCTTGCTCATCTCCTTAAAGGTTATTTAAGAGATAATCTGTATGGATTTGAAATATATAAAGGTATGGGTAACCCTGAGATACCTTAATAGCTGACACAGCAATAAAGCATTTAATCAGCTTCCAAAGCTATTTAGGGTGCTATATTCTAAAGCAATTTTTGTTAATGTGTAGCAAGCCATAAAAAAAGAGGAAAAAGTCTTGAATGCCCTTTTGTGTGTGACATCACAGTGCTGAGGTGACCAAGGTGTTCTGAGCTGTCTGATCTATGACTTGGTTGGCCAATACCCACTGTGTTTGTTGCACCCATGTTTGATAGACACTCTGGACCCAAGTCAGGCCTGTAAATATGCAGTTCCCACCAGAACCAGAAGACTGGCATCTGTTAAGCATAGATCTGCTTAGCTCAGTGATATGTTTGTCTTTTCACAAGCCTGAACTAAGTGTTGATTTCTTTTGGGTTTCTCTCTCATCAAGCTCATTGTCTCTAACTTATGAGTTACTGTTTGCACAATAGCTGTTCTTGTTCCGCTTCAGGAAAGTGTTAAGAACTGGTTTATTTAGGCTGTGCTGGCATCATTATGCTTCAACAGAAAGGAAATGTGGATGACTGTAAGAGTCAGGCAGATGAATTGCCTTGTGTTACTGTGTAAAGATCTTTGGCTAAAACAGAGCAGAAAGACAGAAGTTGCTCATCAGTGTCCGATAGCTGCCCCTCCAGCCCTTGTGCTTGAGCAGAGGCTGCATCTCCCTGTGCATTGGGCTGCTCTGCTGGGCCAGGCTTTTTCCCAGAAGGCCCATATGTCCTCTGTTGTGCACAGGAATGGGGAGGGCTTTTTTTCAAAACTGCAGTGGATTTCAGAAACTCCATCACAAAGGAAAGAATTTCCCCTCAGCAAACAAGTTGTACAGTCCTCCATAACCCTTCCACAATCCCCTTGAGAAATCAAACTGTGTGCAATGAAGAAAGCAAGTGTTTTACTAATTACATTGTAAGTTATCACTGGTAGCAATGTTAAATTAGCCTTCATAGGACTTGCTTGTTTTCCAAATATGAAAAAACCCACCCAGAAATCAGTGCCAAAAGTGGAAATTAGATACAGAGACTGCATAGCTTAATCAAATTTCCCTATAGTTCATACCAGAGTCACTGTCTAACAAACTGTTCACATGGCAAATGAGACAAAGATTCAATGTCACTTGACAAAATAATATGTATTTTTTTTCTCCACCTTGCTTGTTTTTTTTCATCAGAATTAGCATGCACTTACTGGAATAATGTTGTAAATATAACATTGAAAAACATTAAATGTGTTCTTAAAAGGGCATAAAATGTGGTCAGGAAAACTTCCCGTTTCACCTAGGAATTCTAGTCTGCATAGAAACAGATCACTTGTTTCCAAGATGGGAACACTGTATTGGTATTTGGTGTTGTACATTCCCTCTTTTTGTTTATTTTGACCACTGCATGTTCCTTGCTCAGCATAAAGACTTGGTAAATGATTCAATCACTTTCCTTCAGCCTTTGTTTTTTGACCCATGTTTCCAGCTTGTGTCTCTGCTGTGGGTCTTTAGAGCAAGTCTTATTGTCATTTGTGGCATACTTCTATGAACTATGTTTCCTATATTTTATATTTATGACACGTGAAAGGAAAACAAAGGCTAAAGACTGAGATTCAGGTTTCCTTAGTAGTTGATGATAATCAATACCTGATCTTGCTCTGAATGCATAAAATAGTTGTCAGTTCAGCATCTGATGTTTCAGGCAGGAATAATAATAATAATAATAATAATAATAATAATAATAATAATAATAATAATAATAATAATAATAACAACAATAACAATAACAATAACAATAACAATAACAATAACAATAATAATTATCATTTATTATTATTATTATTTCTTACAATGATAGATTTTGCAAGCCTCTGTACCAGATCCTGAATAATACTATGAAAGTTCATTGGAGACAGGAAAAACTGAAATCAATGTGGCAATAACACTTTTAGCCATATCACTTAGCTTAGTCAACAAAAAGGACCAGTTAGGCTGCCATCCCAACCAGCCATCAAGAGACCACTCTTTGTCATGGCAATCAGACATTGTTTCCAGTGACTAGAAAAAGGCAAGTGTTATGTCCACTTTCAAAACAAGGAAGTGGGAGTCCAGGGAACCACAGAACATTCAGCCTCACCTTAGTCCATGAGAAAATTATGGAGCAAATCCTTCGGAATGTGATTGCTGGGAACAGCCAGATCAGATCTACCCAGAGCAACGTATACCTAACTAACCTCAGTAATGCCATCAGTTATGAAATAACCAGTACACTGGATAGGAAGAGAGCAATGAACGTCATTTTACTGTACTTAAGCTGGGCTTTGATAGTCTTTCATAGCTTATTTGTAGCTAAACTGAGAAGATGTGTAGTGGACAAGTGAACTACAAGGTGCGTGAAAAACTTCTTGGACCATTGAGCTCGCATAGTGGTCAAGGGATCAAAAGCTAACAGCTGTAGGACTAGTATTCCTTAAGAGTCAATGCTAGAGGTTGCACTGTTAAACATCTTTATTAGTGACCTGAGCAACAGAAAGGAATGCACCCTCATCTTTTTGGTGCATGGCAACAAACCAAAAAAAGAGCTCAATGTGCTGAAGAGCAGAGCTATGGTTCAGAGGGATCTGAACAAGAGGAAGGAATTGGTCAATGGGAACACCATGATGCTCAACAAAGACAAATGCAAAGTCCTCCTCTTGGGACTGAACAACTCCATGCAACAGTACAGACAGAGAACTAACTTGTTAGGGAGCAGCTCTGCAGAAGAGGGTCTGGGGGTCCACGTCTTACTCTGAGATTTACAGAGAAAGGACAAAAGGCAGCAAAATTCCAACTAAATATGAGGGGAAAATCTTCCCAGGGAAGTTGGCTAAACACTGGAATACGTTCACCAGGGACACCACGGAGCCTCCACCCTCAGAAATTTTCTGAACTCAACAAAGCCTTGACCAGCCCAGTCTCACACTGGAGTCAGCCTTGCTTTCAGCTGAGGGCTACCTTAGATGTCTCCGAGGGTCCCTTTCAACCTCAAGAATTTTATGATGATTTTTATGATTTGCCCAAAAAGAGCTGGCAGGTTTCTATCTGGCTGAGAGCTGTCAAAATTCAAACTATCCCTATTAACTATTTTTCACCCATGCACCTCTATCACTCCTTTTGTCTTTAGTTAAGCTTCTTGTGACAGTAATTTCCTTTTCTGGACAGCAAGGCAAACATCCAGATGACCTTTGGAAACCTGGTGTGCAGCATAACCAAAGTGATGTGGGGAAAGAGATGACCCTGTGTGTCAGTTATAGCTGTGGTTCAAAACAGACGTGTTAGACCTTGCAGACTCTTCAAGTGATGTGACAGGGAGAAGTTAAACTGGGAGACTCCTTTAACCTACAGCAGGAAAAAAAAATAACTGCAGAAGTCAGGAAGTTTTTTAATTCTGTAGGAAGAAGAAAAAAAAAAAAAGTAGAACCTTGAGCAGGGGGGGAAATGTTTTATAAGTTCTCAGCAGTAAGAAAAGAAGAATGCTTTAAAAAGTCCATCCACCTGCTCTGCGTTCTCATGAACATCTTTGTCTTTCCTCTCTGTCCTTAGCAGCTCCCATAGTGGTTTTTTTCCTGTCTTGTGAAGATACTCAGCAGAGTTGGCAGTGGGAGATTTTTTGAATGACAGCCTCAATTCTTACTGCTCAGAGCATTTCCATGTGGGTGTGCTTTGAAGAGCTTCTGCTAGAGCTGAAATGTGTGTAAGTTTGCATACAGGTTGCCTTCTCTAAAATTTCAGCCTTGTGAGAAAAAGGAAAACTTTCACCACAGTTTCACTGGACATACTAATGTCTGAAAAGCAGACACTTGCTTCTTGATCTGTGTTGCTTTCCAGCAAGAACATAACACCTTTTCCATTCTTTTGAAATTCCTGAACTGTTGAAGTCTTGAATACCTTGTTATTTTGGTTATCTGGGGGAACGTGCCTATTCAGCAGCAGTACACACTTCTTCAGCTTGTTCCAAATCACTGCCACATCAAATGCTGTCTGTTTGTTCCTGCTGTTTTTCCTGGTTTCCATTTTTATTTTCCATTCTGCTATTTTCTGATCTTTACCGATGCCTCATCCCATTGCCACTTAGGTTGGCTCTAGCCATAGAGTTAACTTGGGTATAAAGAGGCTGAGCTTTGCCCACATGAGAGCATCCTAGTGCCCAATGGGGACTTGTGCACCAGCGTTGGCAGCACAAGCAGCTGCTGCATAAGCAACAGTCAAGCTCCATCCCTGCCTCCTGCAGCCTCTGGATGAACACCTGGTTAACTCAGCCCAGAGTTCAGTGTCCTCCCTTGAGCAGGGAGGAGTATCTGAGTTGTCCCTTGATCTAGCTCTATCAAAAATATAATTTTCTCTTATTTTCTCATGTTTGGAAGAAAACCAAGTTTAATCCCCCTCTAAATACCACCCCAACTCCCGTCCATCCCCCCTTTTTTCCTTCTTTTTTTTCTTCTTCTACACAAGTCCATCAGACTTGTCTTTACTCCCAGTCTGCAATGCTCTATGGTTTAGCTGAAGGTAAGGACATTTTTTAATACAAATGAGTATGTTAGCAGCTGCAGAGAGCTGCTCTCTTGATAACAGCCAACAGAACTGCCACCTTATAGCAGAATCTCTAAAAATCTTTGGTTCATCTCCTGATCTCCGAAAAGAGGCTTTTGGTACATAAAGAACCAGGCTGGTTCTCAAATGATATCTTTCAGGACACTATCATAAGCAAGTCAAATAGCTGCCTTGCAGTGTCCTTGTCCTCATTCGACCTTCCACAGGGGAAGAAGTATGGTTTAGTACTGGAGAGTACTGAGATGAAATGTTTGATAAAAGCTATTAGAGATAAACTAAGTGGGAAAATAGTGGGGATATAATTACTAACACAGTGGCACAAATACACCTCCCAAGGAAATGTCTTTGCTCAGCCTTCCCTGTCTAATATTTCAGACTTTACCCTCACTAATCATCCATGACTGTCTAATCAGAAACTTATAGTGGTAAAGGCATCTGTTTACAGCTCAGAGCAGCTGTAGCACACTGTTAATTTAACTCTAGTAAAGCATGAGTGACTGCCATTGTGAAGACTTATCTTAGACTACACTTGTTTGTGGTTTTGCTGAGTAGAAGCAAAACAAATATCCCTGTAATTAGTGCTTGTGAAAGCAGCAGTACCCTGGACAAGTCCATTCAAACAGGCTGATGAACATCTGGATGAAAATAAAAGTAAGTATCTAATTTAATTTTCTGTCTTTCATGTCTTCCTTTGAAGGTGCTTAAGGTTGTTGAAATTGTATATTTTTAAACTCTTTTTATAGCCACCTATACTGCTATTCTATTGTACCTAACCCCCAACTGTGTTGATCAGTTTTAAACACGGACCAAACAGCTAAAGTACAGTTAACATTTCCTTTTTCTTGGCAGTATTCATCCTTATTTTCTCAGATGAGAGTAGCTTGATTCAATAAAGTAACTGCAGCCAATAGTCCATCTCAGAGCACTTCAGTTTTGTGCCAGTAATGAAGTTTCACACACAGGTTCTTTTGCACTTAAGGCTTTTAGAACTTCTTCATGAAACTGGATTTGTCTCTACATGAAAAAAACAAAGCTTGAAAACACTTTTGTTTGGAAGAGGTAAGATTGGACACAATGATAAGACATTTCCCAGATATTTAAGAAAGAGGCTGTCAGTCCCTAGCAGAACCATGTCAGCTTTATTTCTAACTCAGATCACTCAAATTTAGTCATCAGTTCAAAAAATGTAGAGGAAGAATGAAAAATACCCCTACCTCCTAAAAGGCACTAAGACACACTTTCTGGATTTCTATTTATATTTACTATGTAGGAGACTGATAACATGGTGACAACTAAGAAGTCTACAGATCTTTGGCAACTTTATTTTTATTTTACACCCTTATTATTCATGTGACTTTAGCTCAGCAGTACTGCTGTGTAATGATACTGTGTGATTTGGCACATTTGCTCTTTGAGGATTATTGTGAAGATCTCCTGAGTTGTAGAAATAATCAAACCATATCCAACACAAATTTGAAAGCTGAGAGAAGAAATTTGGAACTTTATACTGATCTTTTGCCTCAGCTTAGTTTCTCAGGTAATCCTTGAAATATAAGTTGCAGGCAACTTATCTCACTACCTTCCTGTCATTGTGCTGTGAAGGTTGAAGCTGTACTCTTGCTAAATAAGAGTGCTGCAAAATTATTGCTGACCTAAATGCAATCAAATATTGTATTAACTTGCATGTCTCTGCCTTATCACTTCATCATATATTTGAAGAGAATAGCCAGAAGTGAATGTATTTCTTTCTGAAGTGGTAGATATTTTCAAGGTTTAAAGTAAATGTGTTCTTTCAAGAAAGAAATGCAAAATGGCTTTGCATTCTTTCCAAGACAAAAAAAGGAAACAATAATGCTTCTTAGCAGGGTTCAACAGATTTACAGCATCAGTAGGGTATATAATGTATTTTTTCTAAGTATAGTATACTATCTAATAATAGAAAGATACAGAAATTATTGCATAGCACCAAAGGGTATATTACTAGCTGACTTATTTAATCTAAGTTAAATTAATGGGTACAAAAATACAAATTCCAAACACTTTTACTGCCCTTAAGGTGCAGAACAGCATCGTGTATATTCCAAATTAAGGCACTATCCTATTAGATTTCTTCTACTGGCAGCTTCCTTCTTGAAAGTGATTCCTTCAAGAAACTTAATAATTGTGGTATTCAGATGAAAAAGCTTTGTATAGCAAAGGAGGAGGCTAAAAATTGCCTCTTAATCTTGCATTTCCATTACAAAAGTCCTTTCCAGTCTTCCTATACATGACACTGGAACAAGTGTAGTGTGATGCCAACACAAGTTGGTTTGTCTAACAACTAATGGCAGAAGTCCTCACCATGAGGAAGACCAGATTCCATTTGACTTGACTTCTTCAGCCCTAGACAATTCCCTTCTTTCTAGGAGCATAAATTAATGATCTGAACAGCACCAGCTCTTGGGTGAGAGCACTTGGCTATTGTTGAAGCTGAGCCAGTGCTGAGAGTGAGATTTGCTCTGTGGGAATGTGTGTGTCTGTGTGTGTGCAAGAGAGAGAAAAGAGAAACAAGGAGACAGCAGGGTGGCTGACTGCAGCGTGGTGATATAGTTGTTCAAATGGCAGTGGGGACATTCCTGTGGCTGCAGCAGCTTGGACCCTTTCTGTATTTTAGCCAATGGCTACTGAGAAGCCATTATTTAGAAGCCCTAGTCTCAATGTGACCTTGCTAAGAAGACAGGCACTGCATACTCTTGTTGTCTGTGCACATTAAGCATCCTAATGGTATGTCTCCTTGGCTGTGTCTTTGGGTGAATTCATGTCATACAGAAGGTAAATGATCTAAAACAGCCTTACATATGCTAAAATGGCCTGAGTCCAAAATTCTGTGTTCAATTTTCCTTCTAGTCTCTTATGTCCAACAGGACCTTTCTATCTCATCTTCATTATCAAGGTTCATTTGTAAAATGAGGGTAAGAATTACCTTCTTGAGCTACAAAATGCTCTATATTAGTCCAAGGATGATCAGAATGACTCAATTTATAGCATTTTCATCTTGCCACACGATGCCAGTATTCCATTGACTCTTTCTCAGTTGGGGTTGTAGACATGCAAATGGTAAGTAACTTTGTGTATTTATTGAAATGATACACTGTTCCTCTCACCATCACACCATAGCAAACCGTGTGCAGGATGGTTCTATCAACAGAACTGCTGTCAGAAGGCAAATGTGAAAGTTTGCACTGCAGTCCTTGTGGAATATGCATTTTCAATTGGGTTTCTGTGAGCACTGGCACCTGCACATTAAGCACATCCTTCAGTCTCGCCCTCATCAACAAAACACTTAAGGATTTGCCTGAGTGCTCTCCTCAGCTGGGGCCTTCAACTCCAATTCTGAGCTCACTGCAGTTGGTGTAAGCTTTGACAACAGCTGCAAGAAAAGTAGCCCCAGCCTTCTAGAGTCAGTGAATATATGAAGTGTCATTAAAAGTTTTTACTCCACTTTCCTAACCTTGACTGTCAATATCTCCTCCTACTGCAACTCTCCTTGAAGTGCTGCACTTTGTCATGCCTTATTGTTTTTGCCTCTTGAAGTATTAGACAGAAAACAAATGAAATGTTACAGAATAGCATTTTGCTTGTTTTCTGGGGACAGTATTTTTTTGGTAGCTGATTCCCATCCAAATGGATGCAGAGGCCCTGCAGGTGCTTCAGCAGAGCACTGTGCAGCCCCACAGTCCTCACACTTAATACCTTATATGGCATGCAACTACAGGAATTATCTATCACCAGTTTGGATCACACCTCAAACAGTAAGGAACAGGAGCTGCTCTCTCTTTTCTCTCTACCCTGAACTTTTTTACATCATTTTCAGCTACTGCTAACTAATCGTCCCAAATTTTCAGAGAAAAAGATGAAGTGTTTACACAGCTGTAGCCTGGTTTTCCCTATTTCTGTTAAATATGAAATAGTTACTTCTAAGGTTCTTTTATTATTGAAGGCTGAGAGTGTCTCAGGCTGAGAATGACTCAGACCTATCCTGAACCAAAACACTCAACCCTCATTGTTTTAAAAGACAATTGAGCGTGTGCTTAAATGCCTTTATCAATTATGGCTAAAAAAAATGTTCCAGCAATTCAGTTAAAGTGTTCCTCAGGAACCACAAACAAGAATCTTGGTGAAAGGAGGATACCAGGGCCTAAAATACTAAAGGTAATAGCATTTTGGATTTGCATGGTTGTAAAAATGCATTTAAATTTAGTTCTGGGAATGTTGGTTCTTTCAAAAGTAAGACTTAAGAAAGTAATTAGACTTTGAGTTCATAATCTACTGTGTTTATTTAATATGCGGGTCAACTCAAATGCAAATTGCCTTTTAGCAGTTGCTGGATCAAAAAGCTTTTTTTATCTAGGATGACTTTTCCCCTCAGGTTTAATAAGTTTCACTAGCCAAAAGATGTCAAAGTTCCCCTTTTACAGTGCAATTATGGCAAGAAAAGCCATCATTTTGTCTTCCCTATGTCCATCGCCACCGAAATAGTATCTATGTAGTATTTTCAGTCCTGGATATAATTAATAATTATTTCAATAACATTTAAAACCAGTGTATATGTAATAGTGTGTGACTGTAATAACAGTTTAAGAATATGAAAGTTATGACCATTATTGAGTAACTCACCCTCTTTCAAGTTCTGTATCACAACTGAAGTGTTGATTTTAACATGCAAATTGCTTCCTCAGCAACATGTTCCAGTCAATTTATATTGATATTTTGAGGTTACTCTCATTCTACATGTCTCTGCTTTTATTCTAATTTAGAAGCAGGGAGAGGTTAACTAGGATTTAAAGGAAATACAATAGACAATTATGCATTATGTTGCATGCCTGAAGCATTTGCAATTATGAGTGGTATTGAATTTTTGTAAACGGAATTTCTAATTGAACTTCAGAAAATATTTGTCATCACTACACTTTATAAAAGATAAAAGAGTTGAAGAAGGTTCATTTTATATTAATTAAGCAAAGCAGACAGTGTTACCTTTCAATCTTTAGTATGAAAGTCACCAAGGAGGAGAGATTAGCAAAGTTAGTAGCAGCAGTAAACCTATCTCAGCTAGAGGTAAACAGGATACTTAAATAAAAAAGATATTTTTAGCTCTTACAGACTTGATGAACTTCATTCTTTGACAGAAAAAGCACAGGCTAAAAAGATCTCAGAGCCAGAAGCAGCCACCTCTGGGATTTCATGAATAGTTGAAGTGCCATAAATTGACAACATCATTGTTGCTTTCTCCACTTTATGGGAAGCAGGGGTGAAAAGACAAGCAAGGCAGCTACATATCACTCAATGGAACTTTAATACCCAGAAAAACTCTAGAACAAGTAATTCAGGAACCTATTCATAAATAGCTGAAGAATTTTTATGACATGAGTTCCCACCAACTCTCTTCTCATGTATCTTGTTCTTGGCAAATTCAAGTAACTCTCTTTACATTGGGATAATGGCATTTGTGGGCAGAATGGGACCCATGAATATTTTATACCATGGTTCATATGCTTTTCACAATATTTAACATATTTGCAAGCCAACTACAGAATCATAGTTTAAATGAAAGCAGCTTAACCTGCAAGAAAAATCATACTCAAGAATACTTTTCAGTGTTTTCTTGACAAAAGTGGAAGATATGCAGCTCTGCAGGTCTTTGTCTTTGCTCTATTCTAGTCTGTTTTCACTAGCAGTCTGGGTGAAGGAATAGATAGGGCACCTATACTAAAAAGACAGAAGTACTATAGTTATGCTGTGAGTCAGAAAAGAGTTGAAAATGGAGAAACAATCAGAAAAAAATCTGCGCATTCAATAGGGACAACTCCAAAGTGCTACACATAGGTAGGAAAATCCAAGTGAACTGATAGGAAATGGGGAGCACTGGACTCCGTTCTCCAATATAGGTCAATTGGAGCTTTGGGCAATCCTTGATGGCATGAAATTTAACAAGAACAAGTGCTGGATTCTGCACGTGGGATGGAGTAACACCAGAAACAAGTCAAAATTGGGAGAGGAAAGGATGGAGGGCAGCCTTGCAGAAAGGAATATGGGTGACAGCAGGCTCAATACGAGTCAGCAGTGTGCCCTGGAAGCCAAGAGGGCAAACCACATCCTGGAGAGCAAACACAGCATAACCAGCCAGTCAAGAGACATGATTATACCACTCCATTCAGCCTTGGTGTGGCCTCACCCTTCATACTGTGTGCAGTTCTGGATCCCACAATTTAAGAAGGATGTTAAGGTCTTTGTATGCGTCCAGGGGAGGGCTACATAGCAGATGACAGAGCTGGAAGGAATGTCCCATGAGGAGCAGCTGAGGATGTGGGGTTTGTCTAGTTTAGAGAAAAGGAGGCTGAAGGGGTCCTCAATGCTGTCTGCAGTTTCCTGAGGAGGGAAAGTGCAGAGGGAGGTGCTGACCTCTTCTTCTCTTCTTCTCAGAGATAACACATGGGAATGGTTCGAAGCTGCACTAGAGGAGATTCAGACTGGACACTAAGAAGCATTTCTTTACGAAGAAACTGGTCAGACACTGGAACAGACTTTCTGGAGAGGTGGCTGATACCCCAGTTTATCAGTGTTTAAGAGGCATTTCGACAATACCCTTAAGAATATGCTTTAACTTTTTGTTATCCCTGAAGCAGTCAGGCTGTGGGACTAGATGATCAATGTGGGTCCCTTCCAACTGAAATTAATATTCCTATCCTATCCTATCCTATCCTATCCTATCCTATCCTATCCTATCCTATCCTATCCTATGCTACCCTACCCTACCCTACCCTACCCTACCCTACCCTACCCTACCCTACTCCATCCTGCTCAGTGTTTCCACAGAGCAGCTCTCCATCGCGATGGATTTTTTTATGAGCTGTCCATGGTGCTGAGCAGGGACGTGTCTTTCCAGCATGTGTAAATCCACAAGTACAACCGGTGCACAAAACAAACCTTTGGTTCTGCTTAGTGATGTCAAGGCCTCTGCTGCAGTCTTCAGTCAGGTTTCCAGCAGAATTTCTGTGGAAAATCTCACTAATCAGTGTTTAAAGTAGAGCAGCAGGAACAATGAGAAATGTAGTGAAAGTATCTGTAAGGATGGACCATAACTGAAGACTATTTAGTCTAAGGAAGGAAGGACTGTAGGACATGGGTAATGGTTCCAAGTATGTGAGGCTGCTTCAATAAAGAGAATAATGTGTCCTCTGAGCTCAGATGTAGGCTGTTCACTAGAACAAGCTGCCTGAAGGGATACAGGTCTCACTGACTGGAAATTTTTCTGAACAGGCTGGAAAAAGCATCTCTCCAGAGTAAACGTGAGGCAAGGAGATGCCCATTTGAATTCCACAGATATACTTCTGCAGGGTCTTTTGAACAAGACCAAAACACATGAGATTATATAATATATGCACACACAATTAATTTTGTCTGTGTTTATGTTTTGTGTTACTGCTGTAAAATTTAACTTGCCATTCAGTTCGACCCATCTCCTTATGAAGTTCAGAGGTTAATGCAATACAGGGAAGAAGACACTTTTTTCCCCCCCATTTATTCATTTTTGTGGATGAGGCTTTTCCAGATGGTGTTTGTGAATGAGGAAATTACATAGATATGCATATAGGCTACGTTCACTGTTATTTCTGCTTTGTTTTTGTGGTTTCTTCAGAAAATGCAGATATATTCTTAATGAATGCTGTTCTCCATTCTGAGGGATCAAAACAGAGAATTCTGGATTCAAATGGATTTGAGGATAATCCTCTATCTGTAGGACTCATTTTTGCTGTGGGACAGCAAATTATTCTTTTCTTCATTTATAAAGATTTATTGTGAAAATTTGTCCTGCTTTTTTGCTATTAATCATCTTTATTGGAAGAAAATCTTCTTTTGCACACATTGGCTACCTCAGAAATATTTCAGTTTTACTTGAATTATTTTCTAGTTATAATTCTAATTTGATTAAGTTTCAGCCTAATTTTACATCACTGGTAATTCCTGCAGTGAATATGTGCTTATTTTATCCACACATGGATTTTTTTTGTCATTATCTCTCAGGGAAATCTCAGTGGGCCCTATTTCTGCAAAATGCTGAAATGAATCTCTTTTAGCACTGAAAAAGATGCTTTATTTCTATAAAGTTTTGAGATCATGCAGAAAATGCCACTCTTTAGGTATCAAATTTCTCATGTTGCTTAGTCACATATTTATGACTCTTATATCTCTTCTTAAATGAGACATTTGGAATTTTGCAGATGGCAGCAACCTCTGAATTAGTCATGCAACCACTTGCTATTTCTTCATATAGGACTTGGATATGAGATCTTTGCAGACACTCTTGCATGTTAACAAAGAAATTAGCCGTTGAAATTACCATAAGGAAAGGGAGCTGAAAAATCAGCTGGGTTGTGGTTTTGCAGGGTTCCTGGATCCTTCTATGACGTGGAATGCTTGAAATCCCAACACAGACCTTACTCATCTGAAACCTTACTCAGTCTTGCATTAGCACCAGGGCTGCATTAGTAATGGCTGCCTGGCTTTCTGTGATGGAGTAAGAGCTGGTTGCCTCCTGTGCTTTGCTGTGTCTTATACTAGGAGTTAGGGCAGACCCAATAAGAGTGGCTGCACTAGGTGTTCAGGACCACCTGAGGCAGCTGTAGATTTACTTGTGCCCCGTTGGGAATACTCTCCCTGGCAGTGTTCCAGAAGAAAATATAAACCTGAAGTTTGGGTTTGTTGTTTTTTACATTGAAAAATAGCATGTTGGACAACAAGTGTTTGTTAAAACTGAAATGGAGGAAGACTGCCTCTTAGATCTGGTTTGTCTTCGCCATGTCCATGGAGGAAATTAGTTTGATGGTGCTGCAGGTTCAGCAAATATTTGCTGATGCTCAGGAGGGACTCCAAGGTGAACTGTCACTGTAGCAGATCGTGTCTCCCAGGAAGAAAGGGCCAAGAGCTGATCTGAGAGGAGTGTTCAGGGAATCCTTCCTTTGAAAGCAAAGAGGATTCAGAGGCCAGGTTTGAAAGGTATTTAGAAATCTGAAGATGTAAGGATATCTTTGGTTGTTTACTCAGGGAATCAGATATGTTGGTTCAGCCCAGTCTGACCCCTACACCAAAACATGGAACACAGGATGGGACGCCTGCCTGTTGTTTATGGCTGACAGGCAAATTAACTGCTTTGGGAAGACCCCTTACCACACAGCTCTTCTCATTGGATTTCCAGGGTTCTCAGCTTCATGTATTGTATTGTCAGTTTGAAGCTTCTGGTGATTGCCATGATGCCATATGGGCCCCATTTGGGAGCATGTTGCCCAATCCCACCCTCTTATCTTGACTCGTATGAAGGCATCCTGCTTGCTGGGAGTTGGTATGTAGTCAGGAGGAGGATAGAATGATATTGTGACTCAGCAGTAATGAACAGAACCATATTAAACTAGCATAGATGTGTAGCTCATGTCTGTCTGGGTCAAAGCTTTGACGTAAATGCTTGAGTCTTTTTTTGTATGGACATTTGAAGATGAGTTCACTCTCTGTAATTCATTCCTGCAGCATAACACCTCCTTTCCAAACCAGCCCCCCTCTCTGAGACTTGTTTTACTGACATCAATGGCTAGAAATATGTGTTATAAGAAGAGCAGGGCCGTGGTTCAGATTTTTAACTCATTAGTTGAGTATCTTGTTGCCAACCGTTGGGAACTTTATCAGCTTTCTCTCTCACTCATGCAGCCCACTTGTGTCAAAATTAAGGCTTTAATAGGGTGTTTTGCATTTACATGGAGATAAACAGTGTGTTTTCTTGAAGCAGAACAAGACAGAATAAGCTAGATCTTCAGCTGATATACATTCATCACAACTCTATAAAGATCATTAAGTTATACTAATTTACATTAGTTAAGAAGCAGAGCTCTCATACACACTCCTCTGCAGATGAGGAGAGACACTGGTGATGACATGCAGCCCTGTCAGCTTCCAGCAGATGCCTTGGATAGGTGTGTGACAGTCTGAATCATGCTTCCACTGAAGGTCATTGACAGCAAAATTAGTCCTAAGTAAAAGCTTGAATTCTTGTATTTTCCCTAGACTGGTTTTTGGTGCTCTTAGACAAAGCTGCTCCATCTTACCTTTAGGACAAGGTGTTTGCACTTTTTAATGACTGCTTGGAATTTCTCATGTGCAATTAAGAATCATTTGTTACTCCAGATCCAGCTGGAGACCCACTCCATCTGCTTTGGTCTTAAACTCTCCCCTGTCTCCTCTTGCCTCTTTTAACAGTCTTTCCCACCCTGTCTCACTCACTTGACTCAAATTTTCTTGTAAGCCCACCTGTTAAGAAGGAGTCAGGTGCCATTTACCTTGTCTGCAGATATTTCCAGCTGATGTTTCTCTGCCTTTTAAAGTGACAACAGAAAAAAAGAAAAAAAAAATAAAAAATCATTAATTTGTTTTTTTAGTAAGTAATAAAGGTTGAAGGGATAAACAAACAAATCATTAATTTCTTTTTTTAGTAAGTAATAAAGGTTGAAGGGATATTATTTTTTTATTATTCTGAAAACACAGACAGCTATTGGCTACCAGGAGTCCACGAGATGACTCTACAGCACTGGGGATTCACCATTTGGGTCACAGGTATGCAAGTCCCTCTTGAATACCAGCCAAAACTCTCAAGTCCTTTTGCAGACATCATTTAAATTCGTTCAAACTGGAAGCAAAAGTGATGATAACCAAAGAGAAGTGTATTTGTCCCTCCTGTTTCACTTTGCTGGTAAGTTCATGCTATTTTGTTGTCTTGTGACATTATTTTGTGTTCCCATGGGTGGCTGAGTAACAAATAGCCTGACAGCCAAAGTCAGTGGGAACAAGGCACTGAAAACCCTATGACTGCAAGGCTCTGGGATAAGTGATACAAAGCAAACAAATAAAAATTTAGCAGAAACACAGGATTTTTATTCTATGTGATAAAGCAAATTATACCCCTCCCAAACATAAATTCTTTTAAGAAATTAAATATTTTTGCTAATGGAAATTTTCAGTGGATTTGTGTCTGAGTGCATGAGCTGCATGAACTGCTTTTTCTTTCAAAATTCACTGTGGAAAATTCCTGTAGCTGCAGGTATTTTTCTGCCTTTGAGTCAGAGTATCCACTGAGATGTAATATTCATTTCATTAGGCTCATGGCTGTTGATGTTGTTTGGCTGTGTTTAATGAAAGCAGTAAATTAGCATGTGCAATAGTTTACTTTCACTAACTAATTGATATATGAAGAAAGTTCCCATGTTACCAGCTAGTACATCTTCAAGGAGAGTAACTAGGAACAGTGGCTTAAGGGGTTTTAAAAATTGTGTGGTTTAAATGGCAGTGATAACCAGTATATGATGTTTAAGAGATAAAAGCAAAAACTGGAACTGGTACTGCTTGATAACAAAATATTGTCCCATTAGTTTCCTACCCTGGGAGATTGAGTAGCTATTGTTCTTATGCAGGAATGGTGTTTCAATACGTATTTCAGCAGCACTACATACATACTTCAGCATAAGGATTATCATTCTGAATCTGCTCTCATAGTGATTTTTTTTCAGTGGACTTTGAACTTTTGATCATATGCTTGCAACTCATTGAAGAAGTGCTTATATGTCTGTCTCTCCTGATTGCTAAGCAAGAAAGATTTGAATTACTAGCTGTTTTCCAGGAAGTTAAAATGGAGAATGGCAGCTTCTCACCTGATGTTAATCAGGTGCTCTATTCAAAACTGAGCCGTGCTGATTTGCATCAGAGGATGGGAAAGAAATGGTGCGAGGAAGCACTGAAGGACACTTCTGTCAATAACAGAGGCACTACAGTTCTTCAGAAACCCAGGAGACTTTATCAGGCCACAGCCAAGCACCTGCTTCCATAGGAAGCTTTGTATGATCAGCAAGAGGAATAAATGAAAAATCATAGGCTTCATCAGTATTGGTTTTTGGATGACTTCAGTCTTACTAAAAAATCAGCCACTGACAACCCCTTCTGTAGTTACATAAGCCTACAAAACCTTCAGAAGGAAAAATCAGAGACAGCTGAAAATGAAAATTTTAATAGGAACTGAAAATAAGCTGTTCAACTGAAGGAAGTATGGAAAAGAATCCAAATACGAGCTTACACATCTCCCAGGGCATCATGTTTTATAAAGGGAATGGATTGATGTGAAGAGAAAGAAGCTTTAGCGACTTGGTAGCCGAACTGATCTACCCAAATGGTAAGAAAACTCTGACTAGGTCTTGCAGTAGGCAAGGCACCCAAACACCACACAAACTGTACAGGGCTTGGTTGGTTCAAAGTCACATTTCCCTTGGCTAGGGGATCTGAAGTGGTGAGGTGCTGCTCATCTGCAATGGATGAAAAGCTGGGAGATGTAACAACTATGTTTGCTGAGTTCATGTTTCTCAGGAAATACATTGCTTTTCCAAGAAAATCGTGTTGCTAGCTTTGTCCTGCAGCCCACCAGCAGCTACTCAAATTTGTGTGGTGCCAAACCACACTCCCAAATAAGGTTTTTCTTGGCAGGAGAAAACGGGGGCTTTGGCAAAGTAACCTGAGGACTGCTGTGCTCTTGCTGTTTGTTTAAGCTGGTCTGGACTACCATAGCACTGTGCAGGAAGAGGCATCTCAGTGACTTCAGAGTCCAAGCAATGTGGTAGATAGTTTACATTTAACCAGAAATTAACTTCATAAATAAAAAGTTTTTATTTCAAGAACCCATCTTGATTTCTCCCAATTATTTCTCAATAAGTATCTCACTGTTGTTATGCTCCATATGGATAAGCCAAAAATCCTGTCCCATGGACAGATGGAGCAAATGAAGGAGAAATTATTATAAATACAAACAAAATTATTTAACTGGAGGCTTGGTTATGGTTTTAGGTTCTTGATTTTCTAGTCTATGAAGTGTCTTTTTCTCATATGTGATAGCTCTTATCATAAGGCAGTGTTTTCTTGTTGCATTTCTTACTTCTTTAGCATGTATTTTTCAACTAGACGTTATGTATTTTTAAACTAAGTGCAAGAGGATTGTCTAAAAAAGAGATGTTTATGGAAGTACCTCTGAACTCCTTGCATATGTTTTAAATCTTACCATAAGAAGTATAATCTATAATTTTTCTGCCTAGGTGGAATGTGGGGTGGCACAGTCTCTGCCCCTGCTTTCCAGATAGTCAATTTTTCTCTTTATTTTGGATCATTCCAGATGAATTTTAAACTGTGTAGGACTATATTGGTTCTACTTTAGGATGTAGACTTTTTGAGTACTGCATGGTAGTCATCTGTATCATTTATATTCGTTGAGCAGTAAATCAGATATCTGCTTCAGGTCGTATACTGGCTTCTTTTCACAAACTTCATGTTGAATTACCAGAGAGCAAGAAGCCACAGGGATGATACTGTAAAAAAATAATATTGTTCTGTATTTTTGGAAGAGATCAATGCTGAGATGGTAAAGTATGTGAAGGAAGACTCTTTTTTATCGATGTCCTCCTTCAAATGTTATGCCAGCTGATAAGTTCTCTTATTATTTCTGTCAGCCAAACTTCACTGCTCATGTAATGGGTTGTATTGTGTTTTCCCACTTGAAACTAAAATCTCTAAACATGTTGGACAGGCAGCAGCATTTCCATTTATTTAGTTGACTTTTATAGAACTACTGGGTCAATTGCCATACAACTGCCAGGGCAAAGCAAAATACGGGCTTGCTTTTCTGTTTCTAGGTATTGTATTTAAAGTTAGCAAAGACTTACCAATTTCTCTAAAGCCTTCCTGGATTAGATGGGCATTCTGGGATCTAGAGCTTTCCTCGAGTGAGTCTGAGTTTTTCATCCCTACCATGTGCAGACCCCTGGCTCCAGCCTACATCAGACATGTCCTGGTTTTGGCCAAAATGGTTAATTATTTTTCTGTTGCCCTGGGTCCAGTCAGGCAGTATTTTACTGATGCTGTAGCTCATTAATGGAATAGTGGTAAATGTGACCTTGCCTTTTGCTATTTTTCTTCTTAGCCCACATGCAAGGTTATAAGCCATGAGATTCCTCATTGTAATTGAACAAGGTCTGCTAGAGAAAAAAAAACACCAATGTAGTTCTAAGTGCCTTCCTCCTTTCTCCTCATCCTGAGGCAGGTTCCTGGGTGATCTTGTGTACTCCTATATCATGTTTAACCATATTAGGTAATTTAAGAGCTGAAGAAAAGAATTGATAATTTTGTCATGGAGGAGAAAACAAGCTCTTAGAGCTTTTCCTCTCTTGCTGTTCATTTCGGCAAGAAGACTGAGGAGCACATGTCCCAGCAGCATAAAGATAATGTAATATAATACGATATGATAATCATGGGATACATCAGGTCTGTTTCTGAAATTACAGCAGTACTGGCTGCCACGGAGAGTGACCATTTCCATCTGTACCTGTTCTAACCTTGCCTCTCACGGGGAGAGAAAGCAAAATCTCTTCACCTGTGTGGTTCACTGAAGTTTCCTAGTCTTTAAATTGACTTTTTTTGGCTGCTTTGAATATTGAAGCAGAGCATTCCAGCAGTCTTCTGAGGTCAAAAGCCACCACTATTTCCCTAAGAGCTCAGCAAAAGCAGGTCTTCACCACATGGCTGGGAGCAAGATGCTTAAACGTGATTTCATGGCAAAGCTATCCAGAAGTCATTCACTATGTACACATGTAAATTCTTATATCAAAATATACACACAAACGTACTATATATCTCAATAACTCAAATTGGAAGAAGAAAATGAGGCATCATACCCACTCCAGGGCTTAGAAACTGCATATAGCACAGTGGATATAAGACTGAAGGCTGACCTTTTTGTTGCTGCTTGGCAGTTGGAGCCAGGGAGGGGAGCCATGCAGATCCACCCATCATCCTGACTTCCTCTGTCTGGGGAAATCTGCAGCAGAATTCCAGGTGGACAGTTGGGAGTGGTTTGGTTTGCAGGGCATGAACAAAACACAGCCACCTTAGCTGCCCTTGTTTTGGCAATAAAGAGCACTTGAGGTGCAGTTGCATGTCCCAAATCAGTGTTCTCTGAAGAAAAGATGCCCAGAGTGCTTTTCTTACAAACTCTTTTTTTTTTAATATTAAAACTACTTTCAGATAACCTTTCATAATAAAGCCATGTGGTAGAGCTCTCTTACTTTTATTCCTGTCTTTTTATTAAGTCATGTTTATGTATGAAGCAAATTACAATATTCAATAACTTTACAATCTTATGAGTTTTTATAAATATTTTAAACCATTGCACTCTGTTTAAAATTTCCCATGCATTAGAAATGCAGGAGACTGTAAATTAAATTTATATTGCATGTTTGAATATTGGATGTCAGTATACTCTGAAGTTATTTGGACTAAAGCAAGTGAAATAAACTACCTAATACAAATGCAGTGATTTGCCTTGACATAGTTTCTTGATTCATTGGCAGTTTTCTACAAGTACAGAAAAAAGACGACACACATTTCAAATTGTTTGGGAAAGTTACTGGTCAAAACTGTAATTTGCAAATCTAAATAAGCTGATGTACAGAACAGTATCAGATTTTGAGGTTCTGTCTTTTCCTTTTTTTTCACCTTTGGCTTCTCTTGCTTATTTCTTTGCATTATGGATCTCTTTTTTCTGTATCTTGTAACCTAGCCAAGTCACGTAAGTACTACGAATACAATGTGTGTTTATTTCCACTCAGACTCTCATACAAATCATATTTCATTTGCTTCAGCTTTCTGTCCTCAGATAAGAAATTAAAAGATCCCTTGAACAATCTTCAAGAAGTGTCCTAGCTACTGCTATCTCACATCAATGGAAATTTTAGTCAATACAAACAACAGAAAAGAGAAACAAAGGAAAAGCACAGGTGTGGTGCTTAAACTATGTCCTTCATTTCACCTGTTTCTTATTTATTTGAATGCTGTCCTCAAAATCATACTGATAATTATTTTCAAATATAGCAGGGGAAAATCATCTCTCAGGTTTCTAAGTTATGCAGGTTCTTCAGTTTCCTCTTGCCAGGTACTCAGGAATCAGGTAAGAAACTGTTCATTTTGCTTCCTTGTTGTTATTGATACCCATTACTTTCAAACAATATGAATTTGCTTGGCAAAGACATGGAATACTCATAATAACCAGAAATATAATCAAGGATTAAAAAAAAATTAAAAAAAAATAATCATGAGGAATATAGAAAATTCATGTAGGTTCAGTATTTTCAAGAAAGAAGTGGCCTTTAGTCTGGTTTAGCTTCCTCACTGCAGAAGTCAGAGCATTTAACACACCGCCTCGTACTGAGCTACATGCTCACAGTCTGATTTAAAACAGTGTTTCAGAAGGCATCCACTCCTGATGTGGAATGCATCTAGGGATGGAGAAACCAGCTCTTTGGGAAGTTACCCTTTCTGTTTAAAAATATACTGAGATTTTGGTTGAAACTTGTCTGGTTTGGGTTCTCTTCCCTTCCTTTCTCTTCTCTTTGGACTTTAGCGTCTTTAATATAATATTATTTTATTTCTGTGATGGTAATGAAGTTGTCTTCCATCCTTCTTTGTCACAGATGGAATAGGCTGCCCTCTTGAGCATGGCCAAAGGGGTGAAATGCAGAGCATGAAGATGACACAGAGGAATTCAGCACCAAGAAGGCAAATGGAAAGAAAGTGACAGCAATGAGGTATATGGGTGCTGTGCAGGAAGTGGGGTACAGAGCTCAGAAAACTTGATCTGGTTAATCACAGGCTTTGGAAAGCAGAAACCCAGCTGATGGTACCCCTGGGAGGCACATGGATGGTGTTCAGTTCACAGCTCTTTCACTGCAGAAGAGGCAAGAAGTGAAGCTCAAAGGTGATGTCCAGAGTTATGGATTAATTAACCTGAGTTGGAAGTCCTTATAGTAGTTACTTTGCTACATTGGCAAGTAATGGGAAAGTAGAATAGACAAAATGGGAGTAATTAAGATAAAGTGTTGGAGAATTTAATATAAAACTACTGTGCTTTTCAGAAGCACAGTGGCTGGTACCTTACAGGCACTAAGAATTATATGATTCTGAAAGGCTAAAAGTGATCCTTAATCACCTGTCCTGTAAGAACACTGATGGTTGTTAAAGAAACGACCCTGGTTAGTAAGGGAAACACCACGTCCAAAAATCAGCAAAGTCAAAAAGAGAGTTTAAATTTATTCAGTTATCAGTAGCATGACTGGAAAAAGGTAGTTAAGCATGAGTTACGACTCCATTCCACATATTACAGCCTGTAGCAGTGGATATTTTAATAAACTTCACTAGGAAGAAAATAAAATGGATTCTGTGAAAAGGTGTTTTGAAGATACCAGAATACAAGGAAATATATTTTATGGCAGGCATCCCTATAATGCTATGATGTAGAGGACATGTCAGTATGTAATGAATATAGAACAGGCTTGGGAAAATAAGGGCTAGTGAACTTAAGCAAACTATGTGCCTTGAAAGGTAAAACAATCAAAGTATACTTCTTCAGTACAACAGTGAGTAGCAGCACTCATTTATTAGCTGCAGAGTAACTGAGCTCCCTATCATGTTAAATGCAAAACCCCTGAAGGAATAAAATGTTTTGCTTGAAAAGAAATGTGGCCTTCACACAGTGCAGTCAAGCCCATTAACAACCAGTTTGTGCTAAAATTGCCTTGCAGGGGCTCTGTGTAAGTGTTCATGCTGCCTCAGCACACAGCGGCCATGCGGGAGGTGGATGGGGTGGGTGGCAGCAGGGGAGGAGGTGCCATAGGGGGCAGCAGGGGAAAGGCTGTAACAAGTAGGTGTCACCTCACACTCCAAAGTCACTGATGGCACCACTGCTTGCTGTTGTTTTCAAGTACAGCAGTCTTATAAGTGTGTTAGATCCAAGGCTGCTGGGCAAAATTACCTTCTTTCTTGGAGCGTTTTTGCTGTAACTGCAGTAGGTATCTCCCTGCTTAGCTTAAGGCTCAAACCAGCCCCAAGTAAAGGATGTTCTTGGTTTCTGATATGAAATTTTGTGTAGCAATCTGTAGGCAAATAGTAGAAGAAAGCCCTTCCTGATGAAGCAGCCTGAGTACCATAATAATATCTGAAAAATAAATACACTAAATGGAGGTAGGTATTTCTTTAGCATCCAAAATAAAGTTGATCATTTTACACAGGTGTGAAGCAAGAGCAAGGCTAAGCATGGCAAGGTTGTGAGCAGTTCTTCAGCTCTTGTGCAGTGCAGCCATGCTCTGGGGACTTTTAACTCTTGGACGTTACAAAGACCAGTCTTCATCAGCAGTTCTCCCATCTTAGGCCGTAACAACATTAACTGGGCCATGTATAGCTGGACACTGAGCATGCACTTTCTTAGGAGAGCACATTTTAAAAGCTGTATATTGTTCTCAGGGAGAGAATTCCTCAGACAACCACTTGGTATCTTCACCTGTCTTTTTTCTCTGTAAACTTGAGCAGTTTCAGTGACAGTTGTCATTGCTGTTTTTCCCATGAGACAGCTCATCTTATTGATCTTGGGACCTGGAGGATCACTTGGTCTGTGCTGCTACACTTGCTACAAGCTCCATGTGAACCCTTAGAGGAGGAAAGCATAATTTTATTTTTTAATAAGGCTGACTTACCTCACATTTCCTGTTCTGCTTCTTATAAGCACTAGGACACGTGTCTCCATGTCGACACCAGCTCTGAGTCTCTCAGTCCATGCTGCCTGGGCTGGAAAGAGCGGCTGAAATGTCCTTTGTGCCTTCCAGGA
>NW_009952052.1:4830368-4859587 GCF_000747805.2 Chaetura pelagica
AAGAGTGGCTGAAATGTCCTTTGTGCCTTCCAGGAGCTGCTGCTGGTTTTTGCCTCTCCATCCCACCCCACCTCTGTGAGTCTATATGATTTCCTCATTGTCCTTTCTCACTTTCTTTGGGCAGCCAAGGGCTCCAGCCTATTCTTTGTCTTCCCATCCTGATCATAGCCCTTATTGGTTTGAGTATTTTAGTTGTGTATAGGCTGTCCCTGGATTTCTAGTTGTCCTGAGAAACTGCAAATAGCTGTGTTCTCACACACCCTTTTTGCAGCCCTTCTTCTGTTCCTTTTGGTGTTCCCACATCCAGACATCCCCATATACTCCCTGCCCATGCCAATTTTACTGTTTCTGTTTCAGTTCTTTAAAAATATTCAACAAAGCTCTTCAACGACCCATGTCCTCATAGCTACTACCCAGCATTATTATGAAGTGAAATGAAAGCTCAGATTCCAATCTTACCCATTCTTATGATTCCTAATAATTCAGAATGTATCATTCAGCATCTGCCTTTGCAAAGCCATTCAAGTTGTTAACAGTGTAAAATGAAGAATACCTCAGGAAAAATATTAAGTGGCAATGAATATATATAGTAAGAAGAAGCAGAAAACATCTGGGTTTGACAGACTACTTCATTTACATCTTTTTTCTGTTACATGTTACAATGATTCTGCAAAAGAGCTTGGATTTTATATTTTCCATTATTCTTCTTACCCCAAGCAGATGGATCCATCTCCGCAGGGTTTTTAGAGCTGTTTGCTTTTGTTGTTGTTAATTTTGAAATAGAGATTAATGTAGCTTTCCCTAAATTTTATCAGCCAAAAAAAAAATTTTAAAAGTGAACTGCAGTGCATAACTGGTGCGCATGTTTATCTACTCAAACAGAACTCAAGGAGCAGAAGCTGCAGCCTGGCTCATTAGGGATTTTTATGTAAAATAATGTTGATACATAAAGGAAAATTAACTCAAACTTTTGAGAGTTCCACAAATCAAGTAGACTCACTAGTTTAGCAATATTAAAATCTGGTTACTAAAAAAAGTACTCAGATGGAATGTTTCAGTTTTAACTGGTGTCATTGCCATATACATTTACATACTTATAGCTACTCTGCTAGTCTTTCTTCCTGCTACGTTCCTGTGCTGTAACAGAAAATGGTTTCTGGAATGTAAAACCATGCAGCCCCTATGGCCAGAGCTGAATCTTCACTTGGTAATACTCTAGGATGTGTGATGTTAATTTAGAATGCAGTGTCATTTCCCAGGACTTATAGGTTAATTCAGAAAAAAAATGAAACGACCTTCAGATACATGTTGTATAAATGGTTCTCACTCATCCATATTCAAAACAAGATTTTTAAGAGAAGCTCCTTCTAGCTCATATCCACAAGTGCGATCTCAGGAAAAAAATAACTGCATTCAAAATTGCAGTTAGTCAACTAAAGGCAAAATTTTTAAAATATCCATCTCTTTCAACAAACTGTCTTGCATTTGAAATTTATTTTCAGCTTCCCAGGTAGTTATTTTTGTCAGTGTTTCAGGAAGCAAAATAATTTATATTGACCAGTAAGCACTGGATAAATTCAGCCTCCCATAAAGACAAACTACTGTGTATCTAAACATCTCAGCAGTGCCAATATAAATGAAAGTATGCTGAAAAGCATTTTTATTGCATGCCGGACACTGGCACATAATTGTTTTATATGAATTTGTCAGGTGCAATATTATTCCATTTCATGCAATTTAAACATCCACTTTATTTTTTGTTTAAAATACTTTTGGGGCAAGAAAAAAGAAATCTGAAAGTACAAAAAAGCTCTGGAATGATATTGTGTATCATATTGTTACTGCTCTGAGTCTATGGATAACTAAAATATATCTTTGAACTGTACTTTTTATTTTATAATTTTGTAACATAATCCTTGTCCAGAAATTCAGTTTGTATTGATATATTTGCAGCTTATATTTACACCTGCCATTTGTAAACTTTACATATTTTGAGTATGGTTTTTACTGCATGAGCCAAATTTCGTATCGTCATAGAGAAACTGAGTAGCAGAAAAAATACACGGTTCATTGTTCATTCTTCTGAATTGTTCACTGTGTTGTTTAAACACTGTACACTCTGCTTAAATATGGAAGTTTTTATTCTGCTAACACTGTTTTTCTGTACTGAGGTCATTCTCATAAAAGGCTTGGCATCACTTTGTTAAGTAGTTTCCAATAAGTGCCTTAAAGGCAGTAATAATAGCAACAGTTTCATATGTATATTTATTGCCAGTGTATAAGGAGGAATTTTTTTAAATGAGAAGCTTATCCACTGGAATGATAAAATGAACTTCTTCTCTGATAGCACCCTGAGGAATTCCTCTTTTAGTATGCTGGAACATAATGCAAAATCTTTTGTTAGCCTTTAATTGAGATGTATTACTATGCACTATAATTATAATAATTTGCTGATTTGTACACTGATTTTAAAGCCATGTGTTCTTGTTGGTTTTGCAACATTTGCAATTCAAAATAGTAGGCTAAAGACAAAATAATAGATATATCCACTTACATAGGCTATCTCTAGGTATTTCTGCTTGATCCATTGACTATAGCTCTCTGTGTAGGTTTTGCCATGAGACCCACCACCTGCCTTGCAAATTCCTAACAACCAAAGCAGCAATAGCCTTGCATTGCACTGCAGTACTTGCCATCTTGGGAGGAACAATGCACACAGGTAGAAGCAGTGCAAGGAATATTGACTTTAATCTGAGAAGAGTGAAGCAAAGATTTACTATTTCCATACAAGTGTTATATCTATATTTTTTATCACCTCCTTGTGGCTTGAGTGGAATGGTGCTCAGAAACCCTGGGTTGTGCTACATTTGGAATCTGAGCTCTAAACAAATTTGACCACTGAGAATACACAGCATTATATTTGCTAGTTGTTTAAAGTCCTCATTATAAATTCCTTTTTTCAGTCCCTACTTGGACTGTATCTTGTACTTTTAGGAGGTAACAGTTTTGCAGAGGGTTCACCCTTTCCTCATCTTAAATCCTCTTTTTGGATAGAAATTCCAGAAATGTCGAAGCATCAGTTTTTCTGTTGTATAAAGAAAATTTGTGCATCCATGGACCCTGCTCACTGTAATATTGATTTTATTTATGTGACATCCAGTTTTGCAAAATCTGCAGTGTTTTCTCGACCATCAGATTGTGAGAACTGTCTTGCAAGAGTGGATCAAACCTATGATGATGTTGTCCGTAAATAACCCAAAACAACACTCTGAGGAGTGTAAATAAAACTGGAGCTCATGAATCCATAGAAAGGGCTAATACTGCAGTATTGCTTATTGAGGCATCAATCTATTCAGGAGTCCAGGTTAAGTCATCTCAATGCTGCAGGAATTTTGCCTGAAGCACAGCTACAAATATCCTGCACAAGACTGACTACACAGTTATACAGCACAAGACTCTAAGAGGAAAAACACTTCTGAATGCAACAGGATCATTTAGGATGGTGGATGAAGTAGAAATTTGGATGGAAGAGATGGCAAAAAATTCCTGTCCTTCTCTCATTGATCGCATTGTTTTAAGTTCCCTTGCCCATCAATGGAAGGAAAACAAACATTGGGCTGCAATGTTGTGGTTTGTTCATGGGCAGAGAACATAGGTAGCATCCAAACTTCCTGTGCATGCAATTCAGAGGTTTTTATACTAGTGCACATAGGAGACTCAGCTTTTTCTAGGTTTCCAGGGGCTGAACAGTAGTTTTTCCATAATTATTTGTAAAAAAAATAAAAAACATCCCTCACTGAAGATAAGAGGATACCTAAGATCTCACTGAGATTGAAAGTTTGAAATTCAGGAGGGTTTTATGCATTTTACAAGTTTTCATTGCCAGCGCATGTGCCCTGGGCTGAAGAGTTTCTAGCTTCAGAAATGTGACTGCACATGCCATTTCCTTGTTTGGAGAAGATTTGGGCTTTTTCTTTCTCTTTTTCTCTTTTATGGCTTTAGATACAACAGAAGATTGACATAAAGTATGATCACAATTTATATGAACCTAGCAGGTATAGATTGTGTCAGGGCAAAGAACCATCCCATTCCCTAGTCTGCCTTTTGGGAGTGTCCAGCAGAAGCTGCCTGGGGAGCAGATGTAGCCACCACAGGTTGTCTCAATCCCTGTTTTCATAACCTGTGACTAGCAACTTTGCATTTGTATGCAGGAACATGCAAAGAACCCAGAGAATAGAGACAAAGAGCAAAGCACTTGTAAGAAGACAACAAATCTGGTTTCTTGGCATAATTTGGGACAAAAATTTCTCCTTACTTTACACTTTGATTAGAATCACCTCTTTTCAGCTACTTCTCTCTAATGACAAATACTTGGGTTGAAATTTTATTTTCTGGATTTCTGCCTTGTACAAAGAGGAACAAAGATCTAATGCAACACAGACTCCATAGGAGTGAAGACACTGATTAGATCTGCCTCTGCCTGTGCTTTCTCTAAAGTCTTTCCTGGTTAACTAAGCCCCTCCTAACATATTATGTGCTCCAGTGTCTAATAGTTTTATTAGCCCTTCACTGTCCTCACTGTGTTTGCTAGTCTCCCTCTTGTTCTGGAGGGCCCAAGACAGGGCACAATACTCCAAATGCAGCTTCAGAACTGCCAAATAGATGGGAAGTAACCTTTTCTCTCAGTCTGCTTGCTGTGTTCTTGCTATTACAGCCCAGTATGTGTTTGACCTTCATTGCTGCAAGGGCACACTGCTGGCTCATGTACAGTTCCTGGACCCCTAGGGCCTTTCTGCAGAGTGGTTTCCTAGGCAGTTGTCGCCCAGTCTGTGCCATAATGGTCATGCAGAGTGGTAGAGAAACACCTTCAAAGGAAGAGAAAGCAAAAGCCAGATACCAGGGAAGTTGGAACAAGGAGTCTTATGGAGGAAGAATCATTCTGGGATCTGTAAAATGTTGATGCACTAATGTGTGTCAGCAAGCCTGTGATGGGTATCAGGGGAACAGCTGCTAAATAGTGATTAAATGAGGAGGATGTTCACTTGCAGTTTTTTCTCTACATGAGTCAGGTCTTTGGGAGTATGAAATAAGGCAAACAGCTGAGATGTAGGACCACTATCCCATGTTTTGCAGGGCATGGAAGATGCAGTGTATAGACAGAAAAAGTGAGGATGGTGTCATGGCTAAAACACCTCTGTTCTGGAGTATTTACTGTCCATGTCTGTAAACACAATTCCCAAGACTATCAGGAGTAAATAACATAACTCTTTTCACAACTTTTAACTGGTTATCCTGTTCTTTGTCTTAAGTCTTTTTTTAAAACTTCTGGTCGCACTTGTAGAAGTCCTCACAACTCCTTGAAAGAGCTGAAACCAGCCAGATCCACATCACTTACTTTGAACAAAGGAGATTTTCTTTAATTGAGGTCTCTGAAAAATTACATTAAAAGGAACACAATTTATTGCAATAATCTCCACAGCTACAGGATATATTATTTTTAAAAATCTTTCTGTGTTTTTTCTGGTCTTTCTGCTCGATTGTGTTCATGCCAGAGGTTGCTGAGGAGCTTGACTACAATTTGTGAAGCCCTCAGACACTGAAACAAGTACCACAGAAAAGCTCGTGAGGAAAATATCAACTCTGCCTTCAGAGAAAGGTTTCGATACTGTATGGACTACACTGTGAGAAGACAGGATAAAATACTGAAATTTTGTGTGTGAAATAAACACAAATCACATCTTAGGCTGAAGTGAGAAGGGGTCCCATGTAAAATGACTGTAATCTGGCATTTATTGTCTGTATCATAATACATAGCTAAAGGTAGCCTTAATCTTGGTGTTTTCTAATGAACACTTCTCAGCTTTTATAGCATTCTTTTATGAGGGTTGGGTGTTTGTTTTTTTTCACATTTAATAAAGTTAAATTGCAGTTATTTAAATAAATTTGAATGAGGTTGCACCTAAAGGTCAACTAATAATAACTAATAAAACTGTGCAGAATATAAAATACACTTTTTTTTTTTTTTGTTCTGTGTAATCTGTCATTTATGGTATTCCTCAGAACCTTCACTGAATCAAATGTATCATGGTACAACTGGCATTGGAAAACTCACCAAAGGCTAGAGCCAAAAGACTATTTCAGCAGATATAATTTTAACGGTGAAATCTGCATCCTCAGTACTGCCACTAAGCTGATCTTTTCAGCTCTGATTGTGCCTGAAATCTCATGTGAAAGCTTAACTGCCCCAGGTTTGTCTCAACACACTCAGAAACACCTCTGCCAAACTGATATTGGCTATGGTCTGATATATACCTTACAAACACTCTTAAAGGAGTTTGGAAACCAGGAACTCTCCCAGCCATGTGTTTTGCTCTGTTTGGTGTTCCCTAGCTACCCCTAACCATCAAAAAGAGAGATACAATGGCAAACAGAAGATGCTTTGCTGTCCCCTTTTGCCCAGTAGTCTATATTACTGTCACCCATGATGGAGAGAGAAGCTCAAGACCCTTCCCTCTCTATCTACCTCCTCTGTACATTGGTCATCCAACCTTCCTACTCCTAAAAAAAGTGTTAGTTGTAGCAGGAACTAGAACTGTATGTTCTCAGATTAGGTTGCTGCTACCAGGTGATAGCATATTCTGAGGTGTGGAGATGATCTGGGATCAACAGCTGTGCTCTCTCTGTGAAAGAAATACATGTCAGGCAGGAGAAAATGAGCTTGATTTTTATGTACTACACTCAAGAAATTGATAGACCTTTTATATTAAATTAATCAGTATTAAATATCAGATCATTTGTCTGCAAGGGCAAGTTCAAACTGCCTCATTACAGAGTCCTGCCTATCTGTGCTCTCTGAGCAGGGTGAAACCAGACTTAGATCCTTATTTACTAGTACCTCACTCTGCTACTTCAGCATAGTAAACATTTAGAAGTAACGCCGTAATAAACTTCAGAAAAGTAAGATGTAATAGTCTGAAATGCTTCAAGTGTAATGGTTGTCTCATAAACTTTTGTTTTCTTCAGTCAGTAAAGCAAATCTAGGTGTCATGATACCTTTGGATGTTACCCCAGCCATCTCTTTCCCCAGGGTGTTTGTCATGTCTATTACTCTTGATCAGTACTTGTCTAACCTATTATTTTTAGAGACTTTCAGAGATATCTTGTAGGCTTTCCAAACCTATTCCTATGCTTCATTACCCATCTTATGGGATTTTCCTCATCAAGCTTCAGTTTAAACTCCTTAGTTCATATACTATCCAAAGACAGAGGTACCTGTTTATGTTTGTTGTTACTGTTTGATACATGTTCTCTAGGTTCTATTGCTCTAGACTAAGTTATCTTCAATCTAGAAAAGACATGGATTGTTGGAGTGGAAGGCCCCAAAACCAAATGTCCAAAAAGCATACAGGGATGAAACTACAGAAATGACAGCTTGCTGGATTTGGAACCAGTCAAATTTGTTGCTGAGCAACAAAACCAGTTTATCTAGGTACATTAGCAGTAAAAGAAAAATATTGGCTTGTTTCTGAATGGTTGAGCAGCCCACTGATGAAAGAGTTTGGAAGGGTTGAAGTATTCAATGCCTACTTTGCTGCAGCCTTTCAAGGCAAGGTCTACTCTTATTCCCTCCAGGTCTCCATGCCTCATGGCAGTGTACAGTACTAACTAGACCAGAGGAGAACTGAGTTACAGTTGGAGTAAACTGGACATGCAGAAGCCAAAATGACCAGACAGGATGCATCTGAGGAAGCTCAGGGAGCAGGCCAACATCACTGTGAGGCCTCTCTGTTATCTTTGAAAGTGACGGGTGCTGGTTCCCAACAACACATAAAGGACAAACTGATGTCTGCAAGCAGGCCGAGAAGAAAAGTCCATGGAACTTTAGATGGGTAGCCTAACTTTGTCTCTGGAAAGACTGTGGAGCAAGTATTCCCTGGATTTCCAACACATGAAAGTGACTGGGAACAGCCAGCTCATATTTACCAACAGCAAATAATTCCTGACCAACCTGAGTGCTTCCTGCAAGGAGATTAACAAAAAGAACATGGTAGATTTCTTTTACCTTGACTTTTGACAATCCCACAACTTCCTTTTAGCCAGAATAGGGAGATGTGGACTGGACGGGGGTCACTGATGTGGGTGAAAACCTGCCTGGATGCTGCATGTGAGAATAAGAGAGAGAATGGCCCGGGAGTGAGAGCAGTGGAGGTCTGGTCACTTAACAGATGGCTGGGATCAGGAGCAAATTATGTGTTAGGAGAGGCTGAGACAACTGATTTTCTTCAGCCTGGAGAAGAGTGGGCTAACTTGGGGCAGCAACAGTCTTCAGCAACTCAGAGGGGAGGAGGAGGGAAAAAAGAGACTCAGAGGTGCGTGACAAAAAGATAAGAGGCAATGTCTACAGGTTGCAGCTAGATCTAAGGGAAAAATGCTCACAGTCAGAATTGCCACTATGCACTGGAACAGGTCTGTCAGTGAGGTTGTGGAATTTCTGTCTGAAATTACCACAACAGGTCTCTCCCAGCATACAGTGTTCTTCTACTCGGTATTGATTTTATCATTTTTGTTTTTTTCCTCTGAAGTTCAAGGTTAAGTTGTGTCCCTGATGCATAAACATGATCAAGCTAGATGTAAGTATAACAAAATGATGGTTTAGTAATGACTGAACTCTCATAATTTTCTGCCATTTATACTCCTTTCTACTGAATGCCAGCAGCAGTTCCTAGTCCCTTTGTGTCAATTCCTACTCATCAGCTGGATTCCCAACTGTCCGAGGAATAAAGTGGGTAGGTCCCATGAATGACAAATATTTATAAATTGCATCATCATGGTTGTAAGATAGTGTTTCCTGTGTTTAAGACTTGTTCTATAAATTGCTTTTGCTGTATCCATCTCATACCTTTTTAAATTAATTTCCACAATTAATGCATGGCAGCAAAAGGCTCTTTCTTTTTTAAAGTCTAAGCATGTTTTATCACAGGCCTAGGCAAAACAATAATTGGTGTCACTCAATTAAACGGATAAGACAAAGCGCTCTGTGTATCAGGTCAGCTGTCTCAAAGGAGATCTCTGTTGGGCTGGGACATCAGCCCGGGTGGTGCCGAGAAGGGGTTCATGATGTGCATTGCAAGTAAAACCAATTCATTATTTCCTCCATTTTTTGTGCAGTTTTTCAGGGCACAGAAGGGGCCTGTGAACTGCTTGGTTTAACACCTACTTTTTAGAGTCTTGAGGCTTAACTGGGACTACAGTGTTTTCTCTCCCTTCCATTTCTTCAAGATGGTCTCCACCTTTTTGCTGCAGTCAGTTTCTAGGAAAAACATGAAGTCATGGGTTTTGTTCATCTACCCAGGTATAACACTTGAGCCCTTATCTTTCTGTGTACTAAACCTGCAGTTGGTCTGCCTGCTAGGTAGTTCTTCCTTTTGTGATAGCTGCCACATAGCTTGCTGTAAGTAAAACAGGCTTGGGCAGCGTGATCATTGCTTTATAAACCATCTGTCATGGCCTGCAGTGTATTGTATGTGTCTTTTATGATACTAATCACACAGGGGAGGATGCTACAAAATAATACATCTGATTATTTATTCCGGAGTGTAATTTCTATTGAAGGAGAGAACAGCAATGACTAATATGTCCTGCCAGCTCTTGGCAGGCTGGTCAGCACGGTAAGCTGAGTGACCTGCCAAATCCCTTTGTTTGTCGTCATCCACTGAGCACAGATGCCTTTCAAAACCCCTTTTGGAGCACTTTTAAAGTCCATCTATTTTCATTCCCCCTTTAAATTTTCTCCCTCAACATCTTTTTTTGTTTGCCAAGAGCAAAGCTGTAGTTTTTCCCAGCTCTGCCTCTAGCAAAATGGGAAGGTAGAGCACACTATTTTTGGGTGGGGTGTTGACATTAAGGAATGAAACATCTTTTCTCCACTGAGCCTTCAGATCTATTTTTATTTTGTTAATAATTTCAGAGTGCGCACATGTATGAGAATTTTACTAACATTATGTATTAACATAAAAGGATTTTATGATTTATGGTACTTCTCACTTGTGCCTCTAGAATCTGGTAATACACATTTTGGTATAAATATTCTGTTTATGATTCAGTATATGGTATTTGTTATGAAGCTTATTAGCTTGTAAATCCAACAGCTAGCTCATCTAATGTCTTATCAGCAGTTCTCTCAAGTGATTCACATCAGTTCAAATGTCTAACTTCTTTTTTTAAATTATGTTAGGCTTCCTTAATCATTTTTATCATATTCTTTTCAGCATTCCTATACTCTGCCATGCTTGAAGAATGACAATATGCTATACGAACATGACTGACAACTGCTTCATTATAAACAATCTTAAAAAAAACATTAATACCTTAAAAAATAAACACATCTTTTGAAAAGTTTTATCCTACCCAGACATTTCAAAGTAAAGGCATAAAAAAACATAAAAAATGTAAATTTCTAACATATTATCCTAGTTATCTCAAACTACCCTTACTCTTTTAATAAAAAGTATCATAAGGATTTCCCAGAAATATTACGTTTTGTATCTTTTGAGGTAGTGGCATGTATTAATTTAGAGATGCTAAACTCATATAGCAGAGACATGAGCAATCAAAATGTTAAAGCAGTTCATTGTCATTGCACTACAGTTGATGGTCCTTGAGCCTCCTTTGCTGATTTTAGTTTCAGATAGATCCATGCCTTGCTACTCCCATTTATGCAAAGATAAATGTTATTTTTTATGGCAGTCTTTAGGAAAAATTCAAGAAACAGAGAGCAGAGGCAAATGATACCACTGATGTATTCTAAAGGAATCATAGACTTTTGGTGCTTGCTAATAATTGTGAGCAACTCTTCAAGGAGCATATGGACTCTTGGAGCCCTGAGCAGTGGACTTTCCTCAGACAACGGACAACTTGAATCACCCTGATACAATATGTGCCCTCCAGGGGATCATAATGAATGCAATAGCAGAACAAGAATTTGAAATGAATACTGAAGATAAGGTGGTTTACTAGAAAGAGGTCATAAAAGGACTTTCAGTGGTGTATAAAGGTGCAGTCTTGAAAAGTAATTTATTGTGTGCATTTGGCAGCCTGGCACATATGTCCTTAAGCAACAGGTTTGGTTGGTTCCTGTAGAAATGATCTCTGATTATTATTGTTTTTGTAATACCTCTTCAAGTGGCTAGCTGAAAGTGCTGTCCACAGGCTAGCCATTCTACTAAGATTTCAAATTCATTACAGTCATTTTTCAGAACACAGAAATCCATTTTCTGTTACTCAGAAGATGTTAGCTTCATGTGTTTCTGAAAGAGCACAATTGTGGTGGTTGCTGATGGTGAGTGAGTAATTGAACAGAGAAACTTTCTGTATCCACTTCGGCATGATAAAAAGCTCGTGCTGTTCAAAGGAAATATAATAGGCTTTTTCTTTGTACAGAGAACTCATTCTTTGTCCAAGTAGTAAGTGCAAATAACTCCATGTCATTTAGTTGAATAAAAAGATAGATGACAGAAAATAGGAGAATACTACAGCAAAGAGAACAAAAAAACCCCAAAAAAACGCACACAACTGCATAAAACTTATAAATCATTTTTGCCTGGACAGAGTCCTTGAGATAAGAGTTAATAGTGTGCTTAGCTGCCTTAAAAGGAAATTGATCTTAAGCTTAATACCGCATCCTTACAAATTAAATGTAAACAAATTTTTTACATTCTCCTGAGACCTTCGTGGTATGAGCTGTTGTGGCTTGAACTCTGCTAGTTGCCAGGTGGAGGGCTGTGCAGCAAAGCAGGGTTGGCACAGCCCCACTAACAGGCTGGGGAGCAGCAGGTGTTGGGAAAAAATCTCCCCAAGCACAGAGACTCCCACAGCAAGTCAAGACCCTGAATCACCACATGTGATGCCTCAACACCCTTCTCTGGAGCTTGGTTGTGTATGTTTGATCTCTGGCACTCTTTCCACTTCCATTCTCTCCAGCCTGGTAGAGATGGTGGTAGATGAAAGCCACATCACAGATTAACATACATCGTCTAAAGTTATTCAAATTAATCTTCTTATGCTTATTTGTTGACAGTAGAAGGAGAGGAAGGAGCACAGGGCCCTGTGACATGAGAAGCATTTCTAACAACTGCAAGTAGGACAGACACAAATTTGTTAAAAAGCCGCAAATCCCATAGGCTCAATCTCTTCAAACAATGAAATTTTTTTACACACTTTATGTTTTGCAATTAATGACTCAGTTTCCTCAGCGTTGTTGCTTTACTTAGTAATGAAGCATAACAAAACACAAACGAGATACTTTATTGCAACATAAATTCAGTCTTCCTATTTTGCAGCAAAGCATAGTGCTGGAAATTAATATTGAATAAATACTGAAGTCCAAAGACACCACAATCACTTAGTAGAGAATAATATCTTTTTGCAAGGTTGTGATTCTCAATGGTTATGTAGAAAGAAGCACTGAGGGAATTTAAATACCACTGAGGAGGATTTTGATAGCTCATTAAGCATGAAGGACAGTACAACAAGAAAGAGAACTACAAGTGAAGTTCCCAAGTGTATGACAGAAGAGAAGAAAATAAAAAACCCAACTGCCACTGAATATAATGCTGAAAGTCTGATTTCAGTCATCTGGTAGACAGGAGAGCCCCAAAATTAAATAATTTAATAAAAGCTAGTCAGAATACATCCATCCCTGGAAGCTCAAGCTTCAGAAATATACCCTTGAATGTTTTTGTATTTGTAACACATACTGACTTGCTTGAGTTACCTAATTCTATTTTGCCTCACTTGTCCTATGCAGAATAGTAGAAAGTATGCCTTGGAATCCCTTCTGAGGGCTTTTATCCCTTTATATGACACTGACTATATTATCACAAAGCATTTTTGTTTTTGAAAGTCCACAATGATCATTAGAGAAGCTCAGTGCTACTGTAATACCAAAAGGTATTCATCAAGAACCTCTGTTTGTTTTGTTGTGGGTCATGTGCAAAAGCCAAGCTCTTTATTTGCTGGAAAGAGGAGAAATATTTTGCCCTTTTTGCTGTTAGAACTTGTCTCACTGTCTCACTCTTTGAACAGATTGAAAGAGTTTTCTTTGCCAAAATTTTAGCAACATTAAACACTGGAAATATATCCAGCTCGTGTTTTGACACCTCACATGATACATGTCATTCTATGCTTATTTAATCAAGGTCATGCTTATGCAGATAGTAGAAACTGTCTATGGTAGCAGATTTTCTGTTTGAGGGATTTTTGTTGTTCAAATGCATTTTGGACAAAAACTATTTCTCCTTCTTCACTTCTAATTTTCTTCACATTGTATTTGATTTTAAAAACATCTGGAACTGACTTTTAAATCAAGCACAGTTTGGTTGTTCATGCTATTGCTAGAATGATGGAAACATTAACATTACACAAATGGTAAATTACCTGTAGCCAACTGTTTTGTGCCTTTGTTCTCAGTGAAAACAGAGAATTCTTACAGTTTTGTGGTCTGACATGGTGAATTTATTACAAGCACAGATTCACATGTTTGAGGAGACCTCTTTAATCGAAGTGGTGGGATAACTGTCTATAAACTGCCATCCAATAAAAAAGTAGTGCATCATAGTATCATAGCATAGTGAAAGAATCATAGACTGGTTTGGGATTGAAGGGACCTTAAGGATCATTTAGTTCCAACTCCCCTGCATTGGCAGGGACACCTCCCACCAGACCAGGTTGCTCAGAGTCTCATTCTATCTGGCCTTGAATGCTTCCAGGGAGGGGGCATCCACAGCTGCTCTGGGCAACCCGTTCCAGTGTCTCAGCACCCTCATGGTGAAGAATTTCCTCCTACTGTCTAATCTAAATATCCCCTCTTCTGGTTTTAAGCCATTATCCCTTGTGCTCTTGGTACTAAGGGTAAAGATGTAAGTAAGGGTAAGATGTAGAAAAACCAATCACCAACATCACAGAAAGTTTTGGTACTTGAAGATGGAGCTTCTTTTCAGCCTCCTCTGTACCCTGTGTAGAAGAGTAGGTCATTGTTTTTGAGATAGTGATGGCATTTACATGGACAGTTCGTTGCCCTGAGTTCCAAACATATCTTCGTAGTCAAAGAAAACGCAAGACTGCTTTCTGATATTCTAATACTGATTTCTGCTTATTGGCATATATTATAATGCTTACTTTGGATGAAGGCTCCATTTTCTCTTATAGAGAGTAGAAAATTATCATAACCTGTAAGAGACAGCATTCAGAGTAAAATAGATTATTACTGATTCAGTTGTTATATTAATTTACCATATTACACCTGTCTGTGAAGGGTAGTCAAAAGTTCATGTTGTACACTGTGTTTGTAAATGGTGATGCTATCATTATTTTCTGGCCTGTCTGCAATTAACCTCTTATTTTGAGCATGGTGAAAATGTGCAGTAACAACATACAACATTTCAAACATATTTCAAAGTGCATCTTTGTCACTTCAGTCACTAACAAGGGAAGCAAATGGTTCCTTACTAATTTGCATGCATGCTGATCATAAATAATTCTTATCCTTAGCACCAGGTATTTGAAAAAAGGAATAAGCTTCATTAATTGATTGGTTGTGTGTCATCATTGTCTGAATTTTGATAGCTCCTAAATCTTAAGTGTAAGTAATGCAAGAACTGGTAAACAGGTAGAGAACTCTAAGGAGATTATCCTGGCTCTGGAGCTGCCTGTGATGAAGACTTGTCAGGTACTAGTCTCAAAATGAAGTCACTGTGCTGTCACGAAGACCCTCAGAGGAACCTGCAGTACTCAAATTTACTAGCACTTTGGGTGTGCAATATCATGCAGAATTGCTCCTTGCTTCTATTTTCATCCTCTCACAAACTGTGTCGTGACATAAGCTAACCACCTTACCCTTCCTCTGTAGCCAAATATAACAATCCTTCAGAAGGCAATTCCTCTCGTCCTCAGATGGTGGCTATGATGGGTGAGACAAACTGTCTTGGGAATTGCCTGTTCTCCCTAAGGACAAAGTTGGGAGTGATGGGCTCCAACTTGGGTGAGGAACTTCTAACCTCTCGTTTTGTTTGGGCTTTACCTGCTGGGTTTTTGTTGTGGGTTTTTGTTTTTTTTCTTATCTTCTGTGAGATAGCTGTTCTAAGCTAATCATCTGGTTTCCCACCTACAGACAGCGGGAGAGCAAAGAGGCTCTCCAGGGGATGATTCATCCTCTCCAAAGATAAGTATCTGACACAGGTGGGTGTTAGTCAAAGTAGAAAATGTACTGTAAATTCATTTCTGCTGGTATTGTTCAGTATTTAAACAGTCTCTTAGGAGGAGAGCTTATCTGATTTTTGCTTTGAAGGAAAGAGTCCGACACCCATGGCATTGCTAGAGGATGAGATCTCCTAGATGTTACTCTGAGCTTTGTTTCATTGTAGACCACATAAATGAGGGGATTACAGAGAGGAGAGGAAGGCATAATCAATGAAAAGTAATTTGGGAAATACTTAAGAGGGTACCTGCGAGAGACAGTGATTGCTGAAGCAAATAAAAAGAAATTTTTAGAAGAAGACTGGTGCAGGAATGGTGCAGTAGAGATTAAAAGGCACAAAAGATATGGACAAGAATGATAGTGAATGCAAATGCCATGGGAAAGGGATAGTAAATACAGGATGTAACTGGTAAGGAAGAGAAGATTTAGAAGAGGTTCTTTACAAAATAAAAAAGAAAGCTGTTGTCAGCTAAATAAGATAGGTGCTGTTTTATTCCTTCCATTTCAGGATACGTTCCTGACAGAAACAGGTAAAATATTTGGGAAGTGTGCCTTTGATATTCCCAGGCCAGGCCATTAGAAACAAGTGAATTCTATATTGTCTGAACTAGAAGTCAGTAAATTCCATTTACCTGTACTTACTCTATAAAAATCATCACTGGGTCCAAAGTATGTGGCTATCTGGGGATTTTTCAATTTAGTTATAAGCTCCAGCTATCAAACAAGTATGTGTTAGGAGTGTAAATAGCAGAGAGGAAAAACATCAAGTGATACAAAATACCTAAATATAATTCAAAAGTCAAGTATCTTTGCCAAGAAGGCTGAAGTCTCCAGGGAAGCATAGAAACAAAAACAACAACAACAACAACAAAAAACCAAAAAAAAACACAAAAAAACACCACACCTAGTGCTAGTACTGGAAAGGCTGTTAGTTAAGAAGTAAATGGGAATGCCCTCCAGTGCTTAATGCTTAGTTCCAAATAATAGTTTGTTACTTATCCTGATTGCATCTTGTGGAATATTTCAGTGAACAGTGTAACGGTGCAGCAGTACCTGGTAGGATGTGAGGACACAGTTATTTATTTTAACATTTGAAACAGAATTAACAGGTAAGACCAGATAAAATTGTGACTCCAAATGAAAGTGACAATTCAAAACTTGAAATTACTTTAATATCACACATTTGAACAATTTTGTCTTTATAGTGAGAAGACAGTTTTATCCTTTTCCTTTCCCTCTTCCCCTCCCCAGCCACAAAACTTGCTGGCTGAAGATGTGTGACTGTTTGATGAAAAAAAAAAAAGCGCCTTTTTCTCAGATTCACTAAGCATTTCTAATTAATGTCATGAATACGTGGAAATAAGATGAAAGGACCCATGTCCTCTTCATCTCCAGGGATGGGGCAGCTGCTTCTGTTTTGCTCAGTGCTTCTAATAGTAGTTTTTTCCTTAACACAAGATACATGCACTGGGAGCTAGTCCACCTGATTTAAGCACATTGCTAGTCCTAGCTCTTAAGATCTAAATGAGGCTCTTCTGAAACAGAGGTCTCAAGTGCTCAGGGAAAGAAGTGACTCCAGTCCTCCAGAGAAAGACCCTGCTGTATTCAGGTGCTTCACAGGACTTAAGTGGGTGGCTACAATCCACCGTATTCATTTGAGGGGTTTAGACAGCACAGCCAGAAAACTACATCTACACTGCACATACTGTGTAAGTTACAGTACAGAACTCAGCTGTAACTAGGTTAGACTAAAATAATTATTCCCAGGCCATTTCTTCCTACCTGTTGACATTGTTCTCAACACAGCAAGAGCACAGGCCTGATTACTGTCTTGGATGCAATTACAATACAAAACCCAGGAATTTGACAATTGATCATAGGAGGCTAATGGAGAAGGACTCTGAGTTCTTGCTGATGTCAGAAGGCACAGAAATGAAACTGCATTGTTCTCTCAGTATAAAAACCAAATTGCTTAAAGTCCCTGAAGGTCTGTAAGCCATGTTTAAGTATACTTTAGCTGCTGGTATTTGCTAGCATTGATCAAAAGTCTGAGAAAGAGCCTTCTTAAGCTGCCTATCAGAAAATCCAAGTGGTCAGCACAAAACTACATCAGTGCTTTGTCAAAATATTAAGAAAAGAGGAAAAATCTTATCTTTTTATTCCAGGCTGGTAGTGGAGTTTTGTTCTTGCAGAGGAGGAGTATATGAGCACAGTGTGGTTTTGGGGCAGAAATCTGAGTGTTAGAAGTCAAGCAATGTCCCTGAGCTAAAGCTGATCCATGAACCAACAGAAGCTTCAAGAATGATATTGTTTTCCTTGTTTGTATTTAGTCCTTCCTTGGGAATATTTTGTACTGTTTCTATTATACCTCTGGCATAACAAATCCTCTATTTTAAGATTTTAAATCAGTCCTGAGAAGAGGTAACTGAAGTAACTGAAAAGTTGAGCTCCTTTTTCTGTACATCTGAGTCCAGAAATTCTTTATGTGAGTTAGTTCCTTCCCTTCCAGAGCAGAGTATTAGACTCCCTTAAGACTCTGGCAGCTCAAAGAGAGAAATAAAAGGCACCTTTTTAGGCTATTTCCATTCACACATCATATCTAGCCTAACTAACCTCTGCTATTGCTTTCAAAGGCCCCAGGCTCCAGGAAGGGCAATGAATGTATGACCATGGTTGGCTATATCAAGTTATCATGTAGTTTTTCAAATTCCTCCTCAGTTCAAAAAGGATTCTATGTGTTAGCAGAAATTCTATATCAGTATGACAGAAGAGGGCTGCTGATCAAAAATAATAGGCCCAAAAAAGTGGGATGCTTGTATAAAACTGTCTTGCAGCAACATATGAACCCAGCATTACATAGGTAAGACTTGCCTGAGAAAATCACTCCCCATAGACCTCATTTTCAGTGCCATGGTACATTGAAACAATAGACTGGGGAGAGACTTTTGAGATAAGATACCTGCTAGTAAAGGATAATTTTAAAAATATAAACAATTTTAAGATAAAGACTTTTTAATTCAGATTTGCATGATTCTTTTGCACATATATTTTATTTCATAAGAAGAAAATATTAGACCAATTATTATCCATTCCTATCAGATTTTTTTGGACTCCAAATATAGCATTAAATAGACTTACACTCTGGAAATTTTGTTACAGATCCAAATGCACACAGTTTGTGTTCCAAAGGACTTGTGTCTTACGTATTTGTCCTATTCGGCAAAGATGGGTGCCAGAAAGATGGCTGTCAGAAATCACAGGAGTACCAAGAAGCCTCAGCTTTTTACACACTGAAATAAAACAAGAATAAATCATTATTTATAAAGTGAATTACACGTAACCTTCCTAAGATGCCAACTGTAAAGCTCTAAGGACATCCTGTTACCAAGCAAGAAATAAAGGGATTTACACACACACAGACACACATAATTTCTAGTCTACACTGTTCTGTTATGTTAAGTTCATTAAGGAATTTGTTCTCTTCAGTCCTGAACATTGATCAATTTAATATTTTTTTTTTAGGGATTTCTTCACTGGGTAGATTAAAGAAACTTTTTCCACTAAGTTCTTCAGTAAAAACCTCTTCCTTGTCAGTGCTCTCCTTCCTTTATACACTGTTTCATGAGTTCTCACTTCTTTCAGTGTGATCTGCAATAAGACACACTAAAAATATTGTATTAAGTACCCCTCCTCCAAAATAGCATTAGATCCTGTTCTGGCCTAAAATATTTCCTTCAGTGAATGAAAGGTTATAAAAATAACTTACTGCTATATTTCAACCAGTATCTATATTCACTGCAATCTGAAGGAGGAATATGGCTGTATGATTCAGTCACAGAATATTAATTTGAAATAAATTGATTTCTCCCTTAGATGGATACTATTACAGCATACATATTTAATCTATATGCAAAGTTGATGGTATCATTTGAAAAGCAATACAAGCACAATTTATTTTTAGGAAAGTCTCGAATGTTAAATATTTTATTAACAGAACAATTGACCATAATTTTTTCTCAAGTTCATCTATTTGTCCTCTTTCCCACACATCTGAAGAGGAAACTTTGAAATTACTATGCTATATCCCATTTTAATTAAACTTCAAAAGTGTTTTCATATCCTTGTTGCTTTCAGGCAGTGGACCTCAGTGCAAACAGTCAAAAATTGAATTTTAATTTGGTTGTATCAAAACACATCATAATAAGGGAAATGTAATAGAACTAATCAGTTTGTCCTACATGTGACTCTTTTGCTTGACATTTCCTCTCCTTTGGGCAGTAAAGTGGGGTAAGGTCATTGTGCTGCTTATTCATTATGGAAACTAGAAATCACATTTCAAAAAGGCACACTTACTGCAATGTGTTAGTAATCATTGCAATTGATTTAAGTGCTTGAATTGACTGAGAACATTAATTAACTGACTGCAAGATAATGCTGGTAAACTGGAACATTCTGTTATACAGCACAAAAGCCCTTAAGAAAGTGTTCATGAGGAAAAGTTTGGTTTTTTCAACCTGCTGTTCAGAACGTAATGAATTATTTTCTATAAGTTTAATGTTCTTCTTTGAACACTGACAAACCCTTGAAAACATCAACTGCTGTTTTTCTCCTTGGTACTAGCACTGTCCTCGCTTTCTCCACTAAAGACAGAGGAACATTTGTCAGTTTGCATGAACTACAGGCATAACTGGGTCTTTCTTTTTTTTTTTTTTTTTAAGTGGTCCCTCACTAAGGATTTTTCACAGGGTAGGCCCAGGAAGTTAAAAGTCAAACTGTCCATACTTCAGTCTGGTAAAACAATACCTTTTTCCTATGGCAAAAGGATGGAGAGATCAAAAATAGTAAGAGAGTAAAGGTCAAAACTGAACAAGCTATAACTTGGGTTCCTTCTCCTCCTAGAATAAGTCACAGGTAGGAGCAAAAAAACCAAGATGTAGAGGAGAAGTCATCTGTACTCCCAAACTTCACTTCTTTGCTGGAGGGAAAAAGCTGCTAAGTGGATTCTTCTGTATACAGCAGCAAAAGGAGAAAAAAATCCTGGTGTGATTAAAACCCAAATTATTGAACTTAATTCATTGGTTATTTATGTTGAGAAATGTCAAAATAAGCATAACCATGATTCTTGGTATGCAGATCAAAGCTGGTTGCTTCTCAGCTTCAGCACTGCCAACACAGAAATCTGCTGGGAATTTCTAAGAGATAGCTTGGCAAAGACTGGTTGCTACTTCAGACTTGGGGGAGAGCAATAGAAAAGCTAAGCATCTAGAAAACAGAGAGCTGACAATGTGGAATTAACCTGCTACAGTAAGTAAATTGTTTTTATTGTTACCCATTGAGGTCAGGTAGTGATTTCTACTTAGGTAATAGGTTGGTTTCCAAGTAGACTTTTCTCTCTATTTGCGCTGAGGTGAAAAGTGTTTTTTTTTAAATTTATTAATATTGACAGGTCATGTTCTGCTCTTGGTTAAATCAATAGTGAAATTCAATTCCACATGTAGAAATCTGTTATGCCAATAGTTAACCTATCTAGAAATAGCTGCAGCTGATGGTGGAATTTCGATGACTAAATGTAACCTGTAGAAATGAAACCTGTTTTTAGAATCATATACTTTCTAGTTAGATCTACAGCTGTAAGTTATATGCCTCTGGTGTTACAAGGTACTGGATTCAGAGGTCATCTGATTTTATTTTGTATGATAAAACCTATGTTTTTAAAAATCACTGAAGTTAATCTGTACTTGTTCAGGAAAGTATCTTTTTAAAACCCAGTAAGCAAAGTAAGAAATGTTCTAATTAGCATAAATAGCACATAAATTAATTATTTGCTTTTTCAATAGCTGCCTGTGTTATTTTCTGATTGCAGAGCTTCTTAACACATCCTTGAGATTCGGCCTTTCCTATCGTTTATTGTCAAAGATATTTTCATGTGGAACAACTTTTAAACACTGGTGGTGATTTTCAGTGTTTAAGATTTTCCAAGATATTTTAACAAAGCCCTTTGGATTTTATTCTGACTCTGGGGTTTGTTTAAGCTGCCCTAGTGCCCACAGTCCTAATTAAAAAATGTATTGAATCTCAAACTATTAGATGGAGTGTTCTCAAGAGAAGACACTCTCCTCTTCTAAGCATTTATGAAGGAGTGATTAGAACAGTAACAATATCCATAAGAAGTTAGAAGTAGCTAAAAAGTCTCTGCAGAAGATTAGGAAAATTCTCAAAACTCGAATTCTCAAAACTTCAGTACCAATTCATGGCAATATGGGTTACTTAAAACTATAAAGCGACTTTTATATTTGCAGAATATTACCAGCATGAGACAGTTGTAAATATGGAATGCTCATTGGCCATTTTGAAATAGGGGATAGAAATTTCCCTGTTGCCCTTCTTTTCCCTGAAAGGCTGTCTGCTGAAGTACAACAGTGATTTGCACTAGATAGTCCACTCTCTAAAATACATACTCATGCTAATCTATGAAATAATTTTGTTCCCTTGCTGATACCTTCAGTTAATTCAATCAGTTCTTTACAGAGTTCAAAGAAGGATATCTGCAAATCACTTTTTTTTTGGCTTAGCTGTGACATAGATACCCATGCTAATACGTACTTTTCTCAATATCTGGAGTGGTTGACCATTTCTTATTTGAATCAACTGATGACATTCTGAAAGCATAAATTGAATAAATATCTCCCACCACTATTAGCTGAGGTGCACTCAATCCTGCAGAGGATGGAGGAGATAGAATTTCATAGAATCATAGAATGACTAGGGTTGGAAGGGACCTTATGTCCTTAGCTATACGTGTATTGCATGATATTCATGTTTATTAATCTCTGATCCTACCTAATTGCTGGATTACTGAGTTCTAATTTCCAAAGGAATTTTTCCATGTACCAGATTCTGACTTGCAAGGTAAGCTTGCATTAGCTAGCACTAAATCAACACTTACAGTCTTGCTTCAAAGTTTGAGTTTTAGAGAAGAATTTGCCAACTCAGCTGCACTGAGCACAGAAGTGGAGCCACATAACCCTTCATGCAATAATTAGGGAGCTCCAGAGAATTTCCTGACAGCTGCACATCAATTCTGTACTGACCTGTGGTTCAGAGATCAAATGGTCTCTAGGCATGTGCAGGAATAAATTGGTCATCTGTAAGATTTGTGATCTGAGGTAAATAAAATTTCCTCTCACCATCAACAGTATCCCAACTCCAGCAAGAGGAATCTTGGGCACTACTGCAAATACACAGGAAACTTCTCTTATGGCAAAATAAGAAAAAAAACAGTTTTCTCCTAATTCAGGAACACACTGCTGGATTTGGGAGCAGAGTGAGGGAATACAAGAGCAGTGACAGTGATGGGGGCTCCTTGGCTGGGGGAGGTGAGGCTGTCCCCTGAGCAGGGGGAGAACAACTCCTGAATCACAGCAGTGGGATGCACAGCTCTTGTTGGAGATGGGTTTCAGCTACACAGGACCAAACTGCATCAGACATTACTCCTCTATTTAAGAAGAAGTCTTAAAAAAATTAAGCCCTGTTTTCAAGTGACAGCACTTGTAAGGTAGATTGAGACGCAGACTTTTGAGGCTTCAAAATCAGACTGAGGCCTGATCCATATCCCATGTATTTGTGATGTTCATCAGAAAAAGGACTGCAAAGGCTGAGTCATGGGGAGAGCTAAGATGTTTTTACCACCTTTCAGCTATAGCTCGACTAGCACATCTTCATTGAAAATAAAAAATGCCAGACTCTGGACTTCACAAAAAAACCAAACAAACATCTTTAGAGTACACTTTCACCCTCCAAGCTTAGCCCTTTAATATTTTTTCTATCCACTCTGAATTTTCCTAACAAGCCCTAGTTTTGTAACACCTAACAGAGACCAAACTGTGGTCCCTGTTTTCATAGAATCATCGAATGGTTTGAGTTGGAAGGAACCTTAAAGATAATTTATTTCCAGCCTAATGGCTCCAAAATTTGTGAATGTGTGAGCCTACAAGAAAGGGCTTGTATTGTGATCACATTCAGTGAATGCAACTTTGGGGGCCATCCCTAAATGCAAATGAATGGCCACCACCCTATGAAGTTTGCAGATCTCAGCACCTAGTGTTGGCTGGATAACCATTTTTGAGGAGAGGCAAAGTGAGGGCAAAGTGGTGAAGAAAGTCATCCTTCAGAAGTGCTTCTTTTGGAAAGTGACAGCCAGAGATACCAATGAGATCCCCTGGGTCACTGAACTTCAGGAGTTCCTACACTGTGTGAGCACTGTGTATGGTAGCCATGCTCCAGCATGCTTACCCAGGCCAAGGCAGTTTGAGCAAATTTATGGATCTTGTGGACCACTGAGGATAGTTCATGGACTCCTAGCAAGGTTTCAGGGGGAGGAGAAGCAGGACATGGGCCCAAGCTCTCCATCTTCTTGCTGTGTGCTGCAGGGCTTGCGTGTACCATTGGTGAAAAGCTGAGTCGTTCTTCCTAAGTGTGAATGTCCCTGGCACCCTCCAAACACATGCTCAGCTCTCAGCACCTTCTGCAGACAAGGCCCTTTTCAGGCTGCCTTTGTGCAGCAGTTACCCTCTTTGCAAAGGTGTATGACTGACAATCCAGAAATGTCACAGAGGAAAGTGAATGCATATCCAGATTTCTCACAGCATGTGTCAGTGACTGATAAAACACAACTGATTGCTGATCCCTGCCTATTTCAGCTGTTCACTCCATGACATTCAATCCATCAACATTTTAGGCCAAGCATGGTTATTACAGTTATGATCTCCCTGGTCCTGAAGACCTTTTTGGACTTTACCTATGGCACAGGACTCTACCATATGTACTTGCTGTTCCAGCAGCCCCCTGAAAACCTCACGTGCCTAGGACTTAAGCATAATCACGTAAGTCCACCTTGAATAACTCAGCTGTTACCTTCATAGTTAGTTTTGGTGTAACCTTGAATACAATCTAATCTATATCAAAATTATGTAGATATTTTTCTTTTTGTTCAAGACATGCTTCACTTAATTTAACCTTAAGTCAAAAGACCTGTGCAGCTTCAAAAAGTGTGAAGAGTACCTTTCATACACATCTCTTTATGGCACACAAAAAAAGCAATTTCCATTATATTATTGAGATTTGAAACAACAATATTCCAGTTACTTTTTGCTTTAATTTGTAGCATAAGAAAAGATCAACAAAGGAACAGTTTTTAAAAGAACCTCCCCTGAAGCAGACAAGATGCACCTCTGACTAGTCTAGGTTTTCACTCTGGTTTCACTGTTTGCTTTTCCTTGATGACTAAATGTGGAGGAGGTTCTCCCTATTGATCCCCACTGAGCACAGTTTTGGCTGTTTGTGTAGACAAAGTGAAATTGGCTATGGGGAGCAATTAAGTTCAAGTTACTTTCTCATGCAAAATTCAATGCATATTTTTATTTAGGCCATATCATCCAAGCATTTTTCGACCCTGTGAAGTACACTAATCAAGAAAATGCCTGTTCTATACAGGACAGAAGCACCTCTTTTAAAATTATTGCACTGTTTTTTGAATATCCATAGTGCATAGGTAATATAACAGTTTACATGAAGGGTGAAATTATATTACTTGATTAACTTGGATTTCTTTAGGAGCTCTTTCAGACCTCCAATTAGCTGTCTGTGAGAACTTTTCAGAGATAATATTTTTTATAAAAATGCAACAAAGACGAGACTGAAAAGTACTTACTAGAAATCCTCCGCAGCCCAGCAAGACAATTGACATGTTCATGTTTCTCTGACTCTGAAGATGGCTGCATTAGGGAGGAATACAAAAAGCTTCCACTGTAATTTTGATTTCAATAACAGTATGGTTAGTATAGCCTTGCTTTTATGGTAGCTTTTTTATGTGGCCTCCATTATTCTTTGTCCTGCCATTGACTGGTTTCTTGCTTCTTTAAAATGAACCTTTTATGTTGCTTTTCAATCTGTGCACAATTTTCACCAAAGTGCCATCACTTAGGAAGCAGGGATGAATGGAGGTCTTCACATGTTTGCCTCTCCTGGATGACTAAATAATGGAGAGAACCTCTCTCAAACCTTGCTAACAACAATTTTGGGTCATCTGTGTAGTAATGTCTCCTGCCCAGCAACTAGACAAGGCTTTGGCTTCATTGGTAGATTTTAAAGAATAAAAACCTTAAATAAAAGGTTTTGTCCCTAATTGCATTTGTAAAGGTATTCTAATTCAGATAGTGAAAAACAGACTGTCATGTCTTCCACAGTACAGATACTGTGTCATTATCCCTTACAGTCTGGAAGAAAGTGTCAGTTTTTCCTTTGACGTTTTCTATACAATAGTTTCATACCACCAAGTGATAAAAAACAAAAATCCCATAAGATCAGATCAACTGAATTTCTGAAAAAAAAAATAATAAATGAAAACTTCTCCTGCTAAATTCAATAATTTCTACTTCTTATTTTGATACAACTATCATGGTAGTGTTTGTACGTGAATATAGAAACATAGAATTGTTTGGGTTGGAAGGGACCTTAAAGTTCCAAGCCCCTGCATGAGCTGGAACACCTCCCACAAGATCAGGTTCCTCAAACTCCCTCCAACCTGCACTTGAACTCTTCCAGGGATGAAGCATCCACAGCTTGTCTGGGCAATCTGTGCCAGTGTCTCACTGCCCTCAAAGGAAATAATTTCTTCCTAATATCTAATCTAAATCTACCCTCTTTCAGCTTAAAACCATTGTCCCTCCTCTTATCGCTACATTCACTTGTAAACAGTCCCTCTCCAGCTTTCCTGTAGGTCCCCTTCAGGTACTGGAAGGCTCCTGTAAAGTCTCCCTCTAACCTTTTCCAGACTGAACAACCCCAACTCTTTCAGCCTGTCTCCATAGAAGAGGTGCAGGCATAAGTTAATTACCATCATCTAAATACAAGACTTTGAGTGTTCATTTGTTTTGATGTAGGGGAAAAGTCCTTTAAGGTCTCAAATGTGATTTACTAGGAAATTTTTCTTGATGTGACTTTCAAATACATTTTCTTGATATTAAAAATAGATTTCCAGATCCTTTAAAAGAAATCTGAAAGTGCTCAATGGTTCTTTCTTTTATTGTTGTTTTTGCTTGCTTGTTTGGTTTTTTCAATCCCAAAAGAAAATCAAGGTAATTTTTTTTTTCATGAAAGTTGCCACTACAACAACGGATCGCAGAATAGATTTAAGTTTGAGTTTATTAACTTCAGCATTTTCTTTCAAGGGTGCTTAAAACATCAGTTGTAAATCAATATTTTGTGAGGTTATACTGTGTAATTCTATTAAGTTCTGGAATGAACCAGATAAAACCTGGGAGAGAAACTTCTACGGTGACATTGGATAACTCACAGTTTCTCATAACGTAAGGATAAAGAAGCACCCAATAAAATAACCAGAAATAAAACAGAAATACTTTTCCATCTCTAGCACTAGAAAGTCACAAAGGTTGCTGCAGAAAACTGAACTACAAATGAACTCAAAAAGGGATTAAGCATACTGATGAAGGACCAATCATTCTATAGCTGTCAAATATGGTTGATGTGTCTGGGTACTTTACAGAGCAGGCAGCTTCTAAGGCAGTGATGGATGCCAGGAGGATGAATCAAGAAAAGGTCAGTCAATACCTTCTCGACCCTCCTTCTACAATTACTCAAGAAATTAAGCAATGTGAACTTCAAACACCAGGCACCTGAGCTGCCAGGGCCATTGGTCTCAGCCAGAATCATAGTCTCTATCCTCAGTTCTGCTAAAACCAGTAGGGTTGATTCAAACTCATAAAAAAACTGGTTATTATAAGGCTTCCTGGTTTGTAAGTCCTTTTTCTTAACCTTGGGGTCTTGCTTCTTTACATCAGCACCAGAGGCATCAGTAACATGGAACATGATAATGCTTTAAAGAGATATGAGAAAACATTTACAACGAAAGCTACTAATAAAGGAAACCAGTTGGCATTAAAATTTTCAACCTCTATTCAGGTATTTGGCTTTATTTAAACTGTTGCTGGCATATTATTCCCAGTTAAGCCTGATTAGTTTTATACAACATACAAAGTGTTTTCACTCCAACAAATCCCTTGGCAGAGACAATTAGAAATGTAGTAATAGGAGTAGGCATGTGCAGAATGAGTTTTGAAAAAAAATACGTAATTCTTGAGGTGTTTGAATAGCTGAAAAGGTTTAAAGAAAACTGGCATATTAACATGTTTGTACTCAGATTCTAACAGAACTATCATCATTTTTTTACTTCAGATATTTCTTATCTAAATACTTAGGAATTTTAAAGGGTGTTTGCCTTTTTATGTACTTACCGTGTTATTAATTTATCACTACCATGTACAGCTGTTTACAATTGCAATGGTAGTAGGATAATCCTTGAAAGAGCATAGTGCTTGCCAGTACATTAGATGAGGATCTTCAGGAAGTGATGAGCTGAATTGAAAGTCTACCTTGTATTTTCCTACTTTGTTTTTACCTCTACAGTTATGTCACTGTTATTAGTAGTAGCACTATTATTACTATAATTTTAATGATCATTATCACTATTATCATTATTATCATCCTCACAATCACCATCATCATAATCCCCATCCATAATAATCATACCTCTTCTTGTATAATCTGGAAGTAGTATAAAATAGAGTTGATAATTTGCCTGCTCAGCAATTTTGGAGAGAAAGGATAAAGCAGTTTGAGTTTCCTGCTGCCTTGGCAGATACTCTGCAATTGAGTCCCCTGCCTTCTCTGCATAATTTGAATCTCTTTATCCTGTGTATTGCTGATACCATCAAGAAGCTGGAAAAAGGACACAGTGCAGAAAGCAGAAAATCTTCCTTGTATTAATTTCTATTGGCAGTCTCCCCTGGCTCTACCTGCTGCTTGTCCTTTTTTGTCCATTCATCTGACTCTGTAGTGCTAATTCTTTTTGAGGCTTTTCTTGTCACAGGAACTCTGACAAAATCCCATTTAACTAGGTGAACAGGAAGAGAAAATAGTTCAACATAATGTTTAAAGGGTGTGATGGTGGAAATCTCTGTGATTTTCTTTTAACAGTTAACATTTGAGACTTGCATTCCTTGAGTAATATGTTGTTTTTCTATGTCGTTATCTGATTTAAACCAGCTCAGACCTGGCAGGTGAACTGCTGTAACTGCTTCTCTCTGTAACATGAGAAGTCAGTGAGAGTCAGCTAGATGCCATTCTGGCTCACATTAAATGGTTGTTGCAGGCACTGCAAAGTTAGAGACCCCTCTCTGTAAGAATCCATTACTGTATTAACAATTTACTTACAAAATCCAAAAAATTGTTACTTTTTCTATACAGGTATTTAAAGACAGGTAAGTTAACATCCATATCTAATCAGATTTGCCTGACAGCTATGAAAGGATGTCACAACATAACCTTACAGAGTAGAAGTGATATTTGCAGACTTGTTTGCATAATTTTTTCTCATCTTAGTTCAACCTTGTGTCCCAGATCAGTGGTCAGTTTATCCAAAATATGAGTGTCAAGTTGTATGAGGGTCAGTGGGAGTTATTTGCCTTTCCTGTGCATAACAACATTTTTGTCTTCAGTGTAAAGCTGAGATGAAACAATAATCAGTCACCTATGTCTGTGGCTTAGTTTGTTTTCCTAGTTTCTAAGTGCTTTATATTAGTTTTATCTGGGTTATTATAGAGTTCTCTACCAAAAATCTTATTCTGGAGCCACCACAATGGTATCTAAGGAAGGTTTTCTAACACAAAGGTGTTTCAATGAAAGGCACGGGAAGACCCAGATTGAAAACCAAAGTGTAGAAAGAAGTGAAGTAAATAACATTTATTAATTTGTCACACAAAGTAACTTCAAAACTTAAATTGGATCAGTCTGGGCAGGTGTCCCAACATACTTTGTTCAGAAACATTTTGTGGAGATTGATCTAATCTTAGATGGAAAGTTGCAACATCCCTTAGCAGCTCTTAATGAA
>NW_009952052.1:4859638-4879445 GCF_000747805.2 Chaetura pelagica
TCCCTTAAAAACTGTAAAATACAATCCCTTCTGGCTGAAAGACATTCCCAAAGGAGTGCAAAACATTCCTTCAAACATTGTCTGTGTAATGAAAACGAGGACAAAGAGGTAGGAGCATAGCCATATCCAGATGGTGCTTTATAGCTTTTAAGGGCAATAAGAAACAATAGAACAACTTATTATCACCACTCCAAATAATTCAAGTCATCAGGATGTGTCAGCAAATAAAGGTAAAAGTTTTCATTTGAAAGTGTCCCCTGTTTTCTGAGCTCCTGTGTATGTAATAATACATTTTCATTGGTGGTATAACTTGGAGTAGACAGCACTTGTGCATTAACATTGTGTATGGAATGGTTCACAAACTGAAGTATCAAACACACAAATTAAACTCTTCATTTTCAATGCTAAGACAATGCATGTCTCTAGACTTCTTAATATAGTCTGAGCATAAAATGGAAAAGGCAGCAGCTGCTTTTGCCAACATCCATTGCAACTCTGACAGATGGTGATGAACAATGTGAAATCAGTACTTCCTAAAAACTTTTTTTAATTGAGGATCTTTACTGCCTGATTTGCCACCAGCACTCCAGTAAAAACATGTAGATTTATGTTGTAATAGTACAGTTGGTCTTTGTGAGATGTAATTCATTGGATTCCTTCATTCAGTGATGTGTTGGAGTGGCTGACGTCTCCAGCATAGACTGGAGATAAATGGTACTGGCATTGTTCTTACAGATCTGTGCAGGATATAGAAACAGCATGCATTTCTTAAAAAAAAAATAATTAAAAAAAAATAATGCTGTGACAGCAGAATTTTGTTGCCTTGCCCAGGGATTTTTGAAATTTTACTTACTTAATTGTTACTTTCACCTTGGCTCTCTCAGTTGCCCTGTGTGGTACCACCCTGTCTTTTTCACTTAGTCTCAGTAAAAATAAATCCTTCAAGGGTGTTTCTAACACTCCAAATTTTTCCAGCATTTCTGAAATGTGAGCTGAGGTATTGAAACCAATCACCTGCCCAGGACATGGAATCACACCTCCTTACTAAGCATTTTGTCTGTGCATGATACTTTAAAAATAGTTTGCTTTTTTGATATTTTTATGACAGTGATTCTACCATATTGGGTAATAATTCTAACACTCAAAAGTATAAATAAAAAATAAAGAACCATAAAGAGTACTCAATTATCTGCTCATGGAAGAGCACCAGACAGGTGTCCTGGAAGTGGAATTAAACACTTGGAGTATATTCTGCAGGATGATCTTTTCTGCTCTTGGCATGGTTATTACGATAAAGAGCAGGGTACTTCAAATAGAGAATTTCAGTTTTTCACATTCCTGTCTATTAAAGCTTGAATCTTGGTTAGATACTGGTTATAATAGTGCTGGAACACAAGAGCTGGAGGAATTAGGCACAGGAAATGGGAGGTGACATTTTGTAGAAGACATTATTAAGTATAGTTATTTCTGTTGTGCTGCCCTTATGAACAGATAAGTAAAATCAGGAAGTTTGGGGGTTTTTTAATTATTCAAGGTCTCAGAAATGTGCACTGTATCGAGACCCTTAAGCAGCAAAATCTATTTAACTTACCAAAGAGACAGTTAAGGAGGGAGTCAGTAGTTATCTGCACAGAGAGGCTTTCATCTAGCAGACAATGTATAATAAAATACTCTGGTTATGAGCGGTTCCCGGGAAAATTCAGCTTGAAATTCAGGTCTGTAGGCAGGCAGCTGCTGCAACAACTCTATGACAAGTATGATAAACTCACTTGGTCTCGATAAGTCTCAACTTGGGATGTGTCTTTATATATAAATGAATTACCTAAGCAAAGCAGGAGGAGAAATTCTTTGAATTAAATTATATGGTCTGTATTGTGTAAGACATTGTACTGGAGAACATTATCTGTCCCTCCTGGACCCAAAATCTGTGAACCTAGAACAAGAATATTTAAGGGGCCAGTTTTAACATAAATCACAGAATCACAGAATCTTAGGGGTTGGAAGGGACCTCAAAAGATCATGTGGTCCAACCCCTCTGCCAGAGCAGGGTCACCTAGAACACATTGCAGAAGAATTTGTCCACGCAGGTTTTGAATGTCTCCAGTGAAGGACACTCCACAGCCTCTCTGGGCAGCCTGTCCCAGGGCTCTGTCACTCTCAGAGGAAAGAAGTTTTTTCTGATGTTTACGTGGAACCTCCTATGTTCCAGTTTGCATCCATTGCCCTTTGTATTATCACTAGACATTACCGAAAAAAGCCTGGCTCCATCATCCTGACACTCACCCTTAACACATTTTTAAACATTGATGAGGTCACCCCTCAGTCTCCTTTTCTCCAAGCTAAAGAGACCCAGCTCCCTCAGCCTTTCCTCATAAAGGAGATGCTCCACTCCCTTAATCATCCTTGTGGCTCTAATCACAGCTCTTTAACACAGTTGTGGCAGGATAAAGTGTCCTTTAAGTGAGAATAAATGTAATTTATGTACACTTAGAGGGCATTTTTCCCTGCCTGAGTGGTGTGAAGAGGCCCCTTGTTATAGTGACAATAAATCCACAGTTGTTTGGAAATAAAAGGGACCCTCTTGATCATCTTGTGTGATTTATGGCAGAACACAAGCTATTTTCCACATTAAGTCCAATGACATGTGCTTCATCTTTTGGAAAGGCGTTCTGGTTGATATCTTCACATCATCTTCTTGATTTCCTGCACTTGAAATCTAGCACACCTTTAAGTTTCTTTTTCAACAAGAAGCTTGTTAGGTGGAGAGAGGAAAATTTTTCACCGTCTTTGACTTTCATAGACTGACTTTATCTGGTGAATCTCAAGGAAAATGGGAATAAAATTAGGTGATCTGCTTTTAAGAGAGGGATGGAAAGCTGCACTTTCTCCACAGCACTAGTTTTCCTCTGAATAATCCCAGTGTGTTAAACTAGGTTAGCTTGCTGAAATTTGTAAAGATGATGATTTGTATAGAGAAACATGCTCTTTTTGATTCTGATTAAAAAACTTGCTTTTGTTTATATGAGTTACAAATATGTAAATCAGAGCCAGGGCTAACAGTGTAAGTGCTTTTAAATAACTGTTATATCACATTGCATTGCCTTACTGTGGGGTATGCCAGAGCTGCCTTAAAACATGATCAGCATTAGATTATGTCCTGTCCCAGGGCAGTCTAGGGGATCAGCTCATCTCCTCCTGAGTGCAGCTGCCAAGCTGTGCAAGCTGGATCTGGCTTTAAGGTAAAAATCTGATGCTATTAGATGGACATATGAAGGTTTCTCAACATGAGTTGGCCATACTTGTCTGGCATATGTCCACAAACAAGCAGGAATACAAGCATGGCAACAAGTCTCTGCTTAAACATCCCTTTCAAGGAAATAAAAGTGAATTTAAATTTAATCTTTTTATTTACTATGTTGCAGTTAGTTTACTTTCATTACCTCTGTTTTGTACTGCTAATGTGACTTGTTACCCACTGGACTCATAGCAATACAATTTTTTGCAGAAGGAACAGTCTTTACCTGGTGTCTGAAGGTAAATACTTGCAAGAAACTTGTGAGTGGTAAAGCTGGAAAATATATTATGCTGTAAAGTTATTTTCTGAAGTGAAGTAACAATACCTACATCAACAACAGTGCCTATTGGTTGTCCACTGTCTGCTTTGCTGAAGATTAAGGAAGTTGTGAAAAGCTCAGATTTGTTTCTAACTTTAGTTTGAAATTTCATTACCTTTTCCTAACATCACTGGAAAAGGCTGGAAATTAATGGAGAAATAACCTGTGGGAGAAGCATTTTGCCTGTTGCTCTACTATGACAGTGACAAGAGAAAAAAAGGCGTCTTACTAGTGTCAGGGTAGTATCTGCAAGGATAGGCTTTTACTGTGAAGGTTTGTAAGACCTTCACTGAATATCATCTTAGTGACCATGATAAATATAGAAAAAAGGGGGGGAAATTATGTGCAAATTAAAAGATCACTGAACAACACCATGGAATGAGGTCACATATGAACAAGAAGAATTTGATTTTTTAAAATACATTAATAAATATAAAAAGGGAGATTATTATTATCCTTTTTTTGTTCATTTACTAACCAGACAACTTCACCTAACTCCTTTTTCTACCTATTTGTGTAGTGAAGATATTTTTATTAGTGTTACATGTTTTGAAATTAGTTTTTCATATCAGCTGTTAAAAGAGTAGAGATAAAATTATCATAAAGAGTATGTTACATAGAATTTGAAAATCTCAAATGACAGGGACTATTGATGAACTTTTGAAGTGCTGCCAAACAATACCTCAGGGATGTTTATGGATTTAATGCACATACAGGATACTTTGCTAGGGAAAATTCAATAGATCTTGCTGAAAGTTCCTGAATCCCTAATTAGTGGAGTACTTTACAGAGCCTCTTTGGCTGAAGGTCTCTATAGGAGAGAAAACTGCAATGCACTTCTCAGCAAACCATCATTAACTTTCCTGGAATTGTTCTCAGGCAAAAGCAGTAAAAGAAAGGCCCTCTCAGGGGCTGGGACACATCTGGCAATGCATCTTCCCAGATTTCTCATCTACCTAAACCACAGCAGTTGGTCTCTGATGAGCAGTGTGCTGAAAAAAAATCTTGGAGCTCTTTGCAGAAGATCTTCCTTTCCTCTCAGCCCCAGGTCTGTCCTGTAATATCTATAGCTTTTAAATCCAGTCATGGGATACTTGGTCACAATTTTACTGCAATGCTGTAGCTTGCTGGATATTACATAGTATGGCATTTCATATGTATGGATGCCAGGTAAGCAACCAGAAAATCTTAGAATTATTTCAGTAAGGGAGATAACACAGACAAAAGATTGTATTATGGGTAAGAAAGACAATGGCTGAGTTGTAAAAATAGATGATAGAGTTGTTTTAGCTTGGAAAGCTTCTTCAAAGCTGCAAGAAAAAATGTATTTTAATGTTGTGACTAAAATGAAGTGTCAATAGCCAGGCTGTGAAGGCAGTGCTTCAAGTCATGCTATGCACTGGAGAAGTTCAGAAGTAGGTCATTTTCTGCCTGTTCCCATGCATAATAGAATTAGTTACTCAGGGTGACTGTCATAGTGATTTATACCTCGTGTATTACATTCATATTTATTAATACTACAGTTTCTTAAATATACTAGGTTTTGCACATAGGGAACCAAATTCATGCTTCAAAGTTTTGTAATTCTGCTACAGAGAAAGTGGGTAAAAAAATATTTCATTGAATTCTTCTCAAATCATTAATTATTCTGCAAGAGAAGGCTCAATCTATTATTTCTCAATCACTCAGTGTAAAAATCAATTTAGATTCTACTGAAAACAGCTATTATCATCTAAATTTTTGATAGACTTTTCATAGAACGTAGGTTTGCCTTCAGCATCGAAAAAGCTCAATTTGAAACAGCTGAAACTGATAAAAAATGCTCAGATATAAAAAATCTAAATGTAATGAAAATACAGTGTTACAAATTCCAGTGGTCTTTGTAACTACATTGGCCCTCATCTGTTTTTACAATTAGAAAGGTCGATGGCTTATTTTGACATGAGAGAAAAATGGACTTTGTATGTCGCAGTAACTGTGAAGAACTGGAAGGCTAAATGAAGAGATTAGTCTTTCTTATTGGATTAAGAAGAAATAGATGCAATTTAATTACTAAAGGAGTCGTTATGTCATTGTGGAGAAAAATATTTGAGTTACCTATCTGACTTTTTTTCATCGATTGCTTTTAATAATCACATACTTAATTTGATGTCATATATTGGGTTTTCTTTAACAAACCAGATTTTTCATTTATAATCTCTTTGAAAATAATCATGTAGTGAATACACTAGTATGACTTTTAAAAAAAGCCGACAAACTAAACAGAAAAAAAAACACCACAAGAATATTAAAAATAATGTAATAGACTTTTTTGGAAATACGGCAGACTGAAAAGTGTTAGTATTTCTAGTAATTTCTGACAGAACCTGCTTTTATATTTTCTCTAAATACATCTGCTATAGTATTTTATATGATTGTTAAGTATCGTGGAATTGTGTAAACCAGAAATTTGTATTTAACATAAAAGTGACTCTCAGAAATGACCTCTGGATTGTGATTACACTTTCTCTATATAAGTGTCAGCACCTATATTCTACTTCAGAGAGGTTGAATGCCTTTGAACTCCTCAGCCTTTACTTGCCAAGAAATGTAGTTGTTGGCCACTATCTGAATGCATCACATGAGGTTATGATGTTCCTAAATTATAAAATTATGCCAGGGACTTCCCTGGCAAATGAAAAATAAAGAAATCTCTGTTCAGTGTTTAAACTCATAACAGGGAATCTGAGATAAAGTTAAAAACATAGGAGACATAATGGCATAACATAACCTTAAAAGCTTTTGAATTTACATTTTCTTATGCAGGTCTGTCTTCTGAGAAGGATGCTGACTGGATGGTGGTGCCTCCCACTGTTTTGTAACTGGTCCTCTGTGTGTACGAGTGTACATTTAAAATATTCAGACAAGCTATGTAATTTGTTATACTCATCTCACCCCTCCCAAATATTCCCTGTGAAAGCATTTAGTGAAGCCCTAAAATGCTTAAATATAAATAACTAAGGGTAAGTACAAAAGGTTTATCTAGTGTAGCACATTTAAGGAATCAATAAAGACCATTAGCTGGTTTAATTAAAAATAGACAATAGATGGCTTTCAAGTAAAAAATTCAGCAACTTCACTTATCTCCCCAGACTGGTGCTGCCAGAAGAAACAGTACTTTCAGAATATGAACAATCGAAAACCCATTGATTGCCATTACTACCGAAGAAATGAACCCATGAAACACCAATCAATGCCTGTGTGTCTTCAGGAGATAATCACAATGGCTAAATTTTGTTATTTGCTTGCTTTTAGTACTTTATCGTATTTGTTTCTTGTTAGAGGTGTATTGATCTTCCTTCACGCAACAGTTTTTCAATTACTTAGCGCGCTGACAGGGCAGCACTGTCACAATGGATGCGCGCAATTAAGCAGTCAACATTGTGAAAGGCACACCATTTACACCCTGTCACTTCTTATAGATGATGTTATTGATGAGGTGCATGGACTTTGAAGCAGAATTATTGAGTATTATTTAGGGATTCCTAAACTAGCAAAGTCACATGCTCATTTTGTCACTGGTAGCATCATATTAGATTTCTGCTACTTTGAAGAGGTTGTTTATTTTGCTCTTCAGGAGATAAATATGTGTTTATCCACCATTGATCCAGAAACCTACTAAATATTCTGGTTTCTTTTGTAGCAGAGGTATCTATATGAATAGTTTGCATCTAGCCTAAACTTTGCCAAAGAAGTGGAAGCACTAAAATCTTTTTATCCCTTCATTAGGAAGTTCAAAGTGTTGGCAGGATTCATTAATGTCATTTTCATACTTCTCAGATATTTTGTCATGTAAAGATGAAGTTTCCTAAGCATGCACACATAACACCTACCTTTTCCAAGAACTACTGCAGTTACAATTCTAAGCAATTTTCTGCCTTCAACAGTATAACCACCTCTACCTTCCTTCTCTGAAGTGGACCATTCCTCTTGCACTCTCTGAATGTATCATTAACTAGGAAAACCACAACAAGGAAAGCTTGCTCAATGAAGTGCAAGCAGTATGTTATACAGATAACAACACTCTGTGAACAACACTCCTAGTGTATCTCTTAGAATCATTAAGAAGAACATTTTGAGAAGTCCTAGGAAGTGTTTAAGCTAGTCTAAGTCTATAAGCTAGACATATGAACCTGTTTCATTTCCCTTCCAAGTAGTGTCCCAGACTGGCAGTCTGCACTCCTGTTCAATATAAGTTAGCATCTTGGGAACAAATCCTTCTCTCTCTCCCTTTATTTCCAGTCCCAAAGCTCCAAATATTCTCTTTCCACTCTTGTAGTGGTGAGATATTGAGGTGAGGACAGGTGGAAATGGGTTCTGTGATCCTCAAGGATGTGATAACTTTGTGCCAAAAGCAGCTAGAAGCTGCTGGGGGTGAGGTGCCTCAGACACACTGGTCCTAGAGGTGTATCTCTCTTCTTTACTCCAGGTCCCCTCTCTGGAGTGGGACTGCTCTGAGAAGTGAAGTGTGCAGGCATGATAGGAAGGAGGGCAACACCTTTATGGCCCCCTGTGGGGCCAAGGGAGGACTCAATCATTTCAAGACACCAGTGAGGGGTATTAAAGCTGTTAAGCAAGGACTGTCCCTTTTCCATGGAGAAGGGAAGAGTGTGGGCAACATTATTTTTTCACCTGGGACTGAAGACCAAGATGAAAGAGTTTGTCCAGTATCCCGCTCTTTCCAAAGCATCAGAGACATAAGCAGGGCTACAGCAGGCAAGCCTGCCCCATTCAGAGCCAGGACCACTAGGCCACTTGCCATTAGTTTTCAAATGGCTGAAATCTGTGCTTTCTTTCTTTAAAACAGCAGTAGTTACCTTTAATATAACATATTTGTAGTGAAGGCAGTGCCTACAAAGAGCTTGGCAGGAAAAAGAAGTGAAAAGCAACACAGCGAAGTAATGAAAGATTGTTGTTTATCTCATGTTGAAACATAAAGGAGGAATTTGTTGGAGTGTGCAAAGCAAGACATTTCAGTGCTCATCCATTTTATTAGTCTTGGGACCAATTCTTTAAAGAACCTTGGGTGCAATTTCCAAAGAAACAAAGATGAAAATAATTGAAGCTTAAACTTTCACAGAGAATCTCACTGAAGACTTTGAATGGCTGATGAACAATTTGCCAGTTCATATGTTTATAGTCTTTTTCTTCCATCTAATACCCAGCAAAACTACTCCTCCAAAATTCCATTAATTTTTATAATTACTATTTATTGGCTCACCCTGGATTCTTTACTCCCAGCTTCTTCTGTCTGTTGAGTAATTGATCTTCAAAATGCCTCTTTTTGCATTATGTATTGCTCCAATCCATCATCAGAGAGTTGAATTAGTGCAATACATCATAAAGGACTTGCTATTCTATTACTCATTAATGTAACTACCTGACAGCAGCATCTAGGGAACACTCGAGTTTTGTATCTAATATTTGGTTTCAGCATTTTAGTATTTAAGATCATTTTTTTAAGGATTTAATCAAAACAGAGACCTAGTGAAAACAGTGGAAGAACCCATTAATTCCAATGAGAATTTTATGTGAATAAAATTAATTTGAAAGTATTTATATAATATGTCTTTGGAAATGCAATCACAATGAAGGTTTTGAAAATGTAAGGAAAACATTTTAGTCTTGCTTTTGCAAATTCATGCTCTTCATTGGTGCCAAATCACTAAAGTACTAACACTTCCAAGAGCCCTGTCTCACTTTGCACTTGTGTAGAACCCAGCATGGTCATGTTAAAACCAGTCCATTACATAGGACAAAGCTATATTGTTAAGAACAGGTTCCTGATTTTATTTTAGTCTAGATCAACTGGTATTCTCACCCGCCCTTTCCAGACCAACAACAGGGTTTGTCATGGTCCAGGAACCGTTCCCAAGAAGTCTGGATATACACATCCCATTTTGGAGGTTAGGAGAGTTAAATAGTACAGATACGTTCTAACCGTGCCAGCTGGCTTCAGAGCCAGAGAGCAGACATCGCTGCTGTCATAGTCCCAGGCAAAGTTGTCTGCAAGTAAAATTTCATTTGAATGTTTTCCAAGTAACCTGAGGAAAATAGAAGCTAAATTCTTAATACGTCTTGAAAGAGCAGTATTTCAAGAATTGAGAAACAGTGTCAAGGAAGTAGCTTAAAATCCATATTTGACATTGGCATCCTAGTGCTGTGTATTTGCAAAAGCTGATATGCAAACACATATATCAAACATCTTAAAATTAAAAATTAAGAATTTGCTATAATTGCTTACACCTTGTGCATATTTCTGTTTATATTTCAATAATTTCTTGCATTCATGTTGCAGAGACTAGATGGAAGAGGAGGCAATTACCAAAATAAATATAATGCTGGTTAGCAGCCAGAGTTCTTTGGACACAAGGATCTCCAAAACACTCTTTCTTCAAATGAGTATGCATTTCAACGTGGGATGTGTGGATTGGGTTGGGTTTTTTTTTTAGAATTATTAGATGAGTATTAGAAGTATTACGTGAGAGTTTCTTTATTATGGCCTTATTTAACACATTTCAGACACAAAGCATACCCACACTTTTTTTTTAACTTGAACAAGAGAATATCCTCTGCCCAAAAATGTAAAATCCCACTCTGAATGCCCTGAAAATTAAAGTAACTTGTCATCTTTCTTTATCAGTGATTGTTTATCACAAAAATGAGAATATTCTATTTCTAACCTGCATTGAATTTTTACAGACAAAATACCAGGCTCCTGAAAAGCAAAAGGTAGGCAAGATTTCAGCCAAAGAAAGATGGTAATCAGGGGAGGGTGACCCATGTCGGTGGTCACAAGAGAGAGGAAGCAGCAGGGTACTTCTGAGCCAGAGCTAGTGCACAAGTTAGTTACAAGCCCTTTATCTTTCTAGTCAATAGGGAATTCATAGACATAGAGATCCTAAGCCTTGCAGTGAGAATGTATCTGTTTCATACCAAGTCATACTGAATTTGTATAAGCTAGGTTTTTAGGGATTGATTGATTGATTGATTGATTGATTTTTAAATAAATACATCATCCCTTTACATTTTTTTTTTGGAAGAGTGCAATTGAAATATGTCCCAACTTCATTAAAACAGAAAGAAAATAATATACTGTAGCCATCCTGATATTGCCCTGTAGCCATCCTTTTGAAAATTTTTAAGAATATTCAAAATCCCGGTTGAATTTCCTACATTCCACAAGGACCACTTGTAAAATAAGACGTTTGTGACATAATGAGATTGTCCCATAGCACTTTAAAAACATGAATAGACTATATCAAGGAAATTAACACTTGAGAATTTCCAAGAAAAGTAGATCTGTCCATGCAAAGGTTGTGTCCAATTTGCAACAGTGTTCTGTGACCTGAGATAGTCTTTTTTATATTAATATTGTCTGTTAACATTTTATCGTTATGTATTTACTGTTCCATGTTTTCCCATTGTGGATAAAAATAAATAAAGCTCTACATTTAAAGGACCACATTTAAATTGTATTCAAAGCTTCATCTAAACCCACCATTTATTATTCTCCTCTTCAACCAGCTGCAGATAACTGTAAAGATGAGAATTAATGAACTAAATAAAAATGTAAATGGTATCAATAGGATGCATAAGTTCCAGTGAGACTGTGAATTAATTCTGTTCGTGGGGAAAATACCTAAATAACCTGTGGCAAGTTATTAAGTCTTCCAGTCCCCTGTGGTGCAGTTTCCATAACACAAGGAGTTCATTAAAGGGCTTGCATACACACAGATCATCCATGGAAAATAATTAATCCTGTTACCTGTTTGGTAGCCTATGTGCTCTGTCTTATTAAATATGCCATATTAATAGTCCAGGAAAAATGTTTGTGGGAAAGGTAAAAATTCTGATTTTGCTTTTATATTTTACTGTTGCATTTAGCTTTGCTTTTTTTCTTTTCTTTTCTTTTCTTTTTTTTTTTAAATAAGAAGACAACTGCATGCTGAGTGTCAAGACATAATTAAGGTAGCCAAACGAGGCATTAATAACTACTCATCACATAGTGAAACTAGTTGTAATCCATTGAACACTGTGAGAGAAGGTCAGGCCCATAGTGTTTCAAGATTATTCCTGTAAAGTATCCATTATATAATAAGAGATATTATAAATAACTACACACTACAATGCTTTAATTTATCGTTGGATTAATATTTTAAATTATCTTGAGTGCAAGCAATACTCAAGAAACCAAATATTGCAGCTTGTCTGCAAAAAAGTATGCTGTCAAATAATTAACCCAGCTGAACCTGAAGGAATGGTAACTTCTACTGGTAGTCCTAGAACAACTTAAAGCAATGGGCAATATTTTTTCAGATTTTTCAGACATGTTGTGTAAGTAAAATATATGCTATATATTTACACATGTTTACAAAGAGAGCAAACAAACAATTTTGGATAAAGAATAACCTCATACATTTTTTTAGACTTTTATTGGGAAATCCTGTGTTTATCCTAGAATCATAAATTCATCAGGTTTTTGTACTGAATTGATGAGGAAAGACTTCAATAGTGTGAAACCAAAAAGTAGGATAATGGAATAATTTAAAAAAATGATGACACTAAGTAGGGGTAACTACCTTCACTGGAGGGAAAGATGCAAATAGAACAGCGTTAAAGATTGCAAAGATTATTCCAGCCCCCGACCTACCCCATGTCTCTGGGTGCCTGAAGTCTGGCACAGCCTCTTACTGGGCAGCACCCACTTGGCATACACCCCTGGGAGCAGAATTAGGGCAGGTTGACTTGTTCTGGGAGGAAGTGGAAAGGAGAGAGGCATCCCTGCTCTGCTCTCCACACACCTGCACTCTTCTCTATGTGTTTTCCTGAGTGATTTAAACTAATTTTAAGCCAGTGAAACAAGAGTCTCTGAATGCCCCCTAAGGCCAAGTAGTGCAGGGTGTGGTGGACAGGAGCTACACGTATCAACTACAATATGCTCCTTTGTAACAGGTAGAACAAAATATGGTCCTTGCCTGGTTACAGCTGCCCCAACTTTCAATCATTTTACTGATTATCTTGAAAAGACAGGAAATAAACTTTCAGGTCTTCCAATTGTGTTGGTGAATTGCAAGGTGAAGCCCTTTCTAAAGGTTGGTCACCACCAGCATGAGTGAGATGCAGGAGGAAGATGGGGCAGTAACATTACAAACCACAGTGATAGCCCCATGCTACAGCCCCAGCAGAAAGAAAGCCATCATAATCACACTGGAGCTGATGGGTGCTGTGAAGTATAAATTAGGTAAATCCTTGTGTGAAAATTTATTCACTGGGACTTAATCTGGAAAAGATTGAGAGAGTGGTAGCAGAAGAAACCAAGAACATTCTTAGGGAAATGTTTTAGTGGTGGACTTGACAGTGTGTTAGGTTAACAGTTGGACTTGATGACCTTAAAAGTCTTTTCCAACCAAAATGTTTCTGTGATTCTATGATGGCAAAACATGGATTTAATCAAGATGGTTTCTAATATCCTTCTCTCCAAAACAGACCTCTCAATCCATCTTCTTGGATGGATTGGGTTCTTTTTCTTTTTTCTTTTCTTTTCTTTTCTCTTCTTTTCTTTTCTTTTCTCTTCTTTTCTTTTCTTTTCTCTTCTTTTCTTTTCTTTTCTCTTCTTTTCTTTTCTTTTCTCTTCTTTTCTTTTCTTTTCTCTTCTTTTCTTTTCTTTTCTCTTCTTTTCTTTTCTTTTCTCTTCTTTTCTTTTCTTTTCTCTTCTTTTCTTTTCTTTTCTCTTCTTTTCTTTTCTTTTCTCTTCTTTTCTTTTCTTTTCTCTTCTTTTCTTTTCTTTTCTCTTCTTTTCTTTTCTTTTCTCTTCTTTTCTTTTCTTTTCTCTTCTTTTCTTTTCTTTTCTCTTCTTTTCTTTTCTTTTCTCTTCTTTTCTTTTCTTTTCTCTTCTTTTCTTTTCTTTTCTCTTCTTTTCTTTTCTTTTCTCTTCTTTTCTTTTCTTTTCTCTTCTTTTCTTTTCTTTTCTCTTCTTTTCTTTTCTTTTCTCTTCTTTTCTTTTCTTTTCTCTTCTTTTCTTTTCTTTTCTCTTCTTTTCTTTTCTTTTCTCTTCTTTTCTTTTCTTTTCTCTTCTTTTCTTTTCTTTTCTCTTCTTTTCTTTTCTTTTCTTTTCTTTTTCCTTTTCTCTTTTCCTTTCCTTTCCTTTCCTTTCCTTCTGTTTCCTTTCCAACAATCTACAGTGAACTGCTGCACTACTTTATTTAAAAATGGGTGACAATGTATGTAATACAATTCTTTATTGGCTATACAGTATATCAGTAATGCTAAAATATAGCTAGAAATCTTTTTTCTTTTCTTTTCTTTTCTTTTCTTTTCTTTTTTTTCCCAAATCCTATGTATTGAGGTATCAGATGTGAAATGGCACATTTTCAAAATGCACATACTGAAAATTTCCACTGCAGAGATTTTTATTATAGCTTTACACTAATGTGTGGGTGAATCTGCATTTCATTCTCCCTTTAGACACAGGAAGACTCATCTTTGGGTTATGTCATCAAAAAGTACAGCAAATAATTTTGCATATTTGTCTCTTCCTTGTATTTAACTGTATAGCATTATGAATGCCTGTACAGTGAAAACGTGTTCTCCTTGTGACAGATCATCTGATAATTAACTGTCTCAAAGCCCTGTGGACAATATTATTACCTATTATACTGAAATATTGTTCTGAACAGTAATTCAGTTCATTACTACTTAGGTACATAATTGCCAAGGATTAGATTCCATTGGTGTCCTTCAATTGCTTTATGAAATGGATATAATAATTGCATGCATGAGAGGAGAAGTGTTGTATGTGGAAAAAACATCAAAGCCAAGAAAGAATTTCATATCTCTTTGATGTCAGTCAGCATCAGGTAGAGAGCATTACAGCTTGCAGGAGTGCTAATTAAAACCAAAAGTTATTTGATTTACTTGACATGCCTTTAAAATAACTTGTAAAACTTGCTGTTCATGACAAGAAGAAGATCATGAACATGCATGATTTACAAGTCTTTCTCTTTTCCTCTTACAAACATAAATGTAATGATCTTTGAATGTAGGAACCAAAAGATGGAACTGTGAATACTAAGCATGGCAATTCACTCCAGGGAAGAGCCTTTTATTTTCCTGCCATCTTGGGGAAAGCAGTGAAGGAGACTTGATTAACCTATGTGTGATATTGACATTGCTTTCCTGACAACTGTTTCTAACAAATTATGTAATTTCTAACCTAGAACAAAGCTAGTGCTTACTGACTTCACCTCATCGGAGAACGTCACCAGCAGCTCTGCCTTGTTACTTTTTCCCTAACTGACAGCAATCTCAAACACATCACACACTTTCTCTAATCCTATTCAGGAGATATTGTTGGAGGGAGTGATGCCACATTCTACCTTGAATAAAAATCTGTAAATTATTGTCTTCTTCTTTGTTTCAGTACCTTTGCTTGTTTCACTATTAACAGCCCATATGGCCTAGAATAGATTAAGAGACAAAAAACATGAAGTGCTCATGAAAGATCATTTTTGCTTGGGGGAAGATTTTTCAAAATATGTAAAGTGTAAAAAAAAAAAAGCACACTTAAAAGTACTTCTCTTCAAAAAGCATTTGATGGCAGCTTTCAGTTTCAGCTATCATGAGCCAATTAGATAGAAAAAAAAATTAACATCTTCCTAAAACCCAGAAGATTTTGTTGTAATGAAGGGCTGGCCACTGAAGGTACTGTCAAAAAGTTAAGTGTCTTTGCACTCAAAGTGAAGTGCAGGACTTTTCTTGACAATTTGGGGAGATTTCACTGCTTTTAGAATGCTGTTTGTGAATGCTATTTTTCAGCTAGATAGGTTTATGTTGCGTAACCTTAGAGAAATTCCATTGCTTGTTTGTTTTTTATGGTTATAGTCCAGACAAACATAACAGTCAGCAAAGGGGTAATTTGAACAGGTGTTTGATGTGAACCTCCAATCCACCATTAGATGGTACTTTATTTCCCTGGTTTCACTTTTTCCCCAAGACTCTGTAGGCAGTCTTGATTCAATTCATGTTTGTTGGTAGCATCACTGGTACCCACACTGACAAGTAACATGAGACAAAAGGCTGGACAAACCTTGATAGTCTCTGCAACAATACAGATCCTGTCATCCCGAAAGCATCCAACTTCCACCCACAACATGCCTGCCCAGCTGATGGTGTCTCTCTGCACCTATCCTCACGAATCACTTCTTCCTGGTGCTGACTTTCAGCTCAGGCCCAGCTGGTTCCTGGAATTTCTCTTAATAACACTTGATCCTATCTATAGTCTTTTAGGGCACTTTACTAATCACAGGATCACAGAACCGTCATGGTTGGAAAGGACTTCTGAGATCACTGAGTCCAACCATTAAAGTAAAAAAGTCAAACCCTAACAAACACAACCACACTCACTCCACCAGAAAACACCACCAAAAGGAAAACAACACAAAACAAAACCCCAAACAAACGCTACAACCTCTGCCACTAGAGGTGCTATATCTACATGCTTCTCGAATTCCTCGAAGGATGGTGACTCAACCACCTCTCTGGAAAGACTGTTCCCAGTGTCTTACCACTCTTTCAGTAAAGAAATTCTTCCTAATGTCCAGTCTAAACCTCCCCCTGCTGTAACTTAAGGACATTTCATCTGGTCCTGTCGCTATTTACGTGGGAGAAGAGGCCAACACCCACCTCCCTGCAACCTCCTTGCAGGTAGTTGTAGAGGGCAAAGAGGTCTCCATTCAGTCTCCTCTCCTCCAGACTGAACAACCTCAGTTCCCTCAGCCACTCCTCATATGACTTGTTCTCTAGACCCCTCACCAGCCTTATTGCTCTCCTCTGGACATGCTCCAGCACCTCAATGTCCTTCTTACAGTGAGGGGCCCAGAATTGCACACAGTACTCAAAGTGTGGCCTCAACAGTGCCAAGTACAGGGGCACAATCACTTCCATACTCCTGCTGGTCACACTATTCCTGATACAGGTCAGGATGCTATTTGCCTTCTTGGCCACCTGGACACACTGCTAGCTCATGTTCATCCGGCTGTCAACCAGGACCCCCAGATCCTTTTCTGCTGGGCAGCTTTCCAGCTGCTCTTCCCCCAGCCTGTAGCTTTGCATGGGGTTGTTGTGACCAAAATGCAGGACCCAACATTTGGCCTTATTGAACCTCATGCAATTGGCCTCAGCCCATTGATCCAGCCTGCCCAGGTCCCTCTGCAGACCCTTCCTACCCTCAAGCAGATCAATACTCCTAACCAATTTGGTGTCATCTACAAACTTACTGACCATGTGCTCAACCTCCTCATCCAAATCATTGATAAAGATACTGAACAAGACTGGACCCAAAACTGAACCCTGAGGGACACCACAGGTGACCAGACACCAGCTAGATCTGACCCCATTTGCCACAACTCTTTGGGCCCAGCCATCCAGACAGCTTTTTAACCAATGAAGCATACATTTGCCTATGCCATGATTCACCAGCTTCTCCAGGAGAATGCTGTGGGCAATGGTGTCAAAGGCCTTACCAAAGAATACACAAATTCAAATTTGAGGGCAGAGAAGCAGCATTTTTCCTGCTGTCAGAAGTCACAAATCTCCAGCTTTCTCCATCTTGCGAGTATCCAGCAACTGCTCATTCAAGCCTGCAGCTGACCCTCCTTCTTTTCATCATGTGGCTCAGGAAGTCTGCAAGCTTTCTGTGAAGACTCTGCCACTTATTCATGAGGGAGCTGATCACTGGGAAATTTATGAAATATCAAGTTCTTCTGAAAAATCCTGTGCTGCCTCAAGAAAATTGTTTTACATATATTAAGTGTAACAGAGTAAGCAAATGGATTTTACTTTAAAAACTGTTAACATCCAAATTTCATCTGCTGCCAGGTGGGTTTTTGTGAAGAAAATGTGGATATGCTACAAAAGTCATACTCATTGCTCTATCAATATTTAGCATGACACCAAATTTTGAAGGGGAATTGCACGCAGAAATGATTCGTTTTGCTACAAGGACTGGGTGTAAAGTTTAAGAGCTCTGTCATAAAATAAAAGACAGTTTCTGTACCTTAGGCACACTGGAAGCAGTAGCTCCATTCATTTTAGGACAGCTGCATGCTAATGTTACAGCAGTGAAAGATACTGAACCTATGGAGAATACGGGAAGAACAAAGCAAGCATTTAAGTTGTGTGTGGGTACTGATCAGTCCTCCTTTTGTAGCCAGTTTCTATGATCTGTATATTGTACTTTCAGATATTCAAGCAGTAGGTAAGAATTCCTATGATTCATCTCCCATGATATCTTAGATTACAAAAATTGCCCCTTTGCAATGGAGGTTATTCTTTCCACTAGCAGAAGATAATATTCTTAGAATGTTCTTGAGTTTATTTTATAATTGCTAGTACTGTTCAAGGTCAAAGCCAGGCTCAGATAAACAATGACCTTTTTGCTGTTGCTGTCTTTGACTGCAATATCACGTGCAAATACTGACATCAAAACAAGCTGCTCATGCTCTCCAGGAGCCTGGCTGGGTGCACACAACAGAAAGCACAGCTTTGTTACAAGGTGCTGCAGAATCCCAGTTAACCAAAAGGGAAACACTGAACTCAGTGTTGGGTCTTAAATCCTGTTCTGCTTTGGGAACTTAATGTGTTAGTCGGTTCTTGCAGAGACAGCTGCTTCTGCTTAGACTTCACAGGTCTGCTCTCCTCTTCTGTTGGTGGAAGCACTACCTATAAACTTCCCTCATTCTTGCTTCATGTTTTTAGTATGAAATCTGATTTATTCTGGGCAGAATTGCTGATGGACAGGAGGGAGTGAGCATGAGAAGCGGGGTGCCCAGGAGTGAGTAAGGATATTCCCCTGAAGGGAGGCAAGAGTGACTGTGAATCCCTGCAATACAGACATAAGGTCTCCCATTGAGTTATCACATGGAAGAGTGACAAGGACAGCAGCAACACTGTTTCACAGGACAGTGTGACTGATGTGGTAATAACTGTAGTGACTGCTGCCAATCTCAGTCTGGGCAGTGGATGCCTGCACCCACCCCCTTGGATCCACAGCTGGCTAAAGTGTAAGGCTGATTTCAAGTTGTTAAAAGTTTATAATAAGTTGTGCGTGTGCAGGTGTGAAATGAAGGTGCTCAGGCATTAAGATGTGAAATACCAAGGAGGTCACAGAGCCTGGAAAACTCCATAATTAGGAACAGCAGAAGAGGATTTTTGAAGAGTGTATTTTTACCAGGCTCCTAAATGATTGGCTTTAATTTCTCCATGGAAGCTCTAGTGGGGCAATTGCAAATAGGCTTGCAAACATCTTGACAGCTAACAGTGGCACAGCCTAGATCCGTTAAGAAGCAATTTTCAGTTGCTCAGAGCTTAATATTTTTTCAATTTTTTTTCAGTGGAGTGAAGTCTGTGCAGTGAGAGAGGGGTAAGATGAGGAAAATCTTTGTGGTTTACAGTAACTATAGAGAGCTTCACAACACAAATGTGCCAAATAGTGTTCATCTTATGCCAAATCTTTTTATGTACTTAATATCCATCATAAGTACAGAGTCCTGTCCACAAGCCTGGAGTCATTCTGACTTAGTATTCAGGGGTGCAGCCTGCATTGCATTCTTAGTTGTGTGTTTGTAATAAACTTACTCAACCTGAGATATTAATACCATAGCCGCAAACTGGGAATATCCAGCTTAATTCTTTTTAAGCTGTAGCTGATAATTCCTCAAGTCAGAGGATGCATGATTTTAAGCCTCTCATATCCTGATCATTCAATGGGTACTTTCAGAAGCAGCTCATTTTATGTGCATGCTGCTTCAACTAATCCATTGGAAAATAGTACAGGGTGGAAGGGCCTCTCTCTGCATCTGTTTTTTAAAGTGATGTACCTGTAGACCTTCCAAGCCTTAACAACATGCTGGAAGGAGGAAAAGGTCAAAGTACTCTGTTAATATTTGCACCACCAAAAGATTGCTTTGTTTGCTGTATTTCAGCTCTTTCTATCTTAATTCTGGCAAAGCAAAGCCTCAAGGGAAAAAACAAATCAAACATTTCTAGCCATACAACCACACTGCTCAGAAATCACACCCGAAAAAAATAGCAACAGAACAATCTTTTGACTGTAAATCTTTTTACATTTGCAACCAAACTCTTGAGAAAGAGTG
>NW_009952052.1:4879641-4889801 GCF_000747805.2 Chaetura pelagica
TTAGCAGATTAATTTGCAAGAAAAAATAGTACCTTCTTCAAAAGAAAACAAGGGATAATTTAAAAATTAAAAACCTGTTTGTGTCAATTTCTTCTCAAAATGTTTAAATAGTTAGTTTCCATGAAAAGGGTGATGAACTGTCTTTTGCAAAGCTCTGCTATCAAAGAGTAGCTACAGAAATTAAGTGCAGTCTTGCTCTACTTGCAGAAAGATGCAATCACCTTTAATTGACTGGCCACCCAAAACCTGTAGCGAAAATGAACTAATCTGGGCAATATCTGCTAAATGTCATGGTTTCACAAGTTACTTGGAGCTGTATCTAATAAAATTAAATAAACAAACAAACAAATGAATGAATGAATAAATATATAGATAAAAAGAGGTATTGCAATGATCAGCCCAGCAGCTTTATGTTACATGTTTTACTGCCTAGGTCGAAACTACCGTCTTGAGTCACACAGACTTTATTGGAGGTCAGCCACCTGTCATTAGAGCAATGTGAAGTACAAGGCAGGCTGGCTGCTAGAACCTTGAGTCATGGTACATGTGTCTTACTACTCGATATCTTGCACAGCTTTTTTTGATGGAAAAGAAAAAGACTTTTTAAAGGAAGTCTGTCTTTAAAAGGAAAACCAGAAAGGTCTGTTTGATGTGACTTCATTTAATTCTGCAGCTACCTGCTATTTGAGACTTTTTTTTACAGAGAAAACATGCTAAAATGTTTTCACCGCTCAGGAATTTTATTCCAATTTTTATATTCTCTAATATTTCATATGCTATTACTTGAGTACATTACAATATTAAAAAATGTGTGTTCTGTTCTCATACTCTTTGTTGATTTGATACTAGCAAAAGAACACCTGTGGATCCTGTGTCTGTTGATTTACCTTATGAAGTCTTTAAGTATTTGAAAATACTCTACCTCTAGGTCAAAGTAAGTAGTTTAGTAATATGTGCAATGATCATAATGTTAATGCTTGTTAACAGCTACCACACAACACAACATATACAAATATGGACCAAATATTCATAAGAGAAATACATACAACATTTTATTTACAACTACCACACTTTTCATTGACAATTGAATGCTAGTTAGGATGGATATAGAATCAAAATGGAAAACTGAACTTCTCTGAGATAAAGGGCATGATGTCTGTATGTCTATGTTAAGGATGTTGCTATTTCAAATTTTTAAAACTGGACTCTGTTCAGAGAAAGTGGCCATGTAATCAGTAATCTTACTGATGCCACATGATAAAAAAGAGCTGCATCTTGTTCTGTCTTGGGAACTCTCCTTTTGTCTCTTCTTGTTTCGTGGCTTTCCTTAATCCTAAAAAAGCAGGTATTTGTAGGACTGAGAAATGCAATAGTATTATCTGAAAGGTTTTGTCATTGTTCTCTGCCTGGTATCCAAAGCAAAGACATCAATATCAAACAAGAAAACACTGCAAAACCATGAGGAACTCTTCACCTTTTAGCTAAAATGGAGTTGGATGCACTTTAAACAGAAGGAAAAAATATTCTGAGAATTAAGCTCTTATGAACAATTTAGAATATATGAAAGTAATGCCTCTAGATTTCACATAGAAAATTTTAAACACCTCACCTTCACTTCAAAACAATAAACCTTGATTTAGCTTAGAAATTAAATTTAAAAGCTTGGAGGCAGTAATAACCTAGTGTCTCATCTTAAGCTTTTAATATTCATTGTTTGTGTTCTCTGGGTTTTCAGATACAGAGAGGAAAAACTAGAGTTGCAAACACAGAAATAAATTACAGAAGACTGGTAATACCTTTAGCTGTCATTTTGCACCATCTGTGACGCTCAGTACTGCACGTCTCACTGAATTACTTTACCTCTGAGTAATTTGCTGTTTTCAAGAAAAAGTATTTTACTTCTGCAAGCAAAGCTGAATTTAGGTGGTACTTTCACCTTCCCATAACCATGCCTGCTTGTCAGAGGTCTCTCTCTCCAGGCTAGAGCTCTAGAACCAAGCAGAATGTGGAGTTGCTCTTGGCTACTTCAGGAGGATCTGTCTGAGATGATGACCAGATCCCAAACTTTGGCACAGCGCAGCAGCTAACTGACCAGCTCCTCCATGGGGCTGGAATTGTTTCACAGCATGGTTGTGGGAAATCCAGTTACTCCTAATTTTTCTGAATTCCTCCTCAGAACATTTCTTTACTTAGCTAACATTTGGGGGGGGGGTTGTTTTTTGGGTGGGTTTTTGGGGGTTTTTTTTGGTTGGTTGGTTTAGTTTTGTGTGTTTGTTTTTTTGTTTTTCCCTGGAAGAAGCCTCTTTTCACCAGTCTGACCAGAGTTTAAAGCATAAATCCAGACACCATGTTAAGTCCACTATTTTGGAGTTATCCAGTCTGTTTTGGGTCTTCTGCTGCTCTCATCTCCTTGGTCTTGCAGCAAAGGATAACTCCCATGTCAGCTAAATGACTAGCAACAGATATATTCAGAGGAGAGCAACCAGAAAAAAAAAACACGTTGATCTTGATTTACCACCTGATATGATTCAAGCAATTTGAGTTTTCACTTGTTTACAGTGATCCTTAAAAATGGAACAAGTTTGCCCACTTTGCAGTTATTCTGTAATGAAGAGGATTGCCATCCCTGTTTTCACTTGTCACTGTCAAGAGTCTGACAGCATTGACATTAATTCAGAAACCTTCCCTTACCATCTAAATTGCTGGGCTATTTTCTTTTTATTTCTTCATTAGGTTATGGATTGCCTTCTGCAGTAAGAATTTAATTTTTCCTCTTGTAGGAAAGGAAAAATACTCCCCAAATCCTTAAATGAATGGAGAACAAGTTAAACTACATTCTCAGTAGCTGGAAGAAATACTAACCTCTGGGCTGGAAAATAAGTCTGTCTTGTTTAAATGCTGAAATAAACTCTCTGCTTTTGTGCTTGCAGAAGCAAACAAAAAAAAAGGACAAAGGATCACATTTAAAATACAATCCTAGGTTTGTCTTTTTTCCCGTCAGTTTTATCTTTTTTACAATTTCAGTGTTTTATGGAGATAAAGAAAGCTCAACTCATTGCTAAAGTGACATGAAACCTATTTGAGAATTTTTTCTCTCTTCTAGGAAAAAAAAACTTGCAATTTAAATATTCATTTCTTCTCAGCATTTTTGTCTTGAGGGTTTTCTTATATAGATTGCACAGAGCTGAAAACTAGATCTCTAACTCTTTAGATAGAAATCTCAGTAAAGACCTTCTATAAAAACTAAACAGTATTGTTTTCTTCTTTTCAGTATGACATTAAATCTTTTTTCTCTTCTATTCCTTAAACAATGACACTAATGCAGGATTTTAGGGTCCCCTAAACACTGACAATGAAGATGCTGTAATAGCTCTAATTTGTTTTATGATGAACTACCCTTTCTGCATCAAATGCCCAAAAAACCTGTATTTTTCTGCTTACTAGAAACATAATCTCTTTTTCATTCAACTATGATGATCCTATTGGAGGTCAATGGAAACAAATGGGAAAGCTAAGGAATGAAATTCCTACTATATTTGTGCACAAGGCCTTGGTGTTGTGTGCTGTGAAAAAAGATTAAAAATGACTGATGAAATTTTAATAGGTTTTTCTATATTTCAGTGGCTGTCTTTTTTTTTCAGTCAATATTTTACACGGTTACAGAAGGCAGCGCCATCGATTTTTAGTGTAGCAGTAAAATGCTTCATAACCTTTTACACACACAGGGACAAATCCTGCCCCAGCTCACATGCCAGGTAATAGCACTGATTTTGCAAAGGCTGGATGAGACCCAGGGGAATGACAATGGACTCAATGTATGTATGATCTGTATGAGAAGATAAACACCTTAGTCACTCTTGGAATACCAGGTGCAGGAAAAAGGAAAAGTTTGAGAGCAAATGAAAATCATGTGCTCAGAATGATCCCATGAATTCTATTGGAAAAAAACCAAACAAAACCCTCTTGACAGGAATAAGGATTTTCCCACTGACATAAGCAGTGAGTTTATCATGGCCTTCTGCTTTTCTTCACAAATTTCAGTCTTCACTTAAAAGGACAAATTAATGGAAGTCACTTCTGTAGCATCAAGCATATCAGTAAATTACAGCAAAATGTCACAGAATCACAACATCACAGAATCTTTGGGGCTGGAAGGGACCTCAAAAGATCATCCAGTCCAACCCCCCTGCTAGAGCAGGATCACCCAGATCACATCACACAGGAACATGTCCAGGCAGGTTTTGAATGTCTCCAGAGAAAGAGACTCCACAACCTCTCTGGGCAGCCTGTTCCAGTGCTCTGTCACTCTCACAGTAAAGAAGTTTTTTCTGATGTTTAGGTGGAACCTCCTATATTCCAGTTTGCACCCATTACCCCTTGTCCTATCACTGGACATCACTGAAAAAAAGCCTGGCTCCATCATCCTGACACTCATCCTTAACATATTTGTAAACATTGATGTGATTGCCTCTCAGTCTCCTCTTCTCCAAGCTGTGTCATTAACATGTCCAGGGTAGTTCATACCAAATCTACGAGACAGTGAAATAACAAGCAGCTTTAATGAAGTTAATTCATAGTCAATTGTTTTCCAGGAACCAAGTATGACTCAATACTTAGGATGATTTCCAGAGAAAATAAGTAAGTCATGTAATTGTGCTTTCAGTTAATTATGCTTATGATAGGGACACATTTGTAGCAGATGGCTCCCAAAATGCCTTTGTTATAGAAAATTACAATTTGGTGATCACAATTTATTTCATGAAAAACAGACAGAAAGCTCAGTGCCGTTTAACATGTTTCCATGTAAATTAACCTAATGAAACTTGTAAGCTGAAAGACAGAAGATAAGGCAGCCTGACTGGCCAGACCTGGGAGTCACACATCGTGATAGCAATGCTGTCTCTGAGGATCTCAGAGTCCTGGGAGTATGACGAACAAACTGCAGGTGCTGAAAGATCTGCTGTCATGCTACCCTTCGAGGGAAAGAAAATTATTTGCTCATGTTCCTCTGAAGACTTATGACCTTAGGGAGCCAGTTTTAGTGCCATGGCTAAAACCTTTGAAAACATGTTGATGTGAACACATGAATCCTTACAAAAACCACTGAGTACACAAACTTTATCATGAACTTTGGTTTTCTAATGAACCTTATTGAAAATTTAGAAGCAAAGGAGGGTGAACGTTGTTTTGCTGTTTCTCTTTCCATTTCAGAAACAAACTTGAAGTAGTAGAAGTTCAACTTATCTACCATACAGGCCCAGGAATTAATGGAAATCTGACACAGATTTTCTCTGTTAACAGAATATTATCTGAAATTACTGAGTCAGGACATTCATCATTCACTTCAAAACTACTGTCACCTGAAAATAAAAACAATTGTAATGAAATTACATTAGTTCAAAAAAATCTAGAAGGACTGGGACCTCATGTTATTGCTAGGCCCTATTACTTATTTACCTTCATCAACATACTGATTACAGCAGATTGGGGGAAGCTTTATGGTACCTGAACTGAAAGGAGCAGATGAATAATGAAGCAGAAACATGACAAGGCTTCATAGCAGATATATTGTACTTACAGGTTATAATTCATCTATTGTTGCTATTTCTCATAAATTTTCATTATTGGTAGCAACCTGTAAATTACATAACTCAATTCCTGATAAGGATCTCGTAGTTTCAGAGTTAAAACAAATATTTTTCCAATTTAAGGACATTTAAATGCCCATTGGGCGTATTATGATTTGAGACATTTAGAACATAACTAATTACACTAGTTACTAAATAATATCTATGATGCTCACATGTAACCTAGCAAGTTCTTTTTTTCAGACCTCATGATTTATAAGCAAGTTAGAGTGGCATGATGGGAGCTCAAGAAAAATGACAGTGACCAAAGTATTGAAAGCTTTCCTGATTGTGCTTGTGACCTCTTGCAGCCCTTGTCAGTATGTTCACACAAGGATGAAATGCTGAACTGTATCACTGCATGTAACCCTTTCCTACCTAGTCTGTAGCTCATCTTCTCTATAAATGTGTGTGTGTTTCAACACTCTGTAAAATATCTTATGAAGCTCTTACTAATGCTGGCAGGAGAAGGCCCTATTGACACACTCGGGAGTTAATACAGAGAAACCAGATGTGACTGGTGAAAGTTACAGGGTACAGCAACATCAAGAGACAGTGTTTTTCAGAATAAAATAATATCTAATTGCATTGATATGACTCTTCTTAAGAGAAAGATCTGAGAAAACCAGGTGAAAGAGGCATGCCCCTCATTCTTTCACCTCCATTTATTTAAGTTGCCAGCTTCCTTCCCAGGGCATGTCACAAGCTGCATTATTGGACTATAAATCCTTCAGGTGGCTTTAGGAGACTAAAGGATACAGAACACCTAAAAGTAATGTCACTCTACTGAACTTTCCCTTCCTGAAGTGCTCTCTCTCACTCCAAAAGGGTCTTGTAGGATCCGTGTATCTTCCCAAACATTAAAAGGAGATAATAAACAGTATTTTTTTTAAAAAAAATAATAATAAATAAAGTGAGTAAAGGCTCTTAGCACTTAAGGATACAATTGCTGTCTATTCATGAGTTAATTAGAAAAGTTTCATCATTTCCTTCAGATCCTGGACATACCCAGATGTCTCCAGATCTCTTCCTAAAAGGAGAAAAATAAATAAATTATATATATATATACAAAAGAAATCACAGAATCATTGAGGTTGGAGGGGACATCTTGAGACCAGCTGGTTCACTCCCCCTGCTTAATCAGGCTCAGCTAGAGCAGGTTCCCCAGGATAGTGTCCAGTTGCATTTTGAAACTCTCTAGGTGAATTTACAACCTCTCTGGGCAAGTTGAATCAACGTTCAACCACCCTCACAGTAAAAATACATTCTGGTGTGTTCAAGGAGAACTCTCTGTTTTCAATTTGTGCCTGTTGCCTGTTGTTTTGTCACTGGATACCACTGAGAAGAGTCTAGTTCTGTCTTCTTTACCCCCCACATCAGGTATTTATGTACATTGGCAAGACCTCCCTGAAATTTCTCCTCTCCAGGCTGAACAGTCCCAAGTCTTTCAGTTTATTCTACATCAGATGTTTCAAGCCTTTCATTATCTTTGTGGCCCTTTGCTACACTGAGTTTATATATCCATGTCTCACTTTTATTGCAAGTCCAGAACTGGACCCAGCACTATAGATTGGTGCATCTCACCAGTGCAGAGCAGAGGGAAGGATCATCTCCTTTGAGCTGCTAGAAATTATCCCTCTCCTGCCATCCAGGATGCTGCTGGCCGCATTTGTCATGAGGATGCATTGCTGGTTTATGGACAACTCGATGTCCAACAGAATCCTCAGGTCTTTCCCAGAAAGTCTGTTTCAGCCACAGAAGTATTATGTAGTATTAAAACACTAGAGAACCCGCAAATGGTGCAATTTCTTCTTTTTGAGTGGGTTATTTTCTGCAACAAGAGAGAGTTGCTTTAATTGTCTTCTATTAAGACAGACAAAGAAGTGAAAGAATAAAGAATATTTAATTCTTTTAAATGGCATCATTTGTAATACACCACAGGCTATAGAGAGAGTTCTGCTTTTACTTAACCTACTAATATGCCTTTTGATTTATTTTAAGTCATAATTGCTCACTAGGGATTGAAGACATCTGAACTGGAAAATGAGCCTTTCAGTCACTCAGTCTTGGCTCTAGATGCAAAATTAGTCTGAGGCTTGTTCACTGAGAACATCTTTCTCATTCCCCAGAGCTTCATTTATAGGAACCAAAAGCATTAGTGCCCAATGAGAAACAGTCCAGATGATATTTAGCCAGAAATTAAGCCACTCTTTGTTTCCAAACCATTCTGTTCAGTACAGGATGTCGTTTTTTTCAGTAGTATTTCTGCAGGAAGTATAAATAGAGGGTGTTAGCAGAGTATTACTCTGTTAGCACTGGTCTCTTGTTCTTGTGTCCCAGCATGGAAAACCATTTGTTCTCAGTGTAATGTCAGTTTTGCTCCGGATTTTCTGGCCCGCATACAGGATGCTAAGGAGCCAGCTATGCAAGAATGAGGCAGTGTACATCCTGACTTTTTTGAAGTTTCCTGCCTGATGACATGTCCTACAAGTGGCAAGGGGATAATCCTGACACAAATACATAAAAGCATACAGCCCCTATTCAGGTAGCAGTTGCGTCTGACCCAGAGACTGTAAGTCCTGCAGCAATCAAGTTTCTGAAAGCACAGTCTAGTTTCTGCCCCCTAGGCAAGATGTATGACCTAAATTCTTCAACAACCAGCTGGCCCTAATTGTTAGAGCTTTCCTCCAGCTTACTGTGGTTACCATGTCTTGACTGGATTTACCCAACTCATTCTCCCTTGGCTGTAGGAAGGAAGGACCAACAGGACAGGTAATTCCAGCCTCTCTACTCAGTGGTCAGGGCAGATTCTGGATCCTTAAATTGCAGTACATCTCATATGGGTATGTACCGGGTTCTTCTGTATGTTCTTGGTTTTCTATCTCAGCCTAGAGAAGTAACTTTAGAAGTCGGGGCTCAAATGGAATAAGAAAGATATGATGTAAACAAATTACGAAGGTTGAGCCACAGAAAGTGCGTCATTATGTAGGAAACAGAATCTGGGGCAGAGATTAGAAGCTAAGAAGAAATGTTCCCTTCTAACTAAAACAATTATATTTCAGTGCAGAAATGTGTAAGTATTGGCTCAAGAGCTTTACCAATAAGCAGTAGAAATGTTTCCACGATAACCTTGCTTTGCCCAAATGAGCAGTTTCACTTTCATTCAAAAAGCACTAAACTCATTCATTGCTGTTTCTTGGAGATGGTTTTTCATGGGATACCTAGACCTATTCTCTGAGCTACATACAAAAATCTGATATATTTGGAGCTGGGCATCTCTTCTGTCCTGATGTCCATGGAGTCCTGTTTTTCATGCTCTTCTCTATCTCAAGCTATTGCTTGAGAGAGTTCTGCTTCAGGCAGATTTCCCTGTGGCAGCATCAGGTTGTGCCACTCAACTTTAAACAGTTGAGGCTCTGTTGTTCAGTGTTAGACTGGCAAGTACTTCCCTCTCCAGATCCAGGTCTGTAATGACAAGCTGGAGATATGAGCTGGCCTGTCAGCTCCAGAGGTTTTGATGCAGTATTTTGTCAATATTATAAGTTATATCTTGACCTTTTATATGAATTAATCTCACTTCTTAATGACACACATATTTCCTAGACCATGTGGTATATGGAGGTTGGCAGAAGCAAGGAGAGTGACTGCACACCCATGGTTTCCTTGCAAGAGGGAGTTGTAACCACCATTAGTAAAGAATAGGGTGTTGTGCAGACACCAGCAAACAACATCAAGGTTGCTGGGGATACCAAAATGTAATGATTGTTGTGTGATTGCATCTTACAGAACAGGCATTTCCTAGCTGCCTAGGTCATGCTAAAAGGAAGACAACATCCTAACAGCCTAAAAGCTGAAGTTTTCTACCTACCAGCCTTTCACACATATGGGAACCAGTCCTCTGGCTTGGGTTGCTAGGCAGTGACAGGCTGACAGCCAATGTGGGCAGCCAAGCAACTGTAATTTCATCAGCCAGTTTTGTGGAGGTGAATCCAGGCAACAGGTCTTCTAGCACTGACATAACAGCATGAATAGAAACAGGTTTTTACAAAGACTCTTCAAACACAAGGGAAAAGAAGACAAAGCTGTACTGAGGGGCTGATCCAAGGGCTCAGGCTTGCCTGCTGACACTCCTGTGGCACCCTGTGCTAACCAGGCTGCCAGGTACATGGCTCACAACCACCACAAGATGAGGGCAAGGTGTCTGGCCACCCTTTGTGTCTGGAAGGGGAGTATTTTTAGCTGTCTGACTTGAAGCACTAGGTCTGAAAAATATGTCAAGCTGCCTCTCACAGCACCTCAGAGACCTGAGCAGGCTTCCTCCTACGCACTTTGCTTGTGTAATTTATTGAAGCCCCTGATTTAATGAGATCTGTTTAGGTTCCAAGCCCTTAATAATCCAGGGCTCTTCCACAGTCATCCTTTTATATTTCCACCACAAAGAGTTGATTCACTGACAGCTTTAAGCTGACTGATAGGTGAGCAGTGCTCTCCAGGTGGCTGTCTGTCTTGCAACCTGACACATAAATGAACCGC
>NW_009952052.1:4889830-4897331 GCF_000747805.2 Chaetura pelagica
AACCGCTCTCTATGTGTGTATATATATATATCAGATTGCTCTTGACAGAACATGCTATTCCAAAGTTCTTCAGTAAGTACCTTAAGTACCAGCTGCTCTAGCCACACACACATTCACTAAATTCTTGTCTTAAGAATTAGCTTTGTTAAATGAGTGTTGTAAATAATCACTGCAGAGCTTTGGGGACATTTTATTTGTTCTGTCACATATACCAGCTCGGCAATATCCATGCATAAGACAAATGTTTAACCATCATAGTTTACATAGGCAGGGTGTGTGACTTCTGCAGTTCAGAGAAACAAAAGGTACTCATGAGAGAATGATAAGCTTTGATATTTCCTCTTCTTTACCTCCCAAAGTCTTTCAGGAAGATGGTTTCCAACTGTGAAATTCTCACTGAAGGCCTGGTTTTGAGGCAATTAAGGCCACTCCCACTAAAAGTCATAGACGTAGGCTACTCAAAAAGACAGTAAAATCTTGTGTGAAAGCAACTGAGGAAAGAAATTGACATTCTTAAGACAGCAAAGACACTCTGGAGTGATAAGAAAAAACTTCATGTGGTCTCCAGAGACTGAAGTATCTCAAAGGTGCTCAAAATCTTTGTGTTAAAAGAGTTTGAAAATGAAACAATGATGTCTGTGATCCTTAGGATGACACAGACACCTCTTTCAGGAAAAAATAATATATGAAATATTCAACGTACATGCTGTTACGTTCCTTTTTCCCCATTTAAAAACAAAACTAAAAAACCACAACAAAAATCCCAAAGAGAAACAAAACAAAAATAAAAAAAACCAAAAAAACAAAACAAAAACACCACAGAAATATTCTTATGTGTTAAGCTTCAAATATTCAGAAGTCTTTCAGAGTTTAATATGGCATCCTTGAGAAATATAATTTACTTAAACACTCAGTACAGAGTCTGAGCAAGATTTCCCCAAACTCCTGTTTTTAGTGGAGGATATTTGTAAAACCGATCATCTGAAGCAACTATCCTTTCTCCATTTGAAGCACGTAGATGAGAGTTTAATAGAGTTACTTCTTGAGAAAGTCCCTTTCATCACCACTTAAGACTGCGAGATTGGATTCTGAGAACAGAAAGTGTCGCTCAGTGACAGCCAGTGCATAAAATCTTGTCTTCCCCTGTTATAGAAAGAAATCCACTGAGCTTTCACATTTTTAAAAAGTGTGGTTTGTGTGTAGTCTTGGACTGACAGTGCTTGGACTCAGTGTCACTTGTTCTGTGTACTGCACATCACTTCATGTGGCCATTTTGAATTCATGACACATTAATGACCGAGTCTTTACACTCAGAAAATTAGAATATGGAAAGCAATCTTCCTATGTAAAATGCTTTGGCAGTTAGAAATGGAAATAGATTAACTAAAAACTAGCAACATATAGTGGTGATATCTGTAACACAAAATTTAATAAAAATTGTTCTAGAACTGATGAACATCTACTGTAGTATTTTTCAGGGGTTAACTTTTACAGCTGTAGAAATATAAACACTAACTGCATTTAGAAAAGGAAGACATTCAGTTAATTCCATGAACTCTATCTTAATGAAATAACACTCTTTGGAAGAATTAAAATATCATGTCTATTTTCAGTGACTACCCTAAACTATGTAGCAAATAGGTAGTCAGATTAATTCAGTAAAATCCTAACACTATTGAAATCAGGGTGAATTTTGACTCTGATATGAGTGTAGATATTATTTCTCTATTATTCAGAAAGTTCTTTTCTGTTGCCTGAACATTGTTATAAGCATTCGTGAATGAGTAATGTTGGTTTATTTTGACACAGAAATATATAAAAGCTAAAAAATGAAACTTATAAATTGAGAAGGAACAATAGCACACAATCTTATTAAACATTTCATCAATATTAAAAAAGTTAAACCTTTGTGTTAGTGTTCCTTTAAATCTACTTAAACTATTTAAATCAATTTAGGATCCCATATTCCACGGTATCTGGCTCTCCAGAGTGGCAAATCTTCCCAAAATATGTTAAAAAGTCACGGAATTATTCATCAGACCAAGCATGAAATCCTAGTTACTGCACAGGGAAATCCTAAAAAATCCAATTTTCCATTGCCCAATGCTTCCAATTTTCTGGATTTTTTTAAAGCTTCAATGCTGCTTTACAGATGTGTTTAAAAAAAAATTAACAATTAATATCAATTTTTAGACAGTAACAAAATATATGCAAAACCCAACAAAGTAATACCTGATAATATTTAAATTACTGCTTCAAAAGGAATATATTTGTGACTAGGTTGCCACACGTATTGATTGATTTAATACGCTTGATTTAATTTCAGTTATGTAAAACTGTTTCTCATCAAAGATTTTTGGTTTCTACCAATAAATAACAATGACAGAGGTAACTATGAGAATGTGCAACTGCCATTTCTCTGTCTCCCATTTATGGTGTCTTATGAATTAAGAGGGTAGTAGTTTGAAAATTCTTGGATCACAGCATAATAGAGTTTTAAGAACTGAGAGAAACACAACTACAAACTTTCAGCAGAATTACACCAGGCACAAAAGGCAAAGACTGTCACTGTAAATATCAGATCTACATCCTGTGCTCTGCTTCTGCTCTTTCATCTCTCAGTGTCATAATGGAGGCCAGTTCTGCTAGAAAAAGGTTTAATTTGCCCTTTAAACTTCTACATGGTCAAAAGAATTGTTAATATCATCATCTAATGCATTTGCTTTCATTTCACAATGAGAATAATATTCTAAAGTTTAAGGATAAATTAGTATATACAAATACATTAAATATAACTTTGAAGTAAACTGCCATTGTTGCATCTTTACGTCTTTGTTTTGTTCTTGTTTTTTTCTTTCTACGTGTTCACCTCATATAGACAAGTACTTTCAGTCATCTGGAGGTCTGTGGTTTAATGGTCTTTTAGGAGATACACAATGTGTTAAAAACACAGAACCTGGGCTATTTTCCTGTTAGATAAACATGCTGTGAATTCAGTGATTTTGAGAGCCAAAGCAGACAAAACCAAATCAGGATGTCCAGGCATCTTCTACAGTGGCCAGTATGGCCCAGACACAGCCACAGCTCTTGCAGAATCACTGAATATGTAGCATCACCTCCACTCAAAGCAGACAGATATATTTCCCCCAAAAACACCTCTTTACAATAGTGCTTCTACAGGAGATAACTCTGAAAGCAGGACAGATAAAATAAAGGAGTTAACATATAAAAAGAAAAATAAATTTCTCCCTCGGTAAATGAGCTGCTCAGATTGCTTGTAAATAGACAGATAGTTTTTATATTGCAGAGTGCCTCACAGCAGTTCCATTTCATCTTTGGAAAAGTACCCTACGTATTTTGTAGCACTATCAGTAATGAACAACACTTGGTAAAATCAAACAAGCTGGGAAACAATTTGGCATGGATAGCATGAGACAGTGCAGTATCCAAACACACATTCACAGATTGTGAGTCCTCCTGATCTGTCTGCAGCATCAAAAAACTGAATGGACCTCAAAGACCCTAGACATTTTAGCTAATAATTAAACAGACTTTTCACAATTTTAATGAAAAACGTAATTTACCACTATTACTTCACAAGTTTAATTACTTCACCTTAGTATACTGTCTTATATGATAGCTATCAGATCTAATTGTTTCCTTTCTATTTGTGTCTAATAAAAATGGAATTGGGCCAATGTAATAGCTAGAGTAAATCTAGCCATAGTGCAGCAACACAACTGAAGTTTTATGATGCATCTACTGGAGTGCCACTAGCTTAAATTGAGAAAATTTGTACTTTGGAAGAAATTCAGAAGTTTTACTAGGAATAAGAGCCACTCAGATACCTCTACATTTTCACCAAAATGTTTCAATGCAGCCGATCTAAAATTCCATTTAAACCAGTGAAGTCTTTTGTATTGTGAATGGGAAGTGGCACAGTACACCCTCCAGGATCTGAAAATAAAAATGACTCAGTTGTTACAACCCTGTAACAAAAATGTAAATCACAACTTCTGAAAAACAACCTGGTATCCTCAGTTGTCTTAGTCACATGGTGTTTTGATAAGTTGACCAGGATTTTTCTGTTAGACTTGTTTTTACTGTTGGTGCTGCTCAAATTTCCTGATATTTTCACTAGAATAAGTAAAATTAAATAACATTTAAACTACTTGACTGTGAATCCACATTTGTTTTTCATGCTGTGTTTCCTGAATGTACTTTGATATTTCCCCTGACCTCTGACTTAGGAAACACAGCCCAGTCTTACCTCCAATCTAGCAGTACCACATGTCCTGCAAGTCTTGTGGCTGCAAAGGCACAGGCAGAGATGCAGTCACCTGAATTACACCTTTCTGGAGACAAGACAGCAACAAAGATGCAAATTAATGATGAAATAACTAGAAAAGAAGCATTTTCAAAGAAACCCTAGGAAGATGAAGGAAGAGTAAAGCTCAAAATGACAGCACAAACTGTTCTATTTCTTGAATGTCTTAAGTGTGCTGTTTTGACAGAAATTATCAAACAGAAAGTTTCACCCCTTCTGAATCCGTTTTTTCTTCCTTGCAGAAACACTAGCATTTTCTACCAGAGAAAAATCTCTTTTTAATTCTGCAGTAGTCATCAGTTAGTTTGACAAAGAAGATTTTACTTGCAGCACAAAAACCTTAATGCTGATGACAGGTCTAGCTTGAAGGGCCGAGAGACATTGGTTTTTTCATGGGGTTTTTTTTTCCCCTTGTCTTTGTTCTTCAGAACATTAGTTTCACATTCTTAAACATTTTGATGCTTCTTATTTGGAGATGTATTAGTTGCCTTCTCTCCCAAGAAAACTCCTATTTTTTCTCTTGCTTATGTTGCCTTTCTAGTTTAAGCCACACAACTTCATGTCTTCCTTGCAAAGATTTCCCAACTGCTTAGTGAAACTTGCACAGATTTCTCAACCCTAGGCTCATTGTTATTTCAGAAGGAAGGCCTTTTTCTGTCCATTATGCAGTAAAATCTCTTTGCATTCTTCAGTGGTCTTTACAACGTTATTTAATCAGTCCACTATCCACAACATAAAGTCACTGAAGTCGTCATTCTCAAACACTCTAAGTGTGGCTTAACACCAGCAGGATGAAAAAGCTGTATGAATTTTTAATCTCTCTTTTTACAACCTATTTGTCACCCTTTTATTCTTTCCTCTTTAGAGTTAAAGCCACTGTGCTGTGTACTAGAGCAGCAAACAAGTATGACACACTTGGCATCAGTTTCACTTCACATTGGCTTTTCTACACAGAAATGAAACAGGTCACCTGGTTTTTAATAAAACTGCCTGCAGCTCATAAATCTGCTAAGTTTAAGATTAATCAACATTTATTTACTTCAAACAATTGTGGAGGCTGGGTTTTTAAGAACACTCAGCAGCAGTCCCCTCTTTGTTCTCACTGAAATCTATCTGCTTCTGATGAGCTCAAAAAAACATTTTAGAAGTCTTATTCTCTGTGTTTTATAGTCAAGGGTAATGTCTAAAGCGCATCTTCACACCATGACCTGCATCATTTCAACATCCAGAACTCTGAAGCTTATAGTAATTTCCTTTCCATACAGAAGTACTGATACCCTCTTACAAAGGATTTCAGATTATTTCCCAAATATCTCCATGAACTACTAAATTTCATGAAATATGACAGTAGTAACACTTCCATTTTGAGTGGTCTGCAGTTTTGATACTTCAACAATTTCTGTTTCAGTACTTGCTACTGAGAAAAGCAAAATGTCTGCAGAAAAGAAGCTGAAACCTATTGATAACTTTTGTCATCAGATATGGCTCAAAACTTTCAATTTTCTATAGCACTGCCTTTAAAAAGAATATAATGTGAGAATCAGATTATATGATAAATAGGCACATTTTACATATATAACATGTTTGACATATTTAACTTTGTCTCTTAAAATCATATCCTTCCTTTTACCTCTAGGGAGGCACACTCATAATGACCAATCTTTATCTTGGTGCAAAAACCCAGAATCTGAAATTGTAGAACAATAAATATCACCAAAAATTGTATAAAAATAATAAGTGAAAATACCAAAGAATCACAGAGTGGTAAGGGTTGAAGGGGAACTCTGCTAGATCCTGCTAGAGCAGGATCACCTACAGGAACATGTCCAGAGGGATTCTGAAAGTCTCCATAGAAGGAAAATCCACAACCTCTCTGAGCATCCTGTTCCAGTGCTCTGTTACCCTCACAGCAACGAAGATTTTCCTTAGGTTTAGGCTGAATGTCCTGTGTTCCAGTTTGTGACCATTTCCCTTTGTTTTGTCACTGGACACCACTGAGAAGAGTGTCACAGTTTAACTCTGGGCCAGCAGTTAAACAAATGTCAGATGGTCTCTACTAACCCCCCTCCCTTTCCAGAGAGGGAAAGGAAGGAATGACAGAGAGACACTTTATGGGTTAGAAAATGAACCACACAGCTTTAACAAAACGGTAATGATGAGAAAGAAAATAATGAAACACATACAAATACATACAAAACCACTATCGCGTTCACCCCCCAGTAATGTTCACATCACCACTGAGGCTGCAGGGCAGCCCTGGAAAAGTCCTACATTGAGAACCTGGTGACACAGGGATTCAGGAATGCAGAGATCAGGATCAAAAGCAGATGAATGGACAGAGTCCTCCCAGGGTGCCAGCTGTGGATGAAGAAAGTTTAACCCTCCTGATCTCTCAGATTTATACCAAGTATGACACATATGGGATAGAATACTTCATTTGGTCAATTTTGGTCACCTGCCTGGTCTGCTGCTCCCCACAGGAGGGTTACAGGTGTGACCCTTTTACTCCTTTTTGTTTCCAGACCTTAATATGTATTTCAGACCCAGCAGTGGCCTTGGCTCTGCACAGTGTTCTTGCAGTAACTATAAACACGGAGCATTATCAGTCCTAGAAGCAGACACTGACTGAAAAAAATTGCTGTTAATTTCAGCAAGTGTTGCTACTTAGAAGAGATTTAACTGAAATTAAAATTACTAGAAGGAACATTGGTTATATCCTGGCTCATATCAGGACAAAGAGTCTGGTCCTACAATATGATATCACACCATTTCCAGAACTGTTCTAATCTGCTGTGTTTTTGGCTTTCCATCTTCTTTCTTCCAGGTGAGAAAAAATTGGAGGTTGCAGACTGAGTTTTCATAAGATAACAAAATTCCATGCTAATTTTTTTCCCTCTGCAGAAACCAGTTCTGACTTCATTCACAGCCATAAATATCATAGATGTGATTCTCTCCTAGGGGGAGATGCAATAGGACTTCATCACTGCTCTCTCAAGGCTCTTTGCAGGAAACAACAACATTCTGGTCCAGCTCAGGTTCTCCTGAATAGCTGCCAGTGAACACTGTTCAGAAATTGCATTGAATTCCCTGTAGTTATCTGGGGGAAAAGGCAATCTGGTTCATTGCCACTGGCTCCTTCATTAACCTCCATCAGTCTTAAAATTTACACCTGGC
>NW_009952052.1:4897362-4926221 GCF_000747805.2 Chaetura pelagica
ACTTCCAGGGCGTTCCTGCCAACTGGGCTTTCCTGACAACATTCATTAGCAGATAATTTGCTGGTTGCTCTGAAAAACCTTGATGTGTTCAGAGTTTTAAACATCTCTAACATACACCTGTTGTGGCTAATTGAATTCTACTAATCTTTGCTGTAGTTGCTTCCATTAAAGGATGCTTTCAGCCTTTTAAAGGAACAATAAAAAAGCATCCTTTTCCATTTGCAGATTAATAAAACCAGCCAGCTTTTCATCCAGCTATCCCCAGTCTCACATGTTGGAGTCACACAAGCCTTTCTTCACTGTGAGGCTTCCAGCAGGTTTTGTTTTTTACTTTGTTTTTACTGTCACTGTTCATTATTTAAGATTGAGTTTCAGAGCTACAGCATTCTGGCTTCTCAGTCTGAATGCTGAATGTTTATGTCCTCTGTGCATAGTGCAAACTGTATTCTAAGCATAGTTTCTTGTATTTTTAGTCAAAAAACACCATGCTTCTGGGGAAAAAGAAAAAAAAAACAACAAAAAAACAAACAAATGGGGCAATTTAGCAGTGTCTTTGGTTGATGTTCATTCATAATAAAAATTAACCAAATGTTGAATATTGGTTTTGTGCCACTTTGTATTTTTGTTACCTTGGCAGAAATCTGTCTGTTGGATTTCTTACAGCCATTTCACAGGCCACTTCCCAATACTGCATGGATCCATTGTAACTCATGGAATACAGATTGAGGAATCTTTATCTGAAATAGCTGAACCATAAGCCAGCCAAACCCATTCTTGCAAATACAGATGCAGGGCTAGACATAAGAAAAACAAGCTTTTTCTGATTTTTTGAAGCCATCAAGGCTGATCTGTGTCAGAACCCCTCCTATTTAAGAACATATTTCAATATCTTTTTATAAAGCTACTAATGCCTGATGCAGCTGAACCTCCCCCACTGCTTCCAGAGGAGATGCTTTCAGTCTCAGTGGGCACCTGATTCATCAGAATTTCTGAATGTACTTTTTCTTATTTTCCATTTATTTTATTTGGTTTGGGTTTCGGTTTGGGTTTTTTTTTTTGTGAGTTTGGCTTTTTTTATTATTGTAAAGCTTAAAAAATTGGTTTAAGTGCGCAAGTTAGTTAAAATGTAACCGTTACTGTAAAGCAATTTTTAAAATCTGTCTTCCTGCCCCTTTAAATATTAGTTCCCATTCTCCATGGTCATAGTTTTTTACCTGTGTGAATGATGCAGGCAGTGCAAAAAGCATTATAGTAAGACAGAATCAGTGAAACTTCTGTGCTGCTCTCAGTAGTCTGTTGGTCCAGTCAGAGTTGTCCACAAAATACTTTTTACAAAGTCAGCACTTATCAACCAGAACTGGACAGGAATACTCATGATTATACAGTGAAGATACACAAACTGATGTGAAAAGCAGCACTTTGACGTGGAAAAATTCAATATGCTGGAGAGGTCTGGAGGTGAATGTGCCTTTTTGTCCCACTTAAAATGTTATGATTCGTTGGCATTTCTTTAAGCTTCAGGACAGCTGTGTTCAGATGCATGGTGGAATTAGACTACCCTTTTACTGCCTCCTGCCAGCTGCAGTAGGAAACTCCAAGGTGTGAATGGTTTGGGAAATTCAAAAAGCTTCAGTCTCTTCTATGTCCTTATGTGTCCAGACACGCTTGCATTTGCATGCAGTGAGTGTTTCCCCTCATCTCTCCTACCTACCACACGAACTGGGGGAGCAAGTTGATCTATTCACCCCTGGAAAAGAGCAAAGCACAGTTCTTGCCCAGATGTGGAAATCCTGACCTCTGCTCCCCAGGGCTCTGGGATACAATGCTGTGGTTTTTCTGGTGAGTAATAGTTTAATAAGTTATGGCTTCCTGAAGTGCCACGTATTTTAGTGCCCCCCACCCCGTTCCCCTGCTTCTGCTCTTTCTTCTCTCCCAAAGTCAATTTCAGTCTTGGAAAAGGAATTAATTTCAACCCCTCTGCTAGGAGGGAAAAATGCTTGCCAGATTCATTCAAATTCTGCTGCTTCTACGGAAAAACAGCTTCCAATGGCTTGAAAAATACAAAGAAGGAAGGAAGCTCTGCTCTTGGAATGTCCATCACCTGCTCACATACTATTGCAAACAAACATCAAAGCAGGTGATGCTACCAGAACTGAGAGTTGTACCATTCTATCACAGCTGAAGAAATTCAGCTTGTAAGAAACTCAAGAGAAAAGGAGAAGAGAAGGATTCAGGAGGGGGAAAAAAGTTAAGGGAGATAAATTCAGCTGCAATAGAGTAAAAATTGAAAATAAGTAAAAATAAAATCCTGCCTTTGACAGGGGAGCCTGCACTGAGGCAATCATTGCTCTGACATGCCATCTTCACTGTTGCCTGCTGTCAAAACTTCAAAATTCAGAAAGTTATTTCCCTTCATAAGGAGACAGAGAAATTACATTTAGGGTTTGTTTCCATCTATAGCTCAAAATAATAGCCCTGTCAGGAAAGGAGCTGTTTTAAATTCTCTTTTGCTTCCTCTTTTTTTCTTCTTCACTCCTTTCTCTTACCTATGAGATTTGACTGCAAATGTTTTTATGAAGGCATGTGGAGGCAAACATGTTGGGCAGTCTGTTTCAGCCCCTAGGGAAAAAAAAATAAATTCAGAACTTGAAGAGGAGAGTGAAATCCTGATTTCTGATACAAAGAGCAGCAGAAAAATGTTTCTGAAAAGATGTAGCGATACCTGAAGTGGAGGTTTCTCAGACTCCATGCAAAAAATTGAACAACTGTACTGAGTGACTTGTGAAAGATTCAGGATAATAATGGTTTCGCTATAAAGTTGTCCCTGGAAAATCTGTATTTCCTACTGACTGCTTTTTCATTTGGTTTTTTTGTTGGTTTTTTTTTTTTAGTTTGTGATGACATTCAGAGGACTTTTTCTCCTTTTTAGATTTTCATGTTGAAACATTTGCTCTCTCTTCCATGCTCTCCATTTTCCAGTCCTTTTGCCACTTTATTTTACATTATGTTAATAGACTGACCATTCTGTGAGGCTTCCACTTACCACAGAGAGAAAACATAAGCCAACCTCGGACATTGGGTGGCCACTCCCAATTAAAGAAGCTGGGCTTTCCCTCTCTTATTTGGGCAGCAATTTGATGCAGACTACTGGAGTGATAAGAAGCAACAGCCATCAGCCATTACTGCTCAAGGGCCAGGGCAGGTCTTCCTGCTTCTCAAACTGTTCTTTCCCACCATGGAAAAAAATCTGCTACACGAGGATTTCTCTAGACAGTTCATCAGTATTTTTTTTCTCTCTGAATACCAGAGAAGTTGTGCTTCAGGAATATTTTTTTTCCTCTTTTCACCTCTAGACTGTCCACTCTATGTATTTCCACCTCCACACCCAGGATTTCACACTCACGAGTGACAAAGTCTTTCTCTGAAAATTACTTTATCCCTGATCTCTGTGGAAACTTGTCTTATGAGGTCACTAATTAGCTGACATCTGGATTTATAGAGAACTGGCATTAATTATATTTCTTTCCTAGAAAAAAACCCAGTATGTCCCAAGCCATTCCTTTTTCTGAAAAGACTGCAAAATCTTCCACTTAATCTACCATGCAGCTGCTCCTTATGCTCATCTGGAGGCAAATTAAATACTTCTATGGCACAGTACTGGCAAAATTTTCTTGCCTGGAAATCAAGGAGAAATCCCATAATTTATTTTGTAGAGCAGCTCACAGAGTTCTCAGAAGGGGACCAATCTAGATCTAGTTACCAGTTGCCTACACCCTGTAGGCGTATTTTCCAAATTAAATACTATAACCCTTCTATAATGTAGGCTCCAACAGAGAAAACAATGAGCCTCAGACCTTCATTAAACAGTGTGTGACTAAACACTGCTTTTTCTTACTCTGCTGATAATGCAAGGCAGCTGTCTGGTGGAGAGAACAGGAGAAACTGGATGAAAAGAAGACAAAACTGTTTGCTTCCACTCCTAAAGGAGGGATTCAATAGGCAATTGAAGGAGTTTGAACACAAGTCTGTTTTTTGTCCTTTGACTAAAATGAATGCATTTAGTGATATGCCAAGACTGTTCATAAAAGCATATTTTGGTTGAGTTTTTTTTGTTGTTTGGTTGTTCTGGTTTTCTTAAAGAGCACAAAGAAACAGAAACCTGAAAACATTCCTCGTTTTTCTCTTTGCCTGAGCTGTCTTGATGCCATTTCTTCTGCAGCTGTTTTTCACAAGCTCTCAGATTTGTCTTTTCTTGACTAGGAAGTAAATCTCAGACACACATTTGAGTTAGACCTGGAAATGCTGTGAGAGTTCCAAATAGTGTGAAAACACCTGTTCAGATTCTGAAAATGGTATAAAAGGCACCTTTCTCTGGCCATCTAAAATCCATCATTCCAGAGCACTTTAGCACCAGTTAAAAATCCTTCTAAATGTGTCAGCAGAAGTTGGCTATTAGCAAACTGCTCTGGAATTTTCTTGGGAAAACTTCTATCATTCTCTGTAATTTTACTGTTCACATATAGATGTAAAAGAATGATCTCTAATTAAAGTTGTGTTTACTTCTTCTGATCTAAGACACTACAATATATGAAAAGGCACTTCATCATCCCGCACTGTAGTTATAAAATTGTTTGTTTTTTACAGCAATTCTTTCAAGAGTCTTCACAATTTTTTGAGAGTTGTGATCTGCAGGACATTTTAAAATATTATTTATTTTAAATATATCCTGGAAATTTTTGTTCTTCCATTTCTGGCCAGTACCTGTATCCTTTCTACCCTCACACAAAGCATGGTAATAATATTTCATCCAGCTGTTCTACTAGGGGCCATATTTGCAGTATTTACAATATACTTCATTTTCACTCAGAATATGATAGACTGTAATTCATTATATACCATATACAGTGATTTCATTATGAGAAGGTACAACTCCCCACCTCCAACTCTCTGCTGGCAAACTGACACAGCCCTGTGTCATCTGCCAATGCACATTGTTGTCTGGGCATAGAGATGTCCTGGAGGAGAGATGTATCAACAGAGAGATGTCCAAGACCCTTTCGTGGGCATTCTCCTTATTATCTTCTTTCTTCTGAGAGGTCTTTATTTCTTTTTGTGAGAGGACTGTGTATTTTTTCTTGTGACCTTGAGGAAGATATCAAGTGCCTTAGAGTAATTGCATGGTTTTACTTGGTAACCGTTCAACACAAATGGCAGAACAAACATACACACAAACATGCATATGCATTATTTAAAATAAAAGCATTTACTTCTTTTACTCATTTTATATCATCACTGCCCTCTCTGTTGCCAAAAACAAACAAACAAACAACTACACAAACCACTACATGCTATCTGTGTTGACTTCACTGGAAAGCAGTATTTTATAAGAAAATCATGATGCTACTAGGAAAACTGCAATTTAATCCACGTAGTGCCATGAACTCCTCTCTCATCCATGTAATTTTATAAGAAAAAAAGCTAAGGTAGCACATTAAGGAACCCAAGAAACTATTATTCTGATATTGGAAAATCCAAATATTAGCAGAGATGTACTGTAACAGCCAGCTTGCCATTTATGAAATAAGAATGTGAAACATCTTCTGTGCACAGGGTGGATGATCACACAAAGAAGAAGAGCCAGTGATGACATGGCTTATCTAAAAGGAGAAGATTCTGAAAGTCTTCAGAATGCTGGCAACAGATCTGGACCTGTCCTAGATATTCCAAAAGCGAAAGAGGAAGGGAAAGGTGACTGGTCACTTTTATAGAAGGAAGGAAAAAGGAAAACTTGTTTCCAGCTAAGGTCACAAAATGAGGCAGTTAGATTTTTTTCTAGAAGAATTAAGACTCTCGAATAAATTATCCTGTGTGAATAGAATTTAAAATCTCATATTTAAGACTAGAATGCAATAGGAACACAGCAATCTCACAATGAGGAAAAAGGCCAGTGTCCCAAATTAGATTTATGTTATGAAAGGAGCAGGTCCTGGAAACAAGACAACAAAAGTGCACTTGGGTTACCTCTGACCCACAAGGAAAGTTGAGTGTAAAGAAAAACCTCAGCAGAAAAATGAGAAAGCAACATGTGATTACCAGCAACATTGTGGAGGATTTCAGAGTTGAGAAGCATTGTACTCCAGCTTTGGACAGAGGTGTCACAATTCCATGGAAGTGTTTAGCAGAAGGCTGCAGAGTGGAACTCTACGTAGATCTGAAGGAACAAAGTACAAACAGCTTTCACCAGTCATCAGCAAGGGTATCTAACCACAATAGCTATAAATTTTGTGTATTCTATCACCTGAAACCCCAGTGCAATATTTTCCTTTGGAAACTGAACTCTGGCACAGCAGAATGTGTTATGTGTGTTAGTTGTGGTAAGCACCCTAAGGAGGAAACAGACTGAACTCAGGCCAACCTCACACCACAGGGGGGGCAAAGTATTCCTGCTTTGGGTGCATTTCAGCTAGATTTAAAGGAAAAACTTAATCATGGATACAATAAATTTATAGCTATTTCAGGAGGTAGAATATCTGTTAGAAGACTGAACATAGATCAGATGCAAGGTGTCCTTAAGGGATGACTTATTGCAAAAAATGGGAGCCCATGAAGAGCAATTCCCTGATGACTTCAGGGGCATTGGAAAGCTGTCAAGTGAATATAAAATAATGTGGACAAAATTCAATATTTTTATCATTCTCCTGCCTAGAATGATCTCTGTGCTAGTCAGACAATAAAATAAATCTTGAATTAGAAAAAAAGGATAAACTCAGAACAAAAGAAAATCAACAATAAAATTGAAGATCCTGTGAGATGATTAAACTCTACTAATTACAGAAAAGGAGGATAGAATGATTTCTCTATGTAACAGTCCTAAGGAGCCAATAATGTGTAAGAAAGGAACATTTACTGTATGCTCAGTGAAGAGCTTTTTATTAAGTGGCCAGATGCTGCAATATGATTCTGGTATGTTTCTCCAGGAAGAAAAAAAACAAACAAAAAAACCAAAAAAAAAAAAACAAAAAAACAAACCCAAACAAACAAAAAAAATACCACCATTTTTATCATGTTATCCTCCATATTATGTTCAGGTCATAAAATATTCTGGAAATTTATATGACTGTTACTTGAATATATTAACCTTCGAGTTCATAGACCTGAGAAGAAAAGATGATGTAAAAATAGGCAAACATGGAGACTCCAAAATAACTGTGAATGACTTGTGATGATGAATTAAAATTCAGCAAACAGTAGGTACATTTATATTTAGTGAAATAACGTATGTGGGGGGAAAAAAAGACTGCACAGCTCCATTTGTCATTCTGAAAAAGATTATGTTTCAGTACTGGATTATTCTGCCAAATCTACAGAATTACCATTGCTAAGGAACACACCTTTCAAGCATGCAATTTCATATCAGTGAGTTGTATTAGTTAGGTAGAGAACACCAGCTGGGTATAAGTACTGATAATGGATTGCAATAAGCTACATGTTTAATTATTTTTTTTTAATTAGTAGGGTTTTAAAAATGCTTCTTCACACCCAGGTACCATAAGCTGGTGAGGATTTTGGCAAATTGTATCAAAACCTGTGAAATTATACTTTAACATTTATGAGTCAAATTCAGTTTCAAATTTAAGTTCACATTCCTAAACAAAGGCATCATCTTTGAATCCAGGACCACCATCTCCTGAAACGGACATTCAAATGGCCAATTGCAAAATCTTGGATATTATAAAAAAAAATATGGCAAACATCATTAAACACCATGAGAAAGCAAAGCACAAAATATTCTTCTATGAAGGGTCAAGTAATTTAAAGCTTATGCAACCAAGGCAGATATAGAGAAGGGATTTCTTCCTATTCATTCTATGAACAGTCAAAATTTGTCAAAAATATTGTCAAAAAAAAAGGGTTGGGACCTGGGGCTCTGAGTCCTGAACCTGGATGGAAAGGAATGAACCAAAGGAAGGGTGTCTCCAGTGGCAAGATCTAAGCACAGGAATGCAGTGTGCAGTCTGACTCATCCCTTGGTTACCTGCACATGGAATGAAAATACATGTTCTTTTGTACCAGGGAAGTGCAAACTCAATTACTCCTTAAAATAAAATAACGGAAGTCTTTCTCTTTCCAGGAAGCGCATGCTTTATCTTTGAGAAAACACAATTATTCTTATAGTACATTTTAAAAAAAGACCTATCATTCTGCTAAATTGATTATATGCAAATTGAAACTAGGGTGGCATAAGGAACAAGCTAAAAAATCCCCTCAAATGCCAGTTAATCCAGGAGTGAGCTCACAAGCCTCCTTGAATGAATGTTGCCAGGAAGCTGCTGGATCTCAGTTCATCACATTTTGGACAATTGTAAGCTCTATGGTTACAGCTTTTATGCTTTACAGGCACCAACACTACTGCTCAACCTGTGCTTTCATATGTGGGTCCATTAAATGCCACTATTTTATGAATTCACATAAGAAAAATATGGACTTGTCTGTCTGGAAGAGACTTCCTACAGGAAGAAGAGTAAGGCTGTGACCTGTCACATTCTTAAGGTGTGATCTGTTTCTCACTACCAATTAGCTTCCTGGCATAAAACTTGCTTTATCCCAGAACCTCAGATGGAGACTATATAAATGTTAATGCCTGAATAGATTCTGTCCACTCTTTATTATTAACTTATAACCTTTGCACTAACATTTACTAATACATTTTGAGTGTTAAATCCAAAGGGCTGATCCAGAAAGTGCACTTAAATTAATATTAAATTTTAAATGATCTTTACCCTCCAGCTTGCCTGATTGGTCAGAAAAACAGTGTTGCTAGTGCTGTACTTAAGCAGCTTAAAAGGCTAAAGTTTGAGGTAAGAAATCTGCCTATGTGTTAAATAATTGAGCAAAGCATGCTCAATGCTCATACCCATGGCTGGGTATGGTCACTATAGAGAGTGTATATAGAAGGTGTATTAAGCAAATCTAAAGCCAGTGTTAATATTCAAGGGATATATGAATGTGGGTGTGCTTGAGAATTGGAAGGGGACATATTTCCCTAGTGAATTTCAGTCCTGACTCATTAAAGGATAAAAAGAGAATGAGAATATGAGCAACTAAAGAGACTTTGTCAGCACAAAACACCCCATTTCTGTTGAAATGTAGCATTATAAATGGGTAAATGTGATATGATTGACTGCATTGCTTCGGATGACCTTGTTGACCCCACATGGAAGCTGACAGCAAAGCTCCAAGCTCCTGGTCTGTGCAAAGATAAGACAATAATTTCCATTGCTGCACATTTGGCATCTTTTGGAAGAAAATTCTCATCAGGCAAATTACTGAATAAACATCTTGTGAAAGAAAATATCCTTTTCTACATTGTTTCAATGAAAATATTTATTCTGAAAGAATGTTTCTTTAATCTAAAACAAATTAAAGCTGTTAAATCTTCCTGCACAGTTTACCATAAAAACAGCACAAATCCTTTATGAAGTTTTCATTAACACAGACAGCACAAGAACCCTAATTCTCTATCCATCTGGTACTGAAACAATCATATATACATATTCAAAAATCAGCTGACTTTAGTACTCCCCATAGCCTTAATTTTCAGACTGCTGCTTTAAACACTAACAAGCAGGATGATACAACCTTCACATAAAAGAGAAAAATCTCTTGTATGCACTTTTCTGTTTTGTACCTTACTGTGTCTCAGACAATATGAAATGTAAGAGTGAAATGGCTTCTGCAGTTACGGGAGTAACATCACCAATAGGTTTAGGTTGCTAAATTTGAAAGATGAGGGATCACCAATTTGCTTGAAAGCCATGTTCTGCTGTGGAGGAATGTCAGGAGGACAACCTCTGTCTGCTTCATGTATGGTTATAAAGCACTTTTCACCATGTCATATAGGTTGCAAAGTATTTGTCAACATCAGATGGTCTTCAAATTCAGAATCACAGAATCACTGAGACTAGAAGGGACTTCTGGAGATTTCCCCATCCAACACCCCTGCTCAGAACACAGACAACTAGAGCAGGTTGTTCAGGGCTATGTCCAGGCCATTTTAAGTATCTTCAAGTTCAGTGACTCCACAAACACTCTGGGCAACTTCTGTTGTTTCACCATTCTCACAATAAAACCTTCTTACAGGTATCAGGCTGTTTAAACATGATTCCCCCTTTGTAAATCCACACTGACTACTCTCAACCACCTTCATAGGTTTGAAAATGGCTTGTAGGAGGATTTGGCCTATACAGACTGGTTAAATGATGGGTTAACTCAGGATGAAAGTATACACCTTTTTAGCCAAAAAAATGTAGGCAAGGAACAGCAAGCAGTCTAAGTGCAGCCGTACATCAGTTCACTAGAGGAATAAATTAGACTGTTCATAGAATGGGGTGGTCTGGTTTTTGCCTTAAGATAATGCTTAAGATATTTCAATTATTCTTAGATGGATAAGAAGGAGGCATAATATCTTTCCAGTGTTCACTACATGGATCCTTATTCAAAAGCACTGAAGCTTTTGAAATTACATTAGTGTATTCTGATAAGTTCTGGTTGTCTCTGGTATAGATGTAACTGAAGCCCTTTTACTATGGTGTCAGGGTTTGACTCAGAAGCAACAATTAAACCAGCAACAATAATTTTCTTGATCCCCTCCCACCCAGGAAGGGAAAGGAGAGAGAAAAATTAGAGAGAGACATTCCAGATTGAAAACTAAACAGCTTTAATTAAACACTAATGATAAATGAAAATATGTACAAATATATACAAGTATGTGCAGGAATGTGCAAAACCCTATTGCCTTCCCCCACCTCCAGCAACTCCCACAGCATCTCCTGAGCTGTGAACAATCCCAAAATGTCCTGGGGCTGCCAGAGAGAGTGGCAGAGCAGACAGGAGCTGAGGGGAGAGTGATGAGGATCAGGAATGCACAGGCCTGGGGATCATAGGTGATGGAGAGATGGAGTTCTCCCCAGACACCAGCAATGAATGGAAGAAAAAACAGGAAGGAAGTTGACTTCCATAATGTCTGACCTTACACCAAGCTTAAGTAGACATATGGAATGGAAAACTTTGGTCAATTTTGCTGTCCATCTAGTCCACTGCTCCCTACAGGAGTGTTTGCAAATACGACTTTTCTCCTACTCTGGAGATTCAATAAGCAGAGCAAAGCATTCTTGATCTTTCTGCTGTAATGTAAACATTCCAGCATTTTCAGTTGACTAGCTGGCAAACTTGTTGCTAGTTAAAAGAGAAGTCACTAAAGAAAAAAAAAAAAAAAAAAAAAAATCAGTAAAAGGAAAATTGGCTTCATCCTGGCTCAAATCAGGACACATGGGCATAAGATTTGTGTACCATGAAAGTCAGTTCTGGACTTTGCCTGGGTATTTTTTGCCTGTTTGAACCCAGAAATGAGAATATGTTTGTCCAAAGAAGGACTTTTTAGTACAGGAACAGAAGTGTACAATTTCTACTTCCCCACTCCTATTTTTTAAATGTTTCAAAAAGGATCTATTAAAGCTCTTCAGAAGAAAAAGTTTGGCATTCATAATTAACAAGACAAATGAACTGTGTGTTTCAGTTTAAGTAAAAAATAGAAGCCATGACTGCAGTGGCTCTTCTTGCAGGGATATTACAGCTCTGATTTTGTCAGATTCACCTGACATCCTACATCTTCCTTCCTTGTTGAGTAGCCAGACAGGGTCTAAACATTATATCAAGCCTGATTAAACACCAGTCCTGAAGGTGACAAAATCTAGTTGGCTAGAAAGATAAAAACTCAGGTGAATAATAGAAATTCATACATGCATTTCAAATGCCTAAACCCATTTGCCTCTATATGTTATTTTCTACTTAGAAATTTACATGAGAAGATTACACTTAAAGGCTGATGTGGATAAATTATTTGTGCTCAGTAAGCCAATGATGACTAAGAAAAATAAATTCAATTAGAGCATGAATAAAATGCATGATGTAAGCAGTAGGTATTAATGTAAACCATTTTGGTGTTCACTTAAGTGTTTCTGTTTCGAAGAGTCAGCACAGAGAATATATTTCGTTCCTTTCTCTACAGCTCAACAATAGAATTAATTAGAATTAATTTATAGAATTAAACTTTTGTGGAGTATTAGAGATATGTGCCATTGATAGATTTTGGAAAGCAGAGATACTGAGCCACAGCCCTATTTTAGAAAAATTTTGGATGTGCTGCAAGATGGAGTTGATGGTGGTTGAAAAACAGTTTTAAAATAGCTCTCAGTACTGAAGGCTATACAGCTGAGAGAGAGTTAATCTTTGGTATCAAATAGCTCAACAAGGCAATTTCTTTGCAGTTTCTACTTGCCCAAATTCCTCTTTTCCAGCACATTTAGAAACAACATGGTCTGCCGTGCTCTAAGGAACATCTTGTGCCTCTGATCTCATGTCAAAGGAAGTACCATGGTAGGACGAATACAAAGAGCTGCCACCTGGTTTTATCTTCAGCAGCAAGGCAGTCAACAATCAACTAAACAAATATTACCTTGACCAGATTTTCCATACTTTAAACTTCGATTCCTTTATCCTAGTTTTATTTTTATTTCTTCTCTTCCCCAATACATTTTTTCTGAAAATGTTAAACAAGTATTAGTCCTACCCAGTCTTTGCTACAATTCTACTGCTCAAGTCTACCAGTGAATCATCTTTTTCATGTCATTCCATTTGTAGCAGAAACAGTAAGATATCACAGTAACATAAAAACACACCTGGAAATAGTGCTGATATTTTTAAAGGGAATCAGCTTTTCTTGCCCATTTTGTATTCCAGGATGTGTGCTGCAGTATTATACACACATTGTCACTAGTAGCGTTAGAAAGCACTTCATAAAAGTGTAGTTACCAGAGGTTAAGCTGACATGGTTCCCAGCACTATATATAAACAACAAGCTATATTTTAAACAAGTTTTAAAAAATCTTGTCTTGCTATTTTCATATCACACACACTTCCTCTGTGTGTATCGCTCTAGTTCAGTTCTGCTCAAGAGCAACAGACAAAAAACACTGCCCTGCTGTCTCAGGGGGTTAGGACTAAGTTATAAAGTTAAAATTAGTCCATCTGTGTAGGTAACAATTGAGAGATTCTAATATGGTTACATTCCTAAATTCCTGGTCATCTGCTTTTCTTCAAGATAGAACCACTGAGCAATTTTTGGATCAGCATGAAGTCTTCTCTTCCTGAACAGGAAGAAACATGCCCAGAATTGCCACTGAGATGGAAAGGATTGTTCCCCAATGGGACACTTAATTTGTTTGGGGACCATGTTCCCCTCAACAATCACAGAGATGTTTACACAGACTATCTGGTCTTTCAGAACCAGAAAAAAAGAAACACCTCTGGCAGCAACTGTGCTTTCTGCTCAGGAAGACAACAGAGTTGGGAAGGAAGGGTTGTTTCTTAAAGTCACAAGAGTCTGGGTGTCTCTTCATTAACACTGTAAGACTCAAAGCAACTTTGTTCTGCTTCACCTAGTCAGCCAAGATGCTACAAACCAAGAGATATATTGCTTTCTATACATTGTATAATGCAAACAGATGGCTATTGGTAGTTGTAATACAATAAAATTCCTTCTTATATATGGCAACATTATACAGAAATTTCGAAAACTGACTGAATTTTCCACCTCCTCTAAGCAGTACATACCAGGCAAGGCTGTTCCTGCTTATTTATTGCCCACCTCTTGCTGGAGAGTGTGTGTCTGCCATAAAGGAAAACACTAACTGTTCTGACTGAAGGCTACTAACTGGCTCATGAAATACACAGGTTTAACTAACTGCTGGGCATCCCACTTTTGTCACTTATTACTTAAACAGTCTTTGATGCAAGCACTATTGCATACTGGTCCACAACCAGACATACCTTTTAAAAGTAATGTGTGGGGTCAGCCTGTCCATCAGAGCTCTCACACACACTACTCTGGGAAGAGCTGCTGTTACAGCCAAAGATACATCACAGAGATTCTTCTTCACTAGCTCTAAACTGTGAAAGTCTTCTGAATAGTCCTTACCTTCTGTCAAGCACTGCTAAAAAGTTGAATTTAAAAAGCACGGAAGAACTTTACAAAGGAATTAATCTGCATGGTTGCTAATTTTAAAAAAAACAGCACCTCAACACCAACAAAAAAATAAATGGAGGGAATAAAGATGTATCCAACTTAAGATCACTGTGTATAAAAATTGCTATAGTATTGCAAACATTATTTTTTTTTTAGTCAGAGAAAAGTCAGTATATTCATCACATTGCTGATCATTAGTTTAATGTCTTTGTGCTTAACCTGGGAATATCTTTTCCAAAATGCTTTGCTGGCAAAATAAATGCCAGTAGGAAATTATAGGATAGTTGAAAGAAATGTCTTTCCTTAGGGCATATTACTGATTGCTGTTATGTTATCCTGATATGGCAGGGCAGCAAATCTTAAGAGAGAAGAGTTTTAATTAAGCAGGACAGAGCATTTATTCCCTGCTAGAGACAAACCTAACAAAGTTTCGTTAGTTTTTTTGGGGACCATGATTCCAGTGCAGAGAGATTCTTTTAAGCCCATGCTGGTTTTTTAGCAAGTAATTGAAACATGATCAGGTGCTGAGATCAAATGTCATGCAAAAATGACTATTCTTCTGATCAATAATTCAGAATTTATTGCACAAACAGAAACATAATCCTTGTACTGCTGAATGGAGGGATGTATTGGTGCAGAACTTCACTTCTGATTCAGCAGTACAGACTTCAACCAAAGCTCTTGTAGGCACTCTACAGGCACAGACAGAGATCCAGTCCCTGCTATTACAGATAGCTTTTCTGAGCATGCCAATTTCAATGTATTGCTATATTTTATATTTTAATGACAATAATATTCTGTAGCTTTGACTGTTTTAATACAACACATCAAGTGGAAAATTCTTTAATGTCTTTCACTCAGTTACTGCAGAATAGCCAGCTGCCCTTCCCTCTTTGCCTCCAATGACAGGGAAGCTGTAGCAATAGAATGATCAGCATCTCTCCTTGTTCTGTGCATGCAAGTGCAGCAGCAGCTCTTGAGTAGCACAATCAAACAATTACTCACCTTTACAACAATATTATGACATTATAGACAGGCACACCAAAGGACTAATCTCCCAGTGGCCATGAGATTTTGAGTGTTATGCCAACATACAGACAGAAGTAATACTATCTTATAACAAGAGGGCAATAAGAATGGTTTCATCAGTTGTAATGAAGGATAGAATAGTCATATCACTGGTGCAACAAGTCCTGCATTTTAACTGTGGTATAATTGTGACATTAAATATCAATGACCTTGTAAATGATATCACCCATCTTATCACTACAAAAAGGATTTGTAACAGCACAATTATGTTGTGACATGATAAACCAGATTATTTTTTTCTTACAGGGTAGAAATATAAATACAGAAGGCTGTTTCACCACATTCTGCAAAGAACTTAGTTTAAGCTTCCCATCTTCAGTTTTTGCATAAACTTTGTTAACTGTTTGAAACATGTAAAAACAAATGCAGCATGAACTCTAAGTTACAATTTATAATAAACTCACCTTCCTCTATCTCTGGACTGAGTTCCTGAAACTGGTTCCAGTATGATTGAAGTTCCTCTTGGTTCCTATTAAATTTTATTCGTGTTGTACTAGGGAAGAAAAAAAGTAAAATGTAATTTGTTTCACAGAGTGAACTTCATAGGTGCTGGAATTTAACAGTTTGAGGACAGAAATTAATAGAGCTTCAGAAACGTAATCTAGTATTCTCTATCCACTGAGCTCATTGCTAATGACAGAAACAGTATCCCTCTTCTGTAACAAATAAAAGTACAGTACAGTTTTTATGTGAGCTCTTTGCAGTTTTCATTGTGATATTGTGTTCATAAACACTTTTTGGGCTGGAAACAACCATAGCTACCATACTACAGAAGGTAAAGTAGGGCCTTGTTCAATAAATAAAGAGTAACAGGTAATGAAAAACAGCTTTTCTTAATAATCACATTGACACACCAAACTCTTTGTCTCACCTGTTAGGCACTTGTTTGGAACAGCCTAAATCCTAAATTCTGGTTCAACGTAGTCCAGAGGCTGGATACAGCAGTGTTGAGATCCAACTTTCATCTATCAAATGTCAAGAGCTTGTGGCTACACAGACTCAAGCAGAAGTTTGCAATCTATGAAGACTTCACCTGCTGTGGTTGATCCTAGTACTTGGGTGTTGGGTAATTAGTAACAAGTGCTTCCAGCTGCATTTAATTTATTTGGAACCATGTTTTGTTTTTTAGAGGAAGCACTGATTAGAATCTGGGAAAACAGGAGGGGTTTTATATGTCATGCCTAATAAATATGTCCATTAACACAAACAGCAAAAAAAACCCAAAATATAAAATCAGGTGTCATTAAAAAAACAAATAAGTAAATGTTGGCAGATTCAAAAGATTAGCAACCTATTAATTATCCAGAATGTACTAGAGAAAATCACAGGCAACTTGAGTGCATGGATAATGCAGAGAATTCAGAGATATTTTTCCAGAGATTTAAGAGAGCTACACAGGCCCAAAGTGGAAGCAATCTTTTATCTACTAAAGAAATCCCAGAATGGTGGTATTGAAACAATTTATTATATAAATATAGAATCATAGAAGAATATAAATTAAATACATATCTAGATTATTCTACAAAGATTATATATCTTGACTTTTAAGAAGATATAAAAATATAACTTTGTTATAATAAAATTTTAATTATATTATTTATACAACAGATACCTCTCTGCTATGCAAATCCTAGCTTGGAAAATAAGAAACTTGTGTTGAAACTCTGACTGCACAGAACCTTTCTTGACATCTCCACAGTGCAAAGTCTTTTGTTTCATAAATGGCTCCACATTAAGAAGGCTTATGTATCATGACAAAGTAATGTTTCAGTAATGGAAGTAGAGTAAGCAATAAGTAGACTTAATGGATAGAAATTAATCAATGGAAAATTTGATCTGGTTACAAAAAAAAAAGAAAAACAAATTCTTCCTGGCAGATTAACTTGTAATTGTTCCTCAGTAATAGTAATTTCATCTTTTTGTCTCTCCAAATTAACTTTAATTGATACGTTTCTTGAGAAATAAACTAAATTTGTTAAACTACTAGCAAATCTATCCCACTAAAGCATGTAGGGCTCTTGGACAATTATCTGGATGCTCTAAATTATTTTCAGGATGTTCTATGTAGTTGAACAAAATGCCTGAAATTTCACCAAGTTATTAGCCAACTTGGTTCCTTTACAGTTACATAATTGTAAGATTTAAAGAAATGTTGATGATGAATTCTGAACTTTAAGAGCAGTGAAATAACAACATTAGCCTTCATGTTGATCTATGAATTATTTTTTTTATTCCAAAAGTTGAAAGATCTTCAGTAAAAATGGGTGAAAAAAACATAAAATTTTTAAAATAACAAAAGGCTTAAATATGTGAATAACACAAACCAAAAAAATATATATATCTAAGAAAAAGTATTAGTCCAAACTATTCAGCTGTTATGGCATAACCATGTATTTCAACGTGGTATCTAATTTACATGCTGCTGGGTGCACTCCTGATGCCAAAACAGAAAAAATAAGCTTACAAATATTCATACAAGTGCCTTCCAGCAGGGAAAATGCAATTACACATGTTTCTGCAACCTCTGGCTATAAGAAATAGCAGCAGTGATTTGATTTTAAATTTCCTCAACCTTGCCTAAGAAGCATAAAAATCTCTTTTTTTACAGTGATGTTTGTCCATGTGTGTCGACTGAAATTCAGCCTAAAGAAAATTTCACAATGTTATTGTTAGAAAGAAGTGAAGGTTCTAACTACTGGAACTAGGAGATAGTATATCTTCAAACAAAATCTCATAAGAGGAATTATATATTAATTGAAAGTCTAATGTCCTTGTGTAAAATACAATGTGCTTCATAACTGCAACTGAAATACCCATGTTGCACTCTACTTGCTCTGATAAAATACAGACTCAGCTTATGCCTTTCTAATAGTTGGACAATCATTAAACCAAGAAGAGCCTGGGAGAATACTGAAAGCATTATTTTATTTTATTTTTTTATTTTAATTTATTTTTTTATTTTATTTTTTTAAGTCATACTTTTTAATTTAATTTACTTACCCACAAAGGAAGAAAATATTCAGTTTGGGGTTCATTGTTTTTTTTTCTATGAGCAAAGAACTATTCTTGGTCTGCCATAAATAACATGTATTACTGTTCCAGGCATATGGCAAGACCAACATTTTTCTTGAGTATTAAAGCTGGCAGAATTTTTCTGAAGAGGCTGGGGCTGAGGTTAGAAGCTTGTAGTGAACTGTCTAGGCTGATTATTTGCCAAGACATGGTGGTGGTAGGCAAATATAGAGAGATATAGACGTGTCTATTGAGACAAGGACCAAGGGTAAGAAGTTTCAGGAGTAGATCTACAGAACAAATTAGTGGCACTGTAATGAAAGCGTATTGCTTCTCCATAGGGCAGCTGAGACGCTACAGGGGCTCCTATGACTGATAAGGGAGAATGAGGGATTGGTAGTTGGGGTTTAAATTACTGAGGAGCCATGCCACATATTTTAGCTGGAACACAAAATTCTGAGATATTTTAGAGACACATGGCTTTCTACAAACGACTCATTATGTCAGGGCTTTTTGTCCTCCTTGCTCCAGAATGTCAAGCAGAAGAATTAATTAGCAGAAAGCCTTTAAGTCAGATTGCTATTTCTCCAAGAGAAACTCTAGGAAAAGTTCTCTCTCTAGTTTCAGTATAACATGGAGTCTGTTGTGTGTACTTCAGATGGAGGCTTTAACTCTTATGAAGTGTGAGGTTTTATGCTAATTAATTTGAAGAAAAGGTCAAGTCCATGTTAATAACATAATTGAACTGGTGCATCTGCATAAAGGTCACTGGAAAAGAATATACACAGTTTCAAAGTAGGGACCATCAGCTTTTCTTCAGCAGTGTTTCTGTGAGAGCTGCATTTTGCAGAGCTGCAAGAGACTGGGAAGAGTTTTGCAAATTGAAAAACATAATAACTGAGGAACATCTCTATTGGGAAATCATATTGGAAGATTGGTTTATATAGTCATGTTATAGCCACAATATTTATTCCATTACATTCATAAAAATCCCTGTCTTTAAAACATGCAAGGTACTCTTCTCTCTGCAGGTATTCTTCTGGGCCAGCATATTTGGGAACCTGCAGCATTCTAAACCATCTAAATTTTAACTAAATAAATATAAACTTTTTGTCATGGAAACCGTGGAAGAAAGGAGTGGGACAACTACTATCACATGAAAAAACAATTTCCTTTGCCAGGAATCTTTTGAACTCACATTGCTATTATTTGTGGTGCCTGTTTTTGAATAAGGAATTTATCTTTCTTAGTGCAGCTCCTACACAGACGGAATTATTTAGTTTCCTATAAAAATGCCTGTTTTCGCCAACACTATCTGTAATTCAGCCTTATTTTGTTTGTTGGGTCAGTTTTGTTAAACAAATCCAGGAAATCAGATGCTCCTTCACTTGTAGGAAGGCAGAAGAAAATATTGCAGTTAAAAAAAAATTGATAGTATAATTTCCCAGTAACTTATTCCTTATCTCCCATTAAGTTTTGTTAACGTAGAGCTGCAGTTGGTTTATTTCTCCTCTTTGTTTACACCTGCAGATACTCACTGGTGGAGGTCAACTGGAATGTCAGAAACAAGGGTGCAGGGCAGTGTTCCTACTCATAACAGCAGACATTTTGGAGAAAACTTAAAACAAGATGTGAAAGTAAGTAGTAGAAATACTTAACCTGCAACTAAACCCTAAATTCAGAGGAAAATACTGAATCAGGAGCTTCAGGCCAGGATGCTGTTGGCCTTCCTGGCCACCTGGGCACACTGCTGGCTCATGTTCATCCAGCTGTCAACCAACAGCCCCAGCTCCTTTTCTTCATGCAATGATCCAAACTGTTGACACTATTTCTGCCACAGCCTGGACCCAGGTCAGCCCTCCAGACAAATTCTGGGTACTGTTCAGGAGAAGTCAGAGGCCAGAGGGATAGAACATGGTGCCTGACACATTTAGGGGCATCAATGTGACTTACTCAAGCAAGTTTAAACTCCTGCTGCAAGTCAGCTGGATGATCTTTTCATTCAAGAGATGAATTAATTGTTACTGTCTCTTCAAGAATTTGGAAATAGCTACTTTGAGTAGAAACAAATGAGCAACGTCCTGAAATGCAAGATGTATTGACTGTTTCCTGTTCTTCTGGCAGCTCTAACTAATGGATTCCTGAGATCACACTCTGACCATGTATATGTAATAAAATATTTTAAAACCACCTTTAGCATCACTAATTTAACAAGCAACTCAGATTCATTTTCAGTTTTTTCTCAGTAGGATTATAAAACCTGTATTTTAAAATATCAGTGTTTAAGCTTGAATTGCTTTCAGAAATCCCAAATCTGAATTATTCTAGACAAACAACAATCATCTGCCTGGACTCTTCTCAAACCACAGTCCATGTGAATCCTGCTATCTCTGCACACTGGAGAGAGTAAAGATTCCCTTGAACTTCCACAACATCAAGTTGTGCTTCAGACAAACCGGAAATGTTTCCCCTTTTCTGTGCACTTCTGGTCTGTTTGCTGTGATGCCACTGCACAGCTGCCAAATTGGTACTATTTGGTGACCTCCTGTGTGGATTTGGATCCACACAACTGTGTTTGGATCCACAATAAAATCTCATAATTAGTATTAGTTCTCTCTATTTAAGTAAAATGTGCTATTTTGGGTTGATTATTGTATTTTAATTCTGTGGGTAATGAAGGACGAGGTTATTGTAGATTATCACATCTCTTTCGTAGCCAGTACAGCACAGATATTTTTATTTTTTTTCCCCTTTTGTTGAAAACTTGTTTTGCTGACTCCAAAGACAGGCCTATTTTATATTTGCCGGTATCTGTAACAACCCCAATATGTATTTGATGCACATGGATAGTGCTTACAATTGTTTTAAAGTAGTAGTGCAGAAGCATTTCCTATTATTTGCTGTCAAGAAAATCTATATTACAGCTTTCCTGTAACACTCTGATTCTCATGTGTCACCTCTAACTAGTCAAAATGGGCATTGGCTGCAGCCCACAGAGAGTTAATGTAAAAGTGTGCTGAAGCTTCTGCAACTTTCAGAAATCTTCTGGCTCTCGCTGTTGTAATATCGCTTCTCTTTTTAAAAGATCTGATGTCAGCTTTTAGTTCAGCAGATAAGAATTGAACCTCTGATTTCTTCAAGGGAGGTGAACATTAATTTTCACTTCATAAGGAGCAGCTTTTTGGCTAGTTTAAAAAGTGCTGTGCAAGTAGCATAGGATCTTCAACTACAGTCACAAAAATCTATCAAACACTTCCTTATGATTACCAGGAAACTTCTCTGGCTGCTCCTAGCCTAAGAACAATGCTGAAGATAAAACAGAGCTGAAACTGATAGGAAGTCAGGAAGGGGGGTCAAATCCCATGACTCCAGCATTTTTCTTAATGTGTGATAGAAACTGTCTTTACCACACGCTAATAATGGCTCTCATTTATTTTCTTTATTCATACACTGAAGCAGTGAAAGAGATCTAAAAAGGTGCTGTACTCCAACAGCAGATGTTTACAGAGGTGGGATGGCTCAGCATCTCCTGTTTGTCTGGCAAGAAAAGATACCATTGCCTACTGTAAATAATTTGTGTACTGCTGACAAAACATTGAGACTGGCACTGGCTGGCTAGTTAGGACACTGCAAACACAATAGTATGTGATTAAAAAGAAGTCTTTATACTGACATTGCTGCCAAAACTATCATAGAAGGAAAATACAGCTGAATTTAGGAAACTGGGATCTCACCTCATAAAAAAATCTTTTTGCTTTTTTTTGTTTGTTTGTTTGTTGTTTTTTTTTTCTTGGCAAGGTTGAGGACAGTGCTTATCAATGACTGTATTTCAGCTCTGAGGAATTACCAAAAATGCCCTGGCAGATAGTTAGACAGCCTACTACCTGCTAAACACCTAGAAGAAAAACTGTAGTCATCTCTTCTTAAATATAATAACATGCTTGTAGTGCCTTTTTCGTTAAGGTCTTATAAGTGTAAGAAATTTCAGGAAACCCAGCAGAAGAAATGCATGTGAGTTTCCAGAAAAGGGTGATGCAGAACAGATCAGAACAGGGGTGTTACCTCATATTCTTGGGACCACATCATGGGCCAGTCTTTCCTCCAGCTGTGGGAGTCCCTCTGCAAGGCTACTCCCCATGAGCAAGTGAGATGGGAGTTCCCCAGTTGGCACACAGCAGGAAAAGCTCCTTCACACTCATCATGCTATGAGGAATGCCAAAACGTCCTCAAAATCCTGTCAGGTGGTTTTAATTCAAGTAAAGATTACTGGTATGTGAATGTCATAGTACTGATCTTGTATGTCACATCCTGCTACTCCAAATGCATCTAAAAAATAATTATCTCCTCATCCACAAACAGCATCCTGCTTCTGTAGGGCATACATTTTATATTTGTTGCCAGTTCCGCTATTAATTCTGTGGTAAAGTATCAATTAGCTTCATATATTTAATAACTTAGACTTTCACAGTTAGCCTATTCAGCAATGAAAAGGATAGTAAAAAAACAGGGCTTGTAGGCCAGCAACAATTTCTCTGTATATCAGATGTTTGTATGGCAACAGGCACATGGTGACAGGCTTATCTTCTGCTCGAAGCAACATTCTCTTCCTAAGAGGATAACATACAGACACTCTATTCACTTTGCTTTATTAAGACCCCCACTACAGTGTAAATTAAGTCCTAAATGACTTGCCCCCAACCTTCTGAGCAATAAGAAGGAAAATACACAGAAGCAGTGACAAGAGCCCCTGCTGAAAGAAGTGAAGCTTCTGCAAAGAAATTGGCTTTGCTTAATACTTACCTTAAGGAAAACTGAGCCGTGTCCTGTTGAAACCAATGAAAGAACAGTGTTCAATGGAGAGAAAAAAAATAAGGTTGTAGCAATTTTTATTTCTAAATCTTTGAAATGTAAAGGAGGTATAAGATTAAAGGATTAAATCCAAGTAAAAAGCTAACCAGACTTACCATGTCCTTAGATGCTTATGTGCCTCTGCGAATAGCATCCATCAAATCTTGGAAGTGCCTAAATCCTTCAGTATACTCTTTATTTTAAATATGCTTGAGAGTTATTCCTTTTGGACCTTCCACTTGGAGTTTTACTCCACATCAGTAACTGGCAGGGCTACTAACACAAGGTGACTTTCCATCTTGTTCGTGGAGGGTGTCGGGCCAAGCCCTCACAAGACACACGGGAGCACTTCTTTTCAAAACTCGGGTGTTTAAGGACTTGCTTGGATTCACCCAGGAAATGAGAGATCTGAGTTGAATGCTCTCTCTAACTTGAGGGAATTAAGGTCTCATATCCAGGTGTACCCCAACCACCAGCTCTGGTTTGCAGCTCAAGTCTGAAAGCAAAGCTACATAGCTAGTTCATTATCAGGGACAAGCAGTAGCTCCCCCAACTCCAGCTTCATTTTAAAAGGTAGCTGTGAACCTCCTTTAGCTCTGTCAAAGAGAGGTACTATTGGCACTTTCCCTGATCCTGTAAAGATTTTGAACTCTTGACAATCTTGAGGTGGGTTGACCCTGGCTGGATGCCAGGTATCCACAAAAGCCACTCTATGACTCCCCTCCTCATCTGGAGAGAGAGACAGAAAATATAAGAAATGGCTCAAGAGTTGAAATAAGGACAGAGAGGTCACCCAGCAATTACCATCATGGGCTAAACAGACTCAACTTGGGGAAATTAATTTAATTCATTGTCAACCAAGTCAAAGTAGAGTAATGAGAAATAAAGCAAAATCTTAAAATACCTTCCCCCACACCCCTGCCTTCTTCCCAGGCTGAACTTCCCTCCCAATTTGTCTATGGCACAGGGAGACAGGGAATGGGGGTTGCAGTTGGTTCATCACACATTGTTCCTGCTGCTCCTTCCCCCTGGGGGGAAGACTCCTCACAGGCTTCCCCTGCTCCAGAATGTGGTCTCACCCACAGGAGACAGTTCTCCACAAACTTCTCCAACATGATTCCTTCCCACAGGCTGCCATTCTTCACAAATTCCTCCAGCGTGGGTCTCTTCCATGGGGAACAGTGCTTCAGGGACAGACTGCTCCAGCATGAGTCCTCCAAGGGGTCATGAGTCCTGCCAGCAAACCTGCTTCAGTGTGAGCTTCCGCTGGGGTCCCAGCCTCCTTCAGGTGCATCCACCTGCTCTGGCATGGGGTCCTTCATGGGCTGCAGGGAGACAGATCACCTCACCACAGTGCTCACCATGGGCTGCAGGGGAATCTCTGCTCTGGTACCTGGAACACCTCCTCTCCCTCCTCATTCACTGTACTTGGTGTCTACAGGCTTGTTTTTCTCACATAGTCTCACTCCTCTCTCTGGATGCAGTTATGAGAGGTTTTTTTTCCCTTTCTTAAATATTTTATCACAGAGGTGCTACCACTCTTGTTGATGGGCTTGGCCTTTGCCAGTGGCAGGTCAGTCTTGAAGCTGGCTGGCATGGGCTTTGTCAGACATGGGAGAAGCTTCTAGCAGCTTCAGAAGCCACCCCTGTAGCCCTTCCACTACTAAAACCTTGCCATGCAAACCAAATAAACATCTTAATATAGTAGCACAGTAACTAGTCTATCAGACTTCCATATCAAAACTAGCTTGGGTCCTGCCAGCCCACACTGTGGGCAGGACCAGCAGGTTGTGTATTCATTTTTTATACTTCTATATTTCATACTAGATTTTATTCATTTATCTTATACCCCCTACATTCAGTACCTTTTTTTCCAAGCTCAAGAATCCTACATCTATCTGGTCTTTTCTCATATGGAAATTATTTCACATTTCTGTCCTTCATATTCTTGTCTTCTTCTGCAGATTTTCTAGTTCTAAAACTTCCTTTAAAAGAAAGATGGTAGATGCATGCAATATCCAAAGATTGGTAGGAGATGCAGATTTGCACTTTGGCTGCTACTGTAACTAAACTTTTTTCTGTTGTTCTCCAGCCTGATTCTATAATTCTAAAAGTCTATTGCATGTGTCTTTTGACTGCTACTGAGTATCAAGCTCATCCATGCAGTTTGCACAAAACTGTCCGCAGTGATGACTTCCTGAGTGGTAACAATTTCCTTCGAGCTCACTGCTGTGTGTTGGCATAGTGGGGGTTATTTTTGCCATTGTCACTAGTTCATGTTTATCAACACTGAATCACACCAGATCTCAGCTCACCCCAGCAGACTGTGCCAGAAGAAGTTTCTGCAGCACTTTTTGGTAATTCTGGTTTTAATGATTGTATTTCTGTCAGATCTGAGAACATCCCCGTCCACTCCTTTTCCAAACCACTAATAAGTGCAATGAACAGCAAAATCATCCTACCTTGATTCTAAAATGTCTTATTTTCTTCTCTGTCTTTTCATCAATGTTAAACCATGCATAGCACTTTCTTATACTATGACATCCTAGTTTCTAGAAGCCTTTTGAAACAGGCCTTCCAGTTTGGAAATTTTGTGTACAATGTATCAGATCATTCGCTATTATCAACCTGTTCACTGACTCTTAAATCGCAGTACAGATGTGAGAGGCATGACTATCTTTTGCAAGAAAATGCTCTTTTCCCCCTTTGTATAACTTTCATCCATATGTCTCCTAATTCTGCTTGTTATCCTAGTTTGCATCAGTTTGCTCAGTATAGTAGTCAGGATTACTGTTTCCTAGATCTTGCCACTGTTGGTTTTTTTTAATGGATATCAGATTGGCCAATTGACATTTCTCTGTTACCTTGGATGACTTAAACTATTAGCAAGTCACGGTTAATTGGCCATTGTATACATAGGATCCCTCAGAACTCTGGGGTGAACACCCTCAGGTGTCATAAATCACTTCATATTCTTTTCAAAGGCCACTAGTAGTTTAACTTCACATAACAATACAATAATTCTTAAAGCTAATTAAGTGTATTATCAGCTCTGGACAAAGAATAAAATATTTGATGGAGTAACGATTGCTGCTAAAGCTGCTTTGCAGAGTGACTGCACGTACCAGGAATACTAAAGGACTGACAAGAAATCAGATGGTATTTGTAGCAGTATAATAGTGATTTATACACGTGGAATACATGCTTTGAACACTTAAGGGGAAAAAATCTTGTGGTTTCCTAAAGTACACAGCCCCAGTTCAAGTTGTACGAGAGATTAACTTCGGAGGAGTTATTTTTAGAATCTAATAAGAGAGTGCTCAGATTTAAAAGCCTGATATCCTGTTTGGTTATCTAGTAATAAATCAAGTTTCATGCATCACCCTCTCATTAGCCTTTCATATGACAAGTGTCTGCCAAGTCCCCAGGCTGCTCAAACCGACAAGCGTTCTACCTACTTAAAACATATCATGCAGATACAGAATGGACTGCCATGGTTCTGATGCTCTCCCATGCTTGGGCATAAATTTATCCTACAGCTTTATCAAAATAATCATAAAGTGTTACCATTGTTGAACTGCAGCTTTCACTGGAAAAATCATCAAAGCAACCCTCCAGATTTGGTTTTGCCTGAGCAGGACACCTGCCATAATCACAGGAGTATTATCACAAATACAGGAAAAAAGGCTACAGCTCAGCAGAAGGGGTTTGTGTAAGAGGCAAAATGACACAAAAGCCTGAGTTCCTTCTGGACCTTTATAAAAATATCCACAATACATTTTCCTCCTTTGCTGATGCTGTCTTATTAGACAAATTTTATTATTTTGTGTGTCCCAATAAAATAACACATTTTTCTATATCATTACATATTTTATATTAAGTGGAAGAAAAACAAAAGGACTGCAAATCTCATTTTTACCTTTTCCCCTCTTTGTCAGTGATAAAGGGAGTGTTGGTATTTGAATACTAGAAATTCATTAAAAATTAATTGTTTGATGAGTCTGTAAGAGTAATACAAATAAATCTGAAAGAGGTACAGATGTGGAGGCAGGTTATTAGACTGAGTCATGGAAGCACTCTGCTCTGACAGCCATGTAATGGCCTCTCTGCTTCATTTTTCTCTGCTTACAACAGTGACTTTACATTGACTAAATGCTTTTACTTAGTGTAAAATCTTTTATACAAGTTCATAGTGAGAGTTCTCTCCCTAAATGAGAGAAAGTGGGATTTTTAAAGAATCCTCAGTGTTTGCCAAAACCTGCTCCGAAGAAACTGACCAGATGTCTTCAGGAGGCCAATGGGAGTACTGCTGAGCTGACTAGAGTGGGGGTATCAGTGGCACACTTTTGGGGAACCACCAGGGTGTAGGAAAAATAGCTGGACCTTTCTGCAGGTATTTCAGTCTAGTAATTGCATTTATTTTCCTTATTATGTTCTGCCTTCTTTCATATAATGCATAGTACTTGTACATGACATGTAGAGTAGATGGAGAGGATTCAAATAGCTCAAATAATGCTGGTGTCCAGTGTCTCACTTAGGGAGAAGTAGTGCTCCAGGGACTGATCTAGATCTGGCTGGTTCTCAGCATTGTTAAACGTGGCCCCATAGCCAGGTTGTGCTATAGATTTATGAGACTCTCCAGCTACCAAGGAGGAGGAGAAAAAAGCTCCTGCAAATTACTGTTCTCATGTCTCAGTTCTTGTGACATGGAAGAGGCAGATGCTACCGTTTCCATATCAGATGCTTCCAGCCAGGAGCAAGAGGCACATCGCAGCAGTATCACCATTCAAGGTCACAGGAGGAGAAGAGTTTGCATCATAAATAACTCCAGAGCTCAGTCTTCCTTCTAGTTTCTGAGTGTTTCCTGTCTGCCAGCCACGAACTTGTAGAGACTAAAGCAGTCACATTGTGTTGATACAGTGGTCAGAAGAAGAGTGAGAGGGTAGGAAAACTCCTACTATTCCTAGCAGAGCAAGAAAGTGTGAGGTGCAACACAGGTTTTGGTGGACTACTGTGGCTGTACAGTGACACATATGCAAATAATTCTGTGACTGTGTAAGAGTAAACAGCTAGAGGACCCTCAGGTTGCAATTTCAGAGATATTATTGTGCCTTGTCTAAGGTTAAAACAAACATTTAAAGTCTTTACAGTCTGTGTTTTGTGCTTTTTTAAATACAAAGGAAAAAATAGCAGAGTTAAAGGATTTAAAATGTAAAGTGCAAAACAGTTTATCTTAACTATATTTTTAACATCTTTTCAAATTTTATATAAGGATGGAAACCCTTTGAGTGACAATTTTTTGTAGGCTGAAATGATCTTTAGCTACCTACTCTCTGTCCAGGAAAGCTTTATTAACTCAAATGTGCTGTGGAAATTGCTCCTACTTTCAAAATCCTGTTTGCTTCCTATCAGATGAAACAACAGAAAATAAATGAGGAAGAATAAGTAAGAGAGAAAATGGGGGAGAGAAGGAAGAAAAGAAACAACAGCTCACTAAAATCTCCAGGTCTGCAGACTGGCTCACTTCTGGAGCCAGGGCTGGTCACAGCATTATCTTATCAGCAGCTTCAGAACCTGACATATCTGCACCCAAGTCAGGTTAGGCCAGGGTTTTATCAGTGTCTCTGGTCCCAGGTTTACAGCTTTATTGAAAAAAGATGCAGCTCTGGCTAGCTAAACCAAAGTTGTTACACGGAAGGGAAAAAAAGGAGAGATAGGTAAAGAAGAAATCATATAAGGAAGCAAAAGGACACAGAAGGAAGAAAGTGATAACAGGAGTCCCAGTCTCATATCTAGGACTTCACTGAGACCAGGATGGATGGTGAGG
>NW_009952052.1:4926325-4933310 GCF_000747805.2 Chaetura pelagica
TCCCTGGCTTGAGTTTGCCAAGACATCAGATCAGATAAAGCTGTATAATTTCAGGGCATTTGACTTTATTCCAGGGTCATGGGAGATGTAAGGGTCTGTGGTAGTGAATTTGGTTCTTTCAGGTCAAGACATATTCTTAACTTATCCCTTTTCCTTTTCCCCTTCCCCTTCATTCAGCTTGATCAATTTGTTATATTTGCTATATCAAACAAAGGGTGAGATTTACCATCCAGTGCTCTTGCTGGACCTGACTGCATGAGCAGGAAGATTCTAATAGGCCATTGAAAAGTTCTTGTGCTCTGGGGATACAACCAACATTAGCCCATGCAATAAAGCAGTAATTCAGTAGAACAGTCAAATACAGAGTGTTATGATGTTAAATGAAACATGTTTGTTAAGCTGGTGCATGATGAGATGAAACTACCACTGTCTGTTATCACCTATGCAATTCATGCTGCATGAATGACCTCAATTAAAATATTCAAAGCTCTCCATCCTTGTTGTTAAAGTCCATCTGGCAACTCCTTCTGAGGGCCACTGATATTAAACCTCTCTTCAAACTTGGTTCAACCAAGAAAATATTAAAGGGTTTTTTAAGATATAACACCAGTAAAAGATCTGTGTATATCAGGGACATCAGTTTAGTTAGAATTTGCTGTGGATTTACATAGCTACTAAAACTATCTTCCTGAGATTCAAAGCTTTGATTGTGTATGTACATGACTTCTTGTGTCACATGAGACACTTCATTGTGTTCCACAAAGCTGAGGCATTCTTCATATATCCCTAGAGCCTCACCTGAAGTACTTTTCATTTCTGCAGCCAAACACAACAACTAAATGCAAAAATTGCTAGGTTTCATCCTCACTTGTAACTAACACAAGGGCTAATCAAGTTCCTATTCTAGAGGTGGAGAACAACACACATGCTACCTACAAAGGTTTCTTTAATTGCACAGGTCACCAAGTTTTGCATACTGTCTAGTTCTCACACACACAATCCTAAGTATTAAGATATCTCTTCTAGACAGTGCAGAGAGGAAAGAGATGACCAGTATAAGCATGGTCAATTGGTGTAGCTTACAAAAGTCTTTCCACAGTTCAGAGTCCACGTCTAGTAGCTCAGTACAAATAAGCAGCCATTTACCTGCGTGACATCATTTTAAGGAGAAAAAAAACAGGAAAAGGAAAGAAAAAAACAATCTTATTTCCCCTTTTTGACCCTTCTATCAGTAATTAGTTTTGTCAATGCCATGGCTGAAAATGAAGACTAAGATACCAGTTATTCTTGCTGGATCAGGAAGATCTTCCGCTCTTGTGGGACCAGAGTAGATAGAGTTTGGCTGCTGGGTGCTGAAAGGTGGAAATTCTGTCAGAGGGCATGTGGCATCAGTCCAAGCTATGTTTATGTGGATTTTGTAAGGCTGAATTCCTCCACTGTCTGAGTTCCTGCCTTTGTGAGTAGGCTTCATTGTGGCAGCTGAGAACTGGAGGAACTAAGATGAAGACCTGCACCATTTTAACATGTGCTATAAATGAGGCTTTTCATCTTTCACCTCAAGAGCACACCTTTGTAAAGCAGGCTGCTTTGCATAAGTGCAGTCACTACCATGAAACATTGTCAAAGAAGAGGGCATGAATATATCACAGAATTTTAATTCTCAGCCAGCTGAAGTGAGTTAACAAGGTGAACAGCAGGCAGCAAATGAGATTTTAATGAGTGATACATCTCCTGCTTCTGAGAGAAAATTTTTGTCTGGGAGAAGTAAAAGAAATATCACTGCAGAAGGAAGAACACCAGAGCTCTCAGGTCTCTTGAGTGAAATACTCTATCAGCAAACAAGAACTGTAAGACAGTGGATAGTGTTGGCATGTGGACAGTTAAGGAGTAGAAGAAAAGTACAAAACTTATCCTTTTTCAAACACATCTTAAAAAGAAAAAGCAAAACAAACAAACAGATAACAGTCACAGGAGAAACTGAAGTAGACTTGACTGTAGGAGGACTCTAACAATGTAAGACTTCAGAAAATAATGCTTTTCTTATGTTATCAGTTTGACAATACGTCTGAAATAATTTGCCTTGTGAAGAGGGAAAACTGAGAAGACCTGAAAGAGAGGAACTGATTTAATCGAGAAGTAAATCTTTGAGGTAGTTTTATGATGGATTAATTTCATTGTTTAAAGCAGCAGTCTGCAGAGAGTTAAATATGCCAGCTTACAAAAACAGAGCAGCTTAGAAAACAGAGTAATTTAGGAAATGGGGTGTTTCCCAACCCTAAGCTTAAAGAAAATAGTAAAAAAATATTTTTTATCTTCTACTTTATAAAAAGAGTTTTTAAATCTATGGAATAGCCATGAAGAAAGTCTTCGGAGCAAGAGCAGCAGAAGCAAGAGTTTCAACAAAGTCAGCCACAACCAGAATGCCACATTAAATAAGGAACTTCGCAATATTGAAGAAATATTGAAGAAACGGCCTTATTACTTGTCAACTTCTAGGCCTCAATCTCCCAGCTGGCCCGTGTGTCTTGGGGTCCTGAAGCTGGCAGCACCTTGCGTGCTTCCTGGCTTTTCCTTTGTTGGGAAGTTTTTCTGGTGCTTATGTTCATCAAGTCTTAAGACTGGATTAGTTACAGCAAAGTAGTTGCAGAGTTGTCAAGGAAGAACTTGATTTCCTAAGTATCACATTTCATTGTCCTTCACATGAGATATCATCAAGTGACCCCATTTCAATACATGTCAGGCTACCTCTAAAATAGAAAGGAAAATGTTCAGTTTCTGTACAAAACATGATCTAAGATTGTAAATTGCATTTTCCAGCAAGAAGCCAGTGAATAAGTTGTAATGTCATTTCAGTGTGTCGTAACAAGCATCCAGAATTTGAAAGCCTAAACTGAAAAATATAGAGTTGATAATTTTGTAATTGTAAGAAAATGGTCAAATATGTGTTTGGTAGTGTTTGGCTGGTCAAAACCAGAGGACTGCATTTGATGAGTTATAGATAGAGTTTTGTACTGTACAGTGCACTGGTGGTCCCTCCAACATTTGAGGACAGTTCCTAGTTTTAGGTGTCCAACTGTAAGATCTTATTAATGAATGGATTGTCTCTCCTAAACCAGTTATGTCAAAACTTCAGCTTCAGGACTTCAGCAGGCTTGATGTTGAGATCAATTTAACTCACCAGATTTCTGTTAGCTTGCATGATCTTCCCTGATGCTTCCTGGCACTACGTTAGCATTAAATTTTTCCCATGGTTCCCTGGGCCAGAAAAACAGTTTGTTGTCACTTGGCTTTCTAACCAATTTCTCTGCTTTTCACTGGTGTTTTATAGTCCTGTTTCTCAGAGGCCATTCTGATTTTTCATGTGCTTATTTAGCCCAAATATAATTCCACTGTTTCAAAATGTTACAAATGGGTTTACACATTTCTGCAACACAGGACCCACCTGTCCTGTTCCGTAAATTGAGGCAAGAATTACAGTCTCAGGTCCTAGTGCTTTACTTTGCCCAGATTAGTCTCTGTCTACTGCTGACATTCAAGTCTCAGGAGAAGAAGCAGAAAGTGACTCACCAAGAAGGCTGCACATCAGTCCAGGACAGCTGAATGCCAAGTGACCTGATCAGAGTAGCACCTCCAACTGCCTTCAGGAAGCCCAGGAATCTTGAAAAAAATGGCCACCCAGGAACCCAGCATGTTATGGTTATCCATGTGCTGTGTTCACACTGTATTTGACATGTTCTCTCTGCCATCAAAGCAGAACCGCAGATGCCCTGTGGACCTGCTCTAAAGCCACCATGTGCTTATGACTGGGAATGTTTCAGTGTTTTTACATAAGCTTCTGCTTTTCATACTTGGGAAAGCAGGAAAAGAATAAGGAAGACAGCAAAGAAGGAATTTACTACTTCATTCATTTACTACTTCACTGGAGAATAGAAGAAGAAAAAAAAAATCTAAAATACAGTTAAGGATATCTCCATTCATTTATGACAGCAGCATAATTTGCATTGTAAGTTCTAGTTAAGTTCAAACTGCTTGCCAGATTTGTATCCTTTGCTGAATTTCAGTCTGACAGAGAATTTCCCTTGGAGCATGGAGCATGCCTTGTTACATATTAGCTCCTGCCATTTAGAAGTCTCAAAGCTCCATTCTCTGTTTTTCTCTGACTCTAGTAAACACTATAGTCTGATGAAGACTCAAATGCTTTACTTTAACTAGAGCTGATTAAGGTGGTATAGAGTATGTGAGTGAAATTTAATTGCCTGTGAAATACAGGAGGCTGGTTTAGACAATCTAACGGTCCCTCCTGGCCTCAAACTACACAATATCTGTTTTTAAAAAGCCATTAAAATGTTGTTGTGTCTAGTCATCACGTAGATAATGAGAGCTTTTATAAATGCCCCCTAATTTAAAGGGTACCCTTTATTGTCTGCGTACAAGCTCTAATTAGATATTTTAATAATGTTCCTAAATGTAGTAAGTGGTTTGTATAACCTAGAGTTTAACAGTTACTTGCTAATAAGGCATAGTGTACTTCTGGCATCAGAGCTGCACTGAAAGCACAGTGATACTTCTGTGTATATATTGTTCAAAGCCTTTCCTAACCAAAAATCATTAGAAGAAAAGTGTAAATCACAAGGGATGGTCTTTTACCCGGTGCAGTATTGGCTGGGTCTGGCAGCAACTCCTTCACATACCATGCACCTGGGACAATGTTTTGTTTGCCGAGTGTGAAGGCAATGTGTTGTCATAAGGTTGAACTGCAGAGAAGCAAAGACAGGGAATTCCAATTGATGGTCTCCATTTTGGTTGGTCGCATTAAAGCCCATCCTAACCGTGATAAACCTCTGGCACATGGAAGAATGGGTCCTGTGCACACAGACCGTGCTTGGGCATCAGTTGAGTGGCTGCTCCCTGGGGCTTTGTGCTAAGCAGGGCAACTCTCTAGCTCTGAGTTCAACTGGGTTAGCAGGGCTCAGATCCACACAGCTGCTCTCCTACCCTCCAAAACTGAGAGGCTGCACCTCTCAGAGCTGTGTAATGATTCCTAGGATGCCCAAAATCAGACATTCTGCCCAAGCTTTATCCTGGTGAGCAGGAATTGTCCCACACAAAATTTGCACTGAGGACTATATTAAGAAAATAACAGTAGTGATGATTGCACAGGTCCATGTCCCCTGCTCGATCTAGTTTCACAAATAGTTTGGTTTTTTTTAATTACATTAATTGGTTGATAGCTTGGCAAGTGCCTGGAGGAACAGGGAGAAAGAGGAAGAATGGCTCAGAAACAAAGTACTGCTCAGCAGCCAACAGTAAGTTGTGGGGACAATACCATACCTGTTGGCTTTTCTATCACAAATTTATTATTTTCGCTTTTACAACCTGATATTCAAAGCAAGAGAACACAGCTTCATTTGGAAGGAATTTAGTTCCTCACACAGGAGGGTGACAGTCAGCTCTCCCCTGTAGGCTCTGGAGAGGCCAGACCTATCAGGGTTCCCAGCACACTACAGTGAGCAAATGAGTGAGGTGGATGTGCTATTTAACTGCAACATGTTAAAACCATTTTTACAGAATCATAGAATCACAGAATCATAGAATAGTTGGGGTTGGAAGGGACCTCTAAACGTCATCCAATTCAGCTCCCCTGCAGTGAGCAGGGACATCTGCAAGCACATTAGGTTTCTCAGAGCCACTTCCAACCTGATCTCAGATGTTTCCTGGGATGGGGCATCTACCACCTCTCTGGGAAACCCGTTCTGTGTTTCACCACTCTCATTGTAAAAAAATTCTTCCTTTTATCTAGTCTGAATCTACCTTTTAGTTTAAAACCATTACCCTTTGTCCTACCACAACATAATATTTTACTTCAGCTAAATTAACATATCTTAAGAAGTCCTTTTCATCAGTGTAGAGCTCTGGCTTCAAGTTCTTCTAGAGAAGAAAGGCAAATACCTGAACTCAGCCAATCTACAGGTACACCTGTGTGCCAAGGAATGTGTAACCACAGATCAAGGCTCTTCTCTGAGAAGCCAGTGCCTGCTCTGGGCAATGCTGAAATACTGGTAACTGGTATTCAGGAGTGAGGCACTTTTTGTCTTTTTCAGTGTCTGTCTTGTGGTACAGTAATACAGTTCTTCCATTTGTAACACAGTTTGATCAGGCATCATTTTTAGGTTAATGAGCTATTTTACTCACATAGGTAGCCTTAAAAGTAGAGTAATCAGTGACAAGGTGTAGGCCTAGGCATTTTGGATCCCAATTGCCTGCACCTTTAGACCATTAAAACAATCCCTGGTATCTCCTGTTGTTCGATTCCCAAACCCATGCAATATGTAGTAACTTAGGTTGTTATTCATTGCACTAACTCTAACTATCAAAGGTAAATATTAGCTCCTGTTAGTTATGAAAGCAATCTTTTTTACCAGCTTAGTTGGCAACCCTAGACTGGCAGTTTTCTTTTCAAATAGTTAAAGTTAGGTGACATGAATTATCCTGTCCCTCCCCTGAATGATTTATGTGAGCTGTTTCTAGCTTTTGTATAATACCATATTATTATTTGCCATAAAGGATTCTACATATGTGATGGGTAACCCTGAATCCCACAGTACTGTGTTTCCCCTCATTTTAAGGAACAGGAAATTGGAAGTGTTCAGTGTGATTTTCACTTTAACTGGGGGGGGGAAGGAGGAATATGGAAAAAAAAACAAACATTTTTTTAGACAGCAAGAGGAAAATAGTAAGGGTTATCAAACCTTTCAGTGTTTTCTCAGGTTTACATTAGAAATAAAATTTAATTTCTCTGTGGAAATTATCTTTCTTTCTTGTTTCAGATTATCTGGCTTTCTCCATAACCACAGAACCAATGTGACTGAAGCCTGACTTATCAAGTATTCCACAGATGTTGCACTCAGTTTTCTATTGTCAGGCTAAAGCTCTCTAAGAGGAGGCACTTTGTGCACCAACCTCTTTGCAAAAGCTATAACCAGAC
>NW_009952052.1:4933359-4994016 GCF_000747805.2 Chaetura pelagica
AATGTGAACCCCTCTGAAACTGCATGGAAAAAGATGTCATGTGCAGATTGAGCACACTGGGCTGCCCATGTGACAAATTTTTCTGCACCCCAAGTCTTCCAGGGTTGCAGAATTCATTACTTAGATCTTCAGAGCATGCCAGAGAGGTTGATAACTTTAGTGTCAGTTCATGGGTGCCAAGGCCAATGTTGCAGTTGATACAAATATGAAAATGTGTTTCTTTGTTCCTAATAGCTTTTGTGTCTGCAATCAACTGCAGTATTTCCAACATAATTTCTTCGTGTTGCTTGAATTATTTGTCTTCTTATTCCAAGACCTTAGAAGGGCTTGCAAATAAAGGGCAAATTCCATTATAAATTTTAATTCAAATATTTGTTTGTGTGAAGATCTGTGGTACCAACTAATAGAAGCAAATTGTCATTATGTATAAAAACATTCTGAAATGTATTTCAGAAGTACCTTTTTTTGTACCTCTAGTAATAACAACACTGGCTGTTTAAATGGAAGCAATACTTTATTCATAGTCTACTTAGTATTCATAAGAAAATTTACAACCTATCACCATTAGAAAGTATCTTTTCAAAATATGCAAAAGAGCATTTTAATATTAATTTTCTTGATTAATTATTCCCATGAAGAGTAGTCCTTGAAAAAAGACCAATTCTGCACCATTTAAAATAACTAAGCTGTAGTTGATTCACTGACCGTGTGTTTCTATGGGTTAACTGAATTACTTGTTCTCCCTATAGCAGTCTTTTATATTTTTTTTAATCCAAAACCTTAGTCCAGCTTTCATTATATATAAACCTATGGCTAATGTCTCATGAGAAAATAAGCTATTCCTATCACTAAAACTGTGTATACTTAAAAAAATATAAAACAACAACCTTCTGCTTTGAAATCTGTGAATAAGAAAGTCCCCTGATAGTTAATATTTGTATTTCAGTTTCATAATTTTTTGTTAAAAGCGAAGGCTTAATCTGAATGAGATTAAAGGAAAATTGAAAACAGCCAAGAATATCTAGCTGTACTGAATAATAACATTTTAAAATACTGTATTTATTTTGAGGAATTGAAAATTTATTGTTTTCCGAATAGAAGATCTTAATATCAGGTTAGATAGCATACAAGTAAACAATCTTTTTCTCATTTTACTTTTAAAAATGTTATCTTATCAGATTAAATGCAGTTGGTTTTTTACCCTGGAAATGGTTTACTGTAGAAATCCCTCAGACAATAACAGAAGTTGTCAGCTCCTGAGTGTGAGCTAAAACACGCACCATGAAATGTGCATTCCTGAAAATGCTTATATCCATACCTTTGGCATGAGTTTTTTGGCATGCTGTATTAGTGGTAGCGCTGGGAAGCATAAGGGTTTTTGAAATGTAATGAACATAGAAATAGGTTTTATAGTCATGAGGATCTAGTTGCAAACATTTTCCTAATAGCAAGCATGGAACTTGTTTTAAAATCCAGGTGTGGTTTTATATTAGTGTCTGTTGAGAAAGCAGCCTGTCAAAATCAGCCTTGAAAACATAATTCTGGACATCATATCCCAAGGTAAATAACAGTTTTGCTGGTTATGTATAATTGTATACATATGTATACAATCATGTATAATTTTGGAAAGCAAGTTTTATTTCTATGTGCAGAGAGAGGTCCCAGTCCTTACACTAGTTAGAGAATTCTGTCAAATGAATTTAACTCCTATAACAACCTGTGAGGGACTGAACATGTATGAGATGGCTGGATTAACCTGTACTATTAGTATCCCTTCCATGTGTCCATCTCAAATATTTAATCTGCCTAAGAAAAGCCATATCCAAAAATGATGTGCCCAGAAGGCTAGAGAATGGATCTCGAGTATCCAAATCCCTGATTACTACACCTGGGGACAAAAAATTAACCTAAATCTAGAGGCATGTTTTTGCACTTACTGCATTAATAATCCGACGTCAATATGTATTAGAGAATCTGACATGGAAGGTTCATATTTTAAGCAATTGGACCGAGGTTGTATTAAATGAATTGAACACGCAGGTACAGCAAGTATCCAAGCTCGCCTTGCAAAATCGATTAGCATTGGACGTGCTATTATTAAAGGAACAAGGCGTCTGTGGTGTATTAAATCTAACAGATGGAGAATGCTGCATTACCATCCATAATGCCACAACCACCGTAGAGGAAGCCCACCTGAAGATGAAGGAAGTCACCACACAGACAGGAGAATTCTTCAAAGCCATGCAGCCAAAGGGCTGGACTGGCAGACTTAACCCCCTGTCATGGATCAACACCCTTCTCAAGAAAATGGGACTGATGGGGTGGTGGGATTGGATTGTTGAAATGGTTGTTATGTTGATTATCATGTTAATCGGATTGATAATTGGTTTTCCAATTATTCGATGTTTAGTTGCCAGCTTCTTAAGCTCTGTTTCCCCATCTTTTCCTTCTGTTTGCTACATAAAAATCACCGCAATGGGCAAAGAGCACAAGGTATTTCTGGACCTACTTTGGGAAATGGTATCAAAACCCCATTGTAGCCCCTGCTCATATGCATCCCAAAAGGCCTGTCTGGGAGGATGAAGACTGCAGTAATGGCCTGCATAGACCTCGGGCCTGCAGAGATGAGATGACAATGACTGAGGGGCAGAGGGGATGTAGGTCCACTCCAGCTGCTCACATGCATGGCTCAATCACACGTACTTGTTGTGAAATCCAGATTCTAGGCCTATAAAATAGGGGGCTGCAATGGTGGGCTTGGGGAGTTTCATCTACACTGACCATTGACACTGACCCTCCCTCATTGGCTGAACCAACGACACTGGATCCAGGACCAGTGATTTTCCTGTCCTCGTCATCTCTCTCTTCCACTCGTCTTCCCCCTCCCCCCACTTCCTCTCACCTTTTTCTTCTCATCCCCTTTTCCTTACTTAACATATATATGCGGGTGGTTTTGTTTAGGTTGTTCAATATTAACTCCTACTAGTGTAATAAATGTGTTATTTGTTATAAGCAGACCTTGTGTGTCTGGCACCTTAATCTGATCAAGGGATATTGGATGGTCGAGCTTTTACTTGGACCATCAGGCATTTACTCTGGGAAAAGACCAGGTCTGAGAGAAGGATTTTGAGCCCAGCTGCACCTGGCTCCTCTCTAAAGGAAGTCTAGAAAGCAAGGGTTCACTCCTAATCTTCCTGGGCTGCCCAGTCTGAGTTGTGACACAGACAGGACTGGATCCAGCCACACCCACTCTATTGCAGCAGAAGCTTAGAAAGCAAGGGGGTCCAGTTCTAACCTTCCTGGGTTATTAAGTCTGGGCCGTGTCACAACCGTATGGTTGAAAGGACGCGGATAGAGCTCGAGGAAAACTGGGAGCAAAAGCTTCCAAACAAGGTAGCAGTGAATGAATGAATCAGCAAGGAAAGAAATAACGGTAACATGAAAGTCAAGAAAATGCAAAGCAATGAAAAGAATTATAATGTGATTTATATCTTTTTACTCTCCTGGAGGTAAAATTATTGTAATTTTCATTTGCAGCAGCAAATCTCAAATTATATATATATATATAAATATATATATGTATATATATGCATATATGTAGGCATTGGAAAGTGGATATTACTTTTTTAAGAAATGCCTTAAATGCTAAAGAAAGAAATGTATATTGCTTGGACAAGTAAATGGTCTGTAAACACCTTATCATGCACTAAAACCAAACAGCATAGCCCAGTAACATGGAAGGGTGTTTCTTACCTTCAAGTTGGAAGGAAACAGATTCCCTCCTGCAGGGAAAACATTACATCCTGTTATCCCACAGGAGTACCTCCATCGCTCTCGGAGAATGAGACACCAGAGATGTTCTGCTCCACAGACTCAGGTTTCTCATTCATGAATTCTCCATTTGCTCAAATTCCTTCCCTGAACATGCAAGTCCTTTTCAAAGGAGAGTACTTCCCAAAAGTTACATTTCTGACTAAAAAAATCCTTTCAAAAAAAATATTCCAGAAATAAATTATTTTTTAAAATTGTAACTAGCTCTGCCCTGTGTCTCAGCCACCAGTCTTTCGTTGCTGGTGGGAGATAATGAGTAAACACACAATTGCCTGGAAAAGATATCAGAAAGTTAAGGAAATACAACAGATTTTTTTCACTAAGCATTTGCCTTTGGCCTGAAGGTTAAGATTTAACATATTCTTACCCTTGAGCTTAGGAAATCCAGCCTGTGTTCTAAAGGCTGAGCACAGTTCATCACTTCTTTTAATCACACCCTTGCAAAACCTCAGATCATAAGTAACATTGAAATTACTTGTCCTGTATCTCCTACACAGATGGTTGAGAGTTTACAACCAGCTTTTCTTCTACCATAAAGAAATTTCTCCTTGGACCTCAGCCACTGCCTTTGAGCAGCTACCTCATAAGCTGTAAAATCTAGCCAGGTGAAAAGGTGGCGACACATTTCAAACTAAGTTTCTCATATGAAAAATGGACGTTTGAGCAAATAACTGATGAGTGATAATGGTGCTGTAATTCAACATTAATCATGCTGCAAAGCTCTGTAAGAATTCTGCTCCCAAAAGGCAGCAGACTTAAAAACCCTCCTCAGTAACCCAGATTTTCAGAGCAGGCAGAAGTAATTTTTTAAGTCATGTCTTTTACCTTTGACTGACACTCCACTCAAACCATTATGTGGCCTTTTACCTAAAGCCACCATTTCACATGTATTTTAGATTGTAGTGACTGGAAGACCTGCTTTGACAAGCAGACTGATGGCTTTGCCGTGAGGTAAGCTAGGACACTGACCTCAAAACCATGTGAAAATAGCCTCAGAATAGAATACATTAACCCTCCTCAAACCCACAAGCAGTTCAACTGTACATTACAGAAAATTTCTTCTCTTAAACCTTTATGAAAGGGCAGCTGTCAAAGTGCACTATACATACTTTGTACAAACTTTGTATGTTCAAAGAGAGACGTAATGATGTAATAGATTGGAGAAGAGACAATCAGAGTTTATTGGAGAGCAGGCAGTTCCTCAGTTATATAGCGTAGCTGCTGCTGAGGTGAATTATTGCAAAACATCCCATTGAAAGCATTGGCCTTATGCTGTAGGTAGTTCAATGGCTATTTTCAAGGAATCGATTACCTCAAGCCAATACATTACACTAAAGATTGTCCTGCAAGTCCCAGAGCACACAACAGGCCAGCAAAAGGCAATTTGCTGCTCTCTGGTGGGGGCTGTTTGTGTCTAACTTCATTCTGAGTAAAGACCATGGTTCTCATGATTGAGTTTCATAAGGGAATGCTCTGTGGAAAATTGGAATGATGGCTGGAAATGAAATGAGAAACCATTTCCCCAAAATCCTCCCATAAATAAGGAGCAGGCAGTAAGAAAAAAAGAAAAAAGAAAAAAACAAAACACCAGAAAGTTCTTCCTTTAGAAGTTTGCAGGTGAAAAGGAGATCCCCAAGAAAATCTAAAAAGGGACAAGAGAAGCAGAAGAAGGAGGGAAATTATAATAAAATCAAAGAGATGCTCAGCATAAGTGAAGGCTGTGCATAGTGCTTTGCAATGTGTGAAGATTACTTGACTTTGCTTCCATGCTAACTGTTGTTGTGAAGGATATGTCAACATAACTAGCTGCCTTACCTTAAGAAGTTGAAGTTCAGCTTGCTTGATACACTTCTTAACAGTAAGTTCCACCAAACTTCATTGTTGTCTTTTCATTTGTTATTTATTCTCACCACTCAATACCAGTTCAAAGGCCTGGTCAGTCACCAAAGCCTGTTTTTTCTATGACAGAGCATCTGTCAAGCACAGAAGAATGGGTTTATTTTAGTCTTCCTCGAATTTTGAGCACACCAACAAAACCTTGATAAACAAGCTCATTAGGAACTTACCTGCCCACTAGGGAATGTTTTCACCTGGATTTAATAAAAATATGCAATGCAATCCAGATTGCTATGTTTCATATTTTGATTTGAAGTACAAAGTTATGAGTGCTTTTCTTTCCCCTTTAAATTATATATTCCAGTTTCTTACCATAAAACAGAAGCATCTGTACAAATTTGAACAGTTTTAGAAGCACAGTACATCATTTTGTTGTTAAAAGTGTTCCAGACAATGTGAAAATGGGTGGTTCTGTTAGGAAAAAAACTGGTAAGACTCAAATTGTACAGATCTTGAATATTTGCTTTATAAAATAAAGATACATGTAATTTGAGTGATTGTGAATTAGTCTTCCAGATATTAACATCCTCCAGGGTAATTGCATTACTATCATGTAATTTACTCTCAAAAAATAGCAGGCAAAGGTCACTCATAAGGAAATTATTTTCTTGAGATATGTCAAATACTAACAGAGAAAGTAAAAAAGGAAAGGCTTACGTTTACACTGTGTGCTTTGCAATAATTTCCAAATATTGTTTTTTCAGCCATCTTAACTTCCTTGCAGAATCTACCTTTAGCAAAGCTTTTGTATTTCAAGCCTCCTATGCAAAAAGGATGTACAGGAATTTAAAGATCCCTGTGTCATGTTATCAGTCTTGCAAACAGTGCTCGCACTCAGAAAATTCTCCAGTATCTGAGAATTTTATTACGGAAATTAAAATTGAGTAATCTGCTTTCAAATCTTATGTACAGAAATATAACGAATTTCTTGGAATCTCAGGTTATTATTATTCTCTACAGTGTCCTAACTGTTCACATGTACATTTTAAAGCAATATAAACACTTAAAGAAATTACTGTTTTTCCAAAATGCTGAGCAGTTAGGTTCTCTTCAGTTCCCTCTGTATAGCATGATAATTAAACATTTTTAAATAATTTTTGTATTTCTGAAGATGAAGGTCAGAGATTATTAGACCATAGAGTCTGACCTGTATCTCAAAGGACAGGACATTTTCCCCAGATAACTACAAACCAAACCCCAGAATATTGAGCCTTTTAAACCATATACTCCAGTATCTTTGAGACTCTGGAGAAGTACAGGTACCCAAACAACTCAGTACTTCTCTTCTGGGGACCTGGCTCTGGCTGCCAGCTTTTGTTACAGCTCTTCCTTTTTTCTAATTCATTTCTGTCTAAATTCCACTTCCAACCACTAGTTGCCACTACATCTTTCACCAGTCAGCTAAAGAGGCCATTAATGTTCAGATGCTCTTTTTCAGTGATACTGCTCTTTGAATGTTTTTTCAAGAAAACAAAAAGAATTAGGAAAGGCTCCTCTCCAAGGTGTGGACTACACTTGTGGGTCTCTTCCAGATGACATCCAGTCCTACACGGCTAATATCCTCAGGACATCTCCCCAGTGCCTTCATCTATTCACAGAAAATACCAATGGCTTGCTGTGAAACTTTTAAAAGTCCGTTGAAGAGTCTGTTTCTCTCTCTTGACCATTAAAGGAGCTCTGAGAGGTTAGATGAGATGTCTGATGTCAAAAGTAGATGTCTGTGGCATGATTCCCACCCTTCTGGCTGTTAAAATATGCAGAAAGGCCTTCGACTTCTGCAGCACCATGTCAAAGAACAGCAGAAGTGTTGTGTCTGGTTCAGATAATTTGTGAAAGCTAATAAATATGTAGTTTTACTTGTATTTAAGTGATTTTAATTGTTAAGAATATGTTAATAGAATATGTTCTATATATATTCTATATATGTTTATATAGATACTCCCATGCCATTTATTTTGTGTGAAATTCTACAAGTTTGATGTTTACTAATGTTAGTTTCAACTGGCTTGAGAAATATTGAATCAGATGACAGTTTCATCTGGAAACAGTTGAAGTATGATTAGATGTTTGCACTGGAAAATCAATACGTACATTACATGGTAATACAGTTACAAATTTGGACAGCTAGAGCACTGAATTTTGGAATAGACTTCCCACGCCAATGTTAAGTTGAGCAACTTAAGTTTTAGGACCATTGTATCATGCTATTTTGCAAACATAACAAGGCATCTCTACTTTGGCAGTCTCTTGAGTGCATTTTAGTTCTATAATGCACTGTGAAAGGAGTGTAATGTAATTTTTTTCAAAAATGAAAATATAGATTTGACAGCACACTTTTACTTGGGGATGTGAATTTGACAGCAAATCCCCTGGCTGTGAGAGGCCTTGCTTGTAATAAGTCACCTTCTGACAACCCCTAAATCACAGGCTGAAATGGATATGAATAAATTATATTGAATGCTTCTGTGCTAAAGCTGGGTTCATTTTGCCTTTTCTTCCTTCAATTTCCCTTCCTTCTTTTAGTGCCTTTCTTTTTTGTCACGTTCAACTTTTCTGAAGTATTTATTTTTTTTGTTCCTTTGCAGAAGAACCTGTAGCTCTAAGAAGGGAAAAGCAGTTTAGCAGTTCCTTTTTCTTTTTTTTTTTCTATTTTTTTCCTTAAGTGTTTTTTTGTCTCCTGAAAGTTTTAAGACATGACTAAGAACATTGCTTAATTAAGTTCTAATTTATTTTTTTTTGTTTCATCTCTGGTCACTCCCATTTCTCTTGTCCACCTCCTCTTTACCATGCTCTTTCTAATGCTTTTAGTTATAATCATGTCTGCTATCCATTTATTTTCCTGAATATGTCCTAAGTATTATTATTATCACTATTACTATGTCATCACTATTATATGTAGTGATATATGTATATATATATATGTGATATGTAGTGATATATGTATCACTATTACTATTACATTGTCGTCATCATGATCATTATCAACATCATTATCTATAAATTCTTCTTTCCCACTGTTTTTTGATTCTCTCTCTTCTCAGGTATTTTTTTTTCCTCCTCCTTTTGCCTCTGAGGTTGTGTTTTCTACCTCAGCTGTACTGGCAAGACTTGAACGAAGTCTCAGGTGTTTGCCTCTGAAATCCTCTGTAATGGGATGCCTCCTAGCTGGAAGCTAATTTAGGAAGTCTTAAAACTCCATTTGCTTGAACTTGCTCAAAAGAATCAGAGTGAATGACAAAGTTGTGGTCAAGAGACTCTTGCCCAGGCTTTGGGAGGCTGAAGGCAAACATCACCACTGTCCCAGCGTCACCTTCCTTCTCATCCCCTTTCCTGGTCCCAAAAGTGTTGTGGTCAATTTTCTGTAGTGCAGACCGTAATTATTTACTGCTCCATTTCCTCAAAGTCCCACAAAATACTGCATTATTCTTTAATTTTACCAATTTAATATTTTGAACAGAAAACAAATATTGTTGATGAGTAACAACCACTCCGCTGCATTTTCTCACCTCTGCTTATTAGAAGACAACAGCCCAATTCTGCTGTCTTCTGTTAGCAAAAGCAGGAGCACTGTAGAAGGTCTGCAAAGGAATATTTCCTAAACAGTGTTCCCTACTCAGTACACTCAGTACTACTATTGTGATTTGTATAGCTACATGTTTTGCTTCACAATGGAAACATGTCACTTTGCTATAGGTTTGAAGTTGACAAAGAATCATTTGTACCTTACTAGAAATTATTATCTACATTTCTTAGGGCAAAAAAATATTTCATTAAAAACTGGCAATCTGTTAAATGAGAGCCACTTTGCCTGAAAAGCAGGTGTTAGTATGGATTCCTCAGCTGTGATCTAATTTTATATCCACTTGAAAAGACCAAAAGTAATACGTAGAAATACAAGCAGAGATACAAAGCAAAAGATAAAAGTATTCCATCCATATATACAAGTATGCATGAATATTCAGTACTGATTTGCTTTTAACATATACCCCATATTACTACAATGAAAGATAGCATGGTTGATTTTTAGATTAAGAAGCTACTTTTCTACATGCAACTTACACTCTAATTAACAGAAGCCTAAAAATGTTTGATATTTCACATCAAATGAGCAGTAACACTGGCTCATTTACACCAAGAGAAAACTTGTCCTTCATTGTTCTAGTTCACCGGTTCTGATTATGCCATTTTTTTCTGGTTTTCCAAGCATCTTTTGAAGTTTGAAGGTCAGAGAATGCTTGACTAATGTGTTACCTCAGTGTACTTTCTTCTGACTAGGTAGCTGATGAGTATTTTAAGTAGTCACACAGTTTTCAAGCCGTTCCCATGGCATTTCTTCAAGCAATAATTACTCCTGATGTTCAACATTTCTTTATTTCAGGCTGCCATCTTTTCAACTGTCATCATTGCTCCAGTTTGCTGACCAGACAAACGGAGTAGGATGAGGCCTGGAGCACCAGCTGCTCTTGACTGGTTCAGCTTATGAGTTCTCATGATCAGAGGTTTTAACCTTATTTCAGCAATGTCCTCAATTTCCCAATGTCTGTTCTTTAACTTCAGGCTCGTTGATCTGCCTTGGTGACAAATGTCTGCATTAGAACAGATTCATTTTATTTTCTCAGTCTCAGTCCACAAGTTTAAAAAGGTCTTAGAGATTTAGGAACTAACAGAGCTAGGCAAATACAGCGAGAAATGTCAGTGAGTTATTGGTTCAATATTTTTTAATGAACTCTCTTCATCTGTGTCCCACAGTCTTCCAATGTGTGGCTTTCACAGCTGGCAGAGCTAAAGAATCAGCAATTTTTAAATGAGTTTTGGAGTCTAATATTAGGATTCACTTCCCATAAAATACTTATACCAGAAATCAGATTTTAAGAGCTCTAAGAATTTAATAGGGAATTGGAACATTCCTGTTGGTTTGAAGAAGTTAAGGAAGCATTGCAGCTGGATTTTAGTCAGGTGCAAGTCACCACTTCCAATATAAGAAAAACCACCTAAAATTCAGTAATATATGCAGAGCTAATGGCCTGTTCTGGCCCTACAAATGCTGCTCTGTCACTGCCTGTGGCAGAGTTTATTTCTTTTCCTGCCAGACACCTGTGAGCAGCAGACTGAGCAGATCAGAAGACCCAGAATGGCACCATGCCCTCTGCATGTCTCACAGCATAGTGACGAAGTTGGTGGTACTCAACTTCTCTCTGAACCTGCTTGCAGATGGTGCTTTGTGGACTGGAACTTGTGAAAAGGACAGAGGTGAATGGTTCCATCCTGCCCTGCCCCCTTCAGAGATGGCAGAAACACACTGGCTCTGTATGGTAGTTGGTGACACAAACACATCTACTTCTCATTTCTATTTCTGCTTAAGCCACAGCAAGCAGTACTAGAGAATGCACTTTTTTTTTCTTTTTTTTTTCCCTAGCAGACACTTAACTTGTTTTAAAATCTGCAGGCTATTCAAAATCCACATGGCAGCTTGAGAGGTCCATCAGTTTACTGCAACAAGATATATTTATCTCCAAATCAGAAGCAGCAGCACTTCAGTGAGCACTGTAGTACTCTGATCTGCAAGGGCATCTTGTTTAAAGATTTCATAAGTAGTTCATTATCTATGAATGGGCTATGGGCTATTTTCCAGTTAATCTATCCATTTTATTCTGGCCTGCATACTAACAATAACAGATCAAAGGAACATATACTCCTCTTGCTTCAAGTGGTTCTGTATTGCTCTGGCAATTTCCCCTGCTCTGGAGTGGTTTATTTCTTCCCCCTTCTTTCACTTCTAGCCTGCCCTGAAACATCAGTCTGATTAGGGTGTCCGAGGACTCCAGTTGCCCCATAAATTATTTGCAGTGCAGCACTGCAAGGGTTTTTCTTCTCCAAAGCAGAAACATTATCTGTAGCTACAGATAGATTGAAAGAAATCTGAAGAGTAGAGGAAAAAGGGAGAATCTCAAATTCCAAGAACAACGAAGTAAAATACCTCTTCATTGGCATCTTTGGTCCATATCAGAAGGGAAAAGAAATCAGCATTCATTGCCTTTGCCAATAGTTTTTCATGAGTAGCCCAGTAGTTCTTTTCTTTCTGGCAAGGTAACATGTCAGATGTAAATCCAAAATTCAAGAAAATATTAACTTAAGATGCCAAAACCTGTCACTTTCCAAATGAACTATAAGCAACAGTATAATTAACTTCTAGTTTAAAAAAAAAAAAAATGTTCAGGCAACTAAATAGCATTCTTGCCTGCTTTAAAAAATTACCAAATTTTAAAAGAAGGAATTCTGCACCAGTTTGCTAATGCCCAGCACTAAAATGTCACTATCATTTATTCTATTTATGACTAGTCATCTGGTGTTTTTTCATGTTTTAAACACATTCCCTCTAGTCAATCTCAATAATTTACAGGAATAATTTACAGTGTTTGACACAGATGCCTTCCTGGGGCTACACTTGTGGAAAAGTTCTTGACTTATTGTAAGTAGTAACAAACAAAGTGAAATAAACTATAGTGAAATATTATTTTCACCAGACTGAGGAAATTTCCTCAGAAGAGTCATCAGTGTTTCATTTTTAACCTGGGTACAATCTGTCCTGTGCTAGAAATACAAGAGGTTTTTAGCTACTCTTACTAAGCATGAGAAAAGAGTTTTCAGACAAAAAACTGGATATTCAAACTTTGGATGATTTTGCTATGGATTGGCTAAAACATTAAAACAAACAATGCAGTATAACATCTTGCAGTGGCTGTGTACATTCTGAATGCACTAGAGGAGCTTTCCCATTAAAGTTTTCTCCTCATCATTATTCTTATAGGCAAAGAGGTTTTGTTCGGAAAGATATTCCTCTTTGGAAGAGTATTGTTAGACCGAAGACACTCACATGAACATGATTATTTACTGATTTTGACCATTTATCATTTGTTACTCATTTCAGCTAAATGCACAAAGAGCTGAGTCTCACGTAGCACCATTTAAGTGCCAAAGTCTGAGATGTTGATATTGAACATCACAGGTGCACAGAGCCACTGCCAAGTCTGTGCTTTCCCAGAACTGCCACAATGGGCTGATTTCTCAGTTTATCAACAGGTCTACCATCTATTAAAAAAAAAAAAGATTCACATTAAACTCCATTATTTTTTTTTAAATAAACAACTAATTGTTTGGTTGATTTGACAAATAGAATGGGATTCAGACTGAGCTTGAGACATCTAAATCTACCTACAGGGATTCAAAGATGCTCACCTGAGCTCCTACTAAAATCTGTGGACACCAAATCAGTGCCATCAAACATGCATTGAGATTGTAGTTATTTAACTGACTATCTGCCTGCCCTGGGCAGATCTCTTGGGCATCTCAGGCACTACAAGTAGCCACTGTTCAGGCAACTGAGCCCCACCCCAAGTGACTGCTCTGGGGTGAGATTAACTGCTCTCCAAACATGGGTGACTGCATTGACTATGACAGGAGCGTAAGCCTCTGGCAAATGCCTACTTGTAGAAACCTTATTTTGGATATCTTCTTTTTTAACTTAATCCCAGCCACAAGCTTCCCTTTGTACTGAAACAAAATATTTCATTCCAAGAGAGTCTAGGAAAAACAAAAGGCTGTATTCCCATCAATGCCAGAAAAAGAAGATTTCATTTTTTACACTGTTTTTGCTTTTATGGCACTGCAGACTTTTTTTCCTTGATGATTTTGAGGGCTGGAATGCTTACTTCCTATTTTCAGATGTAATGTATTGGGAAGTAGCCTCCCTCTTTTCAGCTAATAGTTCCAGTACCGTTGAAAACCATCATTGTCCTAGGAGTGTCCAAAACGGTAGACAAGAGTGTCATATTAGTGTACTTGTTTGTGACTATATAAGTAGTTCATGCTCATAAGAGTAAATTGAATATGGACAATTTTAGCTGTTTTTTCAAAGTGAGGCATCCAGGTGTTTTAAGATATTCATGCCTACAGCTCACTCCTACCTTGTGCTGTGTGTCACTGCTCTTCTGTGGGGGCCAGAATTACCACTTGTGTGGCTGCACTGTGAAGCCACTCAGGGAAGTACTGAGCTCAAAAACAACCCCAGGCATTAAAGAAATGAGGGGGTTATTTTAATGCCAGATCAATCATCTGAGCCAGTTAGCAGTACAACTACAGGAAACAGAGGTGGAAAGAGGTTGCAGAAAGATGAGGAGGGGGAGTCTGACGCAACTCTGGTGCAAATGTGATGGTGCCAGGTGATGGAGGGGCACCCTGTCCTGTTCAGGGTCTCGTCTCTGTTTGGGACATGTTGCACCCAGGCTGTATCACCAGTCTGTCTGCACAGTGACAACTGCTGGGACCAGGCTGCTAGTCACCTAATTACTCAGCCACATGGCCAAGCTCTGCTTTCTTAATATGGAGAACACCTCCAAGCAATTTTAATGGAATAAAAAATACATATTGTATGTTTCCATCCAACCCACATAATAACTCCACACCTGCTTGCCCAGATTTCACATCACAAGAAGCCATTAGACTATATCAAGAACTAAAAGGTTTATAGGCAAGAGGGTCCCAGCTTTCAGGTTTGCTTGGCCTTGATGGGACCCAGGGAATTACTGATGGGTGATGTGGTCACACCTCAAGCTGCAGCCCTTTGTTCACACAGGCTCTCCTCTGCTAAACTGATGTTGTTGCATGAGATAAATTCCAGAAGAAAAGCAGATTTGCCTCCAAAACCATCATCTGTTCCTAATTTCCTCCTCAATTAGAGAACAGCTTAGAGGCTCAGAAGGGAACAATAAACTCTCTCTGAAGTGATAACTTTATGACATGCTGCATCCCATTCAAACACTTGCTCTGCTACCATGGTGTGCATTTTATCTTGCCAGGAGCTGGAAGCGTTAATTACAATCTTGTGTCTTCCATTGTTTGAGGCAAATGACAAAGTGACTTATAAAGACAATTAGATTTGGGTCTGTTCTAACTAATCTCAGACACAAAAAGACACATCAGGTCTTTCTCAGGGAGGGATTAAGAGAGATGGGGAGGGCAGAGCTACCTATGAAAGTCTGGGTAATTAATTGTCATTGCTCAATCTTCTTTGGGTGTCAACAGCTGCCTTGTCTGGTCCTCTCACACTTAAATACATCCAGTTAAAGCAAGAGCTACAAGACTCACAGAAATGAAAAGAGAAGGGTAACTCCAAGACTACTGTTCTGTGAAAAAATATCAGCTGCTTTGCAGGATCTGGACAAGGTCAAATTCTGTGGTGGTTTGCTCTGATCCTCTGATCAGAGGGGAAGATGACTGGCCACTCATTCACCTTGAGCTCACCTCATTGGCTTCAGGATCTCATCACCTGTCTGTGCAGTGACACATTTACATGTTTCCATATCACATCATGTTTGCACTGAAGAGATCATTAACAAACTCATTACACTGAAATTGAATACTATCTTTAAAAATAGAAAAAACTTCTGATTTTTCTTCCTCAGTCATTCCTACAAAAGCATGTTTCTTTTTCTTAACTCACAGCTTAATGATGTATTTCTTGAACCCTTAGTGGCCTTTGTGAACAATCAGATTTTTGTCATGGCCCTTGAGAGTAACCCCAGCTATGTAACCAGTGATAACAAAACCACATCAATTAACCATAACAATTAAGGCCTTATGCAACATAAAGCATACATGTTCATCAACAATTTCTAAAGCAGTTTCTGTGGTTTAACAAAGCAAAAGGTATTACAAAATAGTAAAATTTGTGGATAGTAATGGGGCCTGCTCTTTTGCCTTGTCATTTCAATTTGGACTCACACCTAGCAAAAAGAGCATTTTAGACTTGAACAGAAGTTAGTGTAAGAGACTCTGGAGCTACTTTTTGCAAATAAGAAATTTAGCACAAATAAATTGCATAAACAGACAGTTAAAAAGACCTTTGTTTGCTTTGTGCATGGGCATAGTCAGATGCTAATACATTACTTAGTGCAAAGACTTCTAAGCACAAGTGATACACAACACAACTATGAGGGCATCTGTCAGTGCACATTGTGATGTGCCAAGTCTGAATTATAAACTACCCTGAAATAAATGAAGTGCTTTAGTTGCAATTAGAGGAAAACAAAATGAAAGACAATAACAGTCTTCAAAACACTTCAAAGCTTCCTACTGAAATGAAGAGAATAAATTATTCTTCAGGTTGAATAGTGAAAGGATTAAGGATAACAAGTTTATGTTGGAAATTAGGCAGATAGGGCAAGAATAATTTCCTGACAGCACAAGTGGGCCAGAACTGGAACAGGTCATGTGGAGAGACGAGCTCTTTTTCATTGATGATTTTTGAGAAGCATTTGAGCAAATTTCTGTCAGAACTAGCTTAGACATATGTACTTCCTGCTGGCAAATGCTGGAGGACAAGTGGGGACAGATCCCATGCAAGCAAAGCTCAGTCTGGCATTGCTCCAGGGTGAAAAAGGAAGAAGTAAATTATTGCCAACCTCTTCCTTCTCCCAGCCATGATGGGGCAGTTCTCATGTCCTAGCCTGAAGCAGCAGGAGAAAAATAAGTGAAGGTGTCTCCTGTCTATAAACCATTTTTAAGATCTCTACTGTCCATCAAGTGGGCTTGACATTTGTTGCTCAGAGAGATTTAGCTGCTGGAATCTGAAATAACTCTCTCCTCCCCTCCCAAAACTTATTTATACTTAATGAATTATATCAAAAGAAGTAAAAATCCATTTTCCATGCCAGCTACTGGTGCACTAAATGATTGCTTTCCTTTTTTAAATTGTTTCTAATTAGTCTCTCTTATTTATGTTATCTGTTAATCTAAAGATGGCACATCTGGTTATCCTACTGTTATTAAATCATTAAAACAAGAACTAAAACACTGACAGCCTACTTCCATCTCTGAGGTGGAAATACATATAATTTTCCTGAACTTAGAAAAAAAAATCCATGTCAGATTAGAACTTGTTTTAGTTACAATATGTTAGCTAACAGGACACTACCCACAGCAAAGGGCCAAAGTACCTCTGATACACGTGTCTAGCTTTCACAAATACTTTAGAGCCAGTGAATTTTATGTATCACAAAACACTAGTTTAGATGTTCTTCTGAATCTCATTAAACACCAACCTGGAGCTTAGAATATCTTTGCAAATTTTGCTTATGTTCTTACACCCATTTCCCACACACAAATAATTTAAGAATTATATGTTTTATTCTCTTTACTCTTTATTTTATATTCTTTACAATTTTTTCCAACTCTGAGATGCATGTTTGCAAATTAAAATTGATTCTAAGAAAACTTAGATTTCTCTAAATGTAGTAGAACATAATGTAACAAAACACAGTGTCTGAAATGTGTGACCTACATAAACTTTATGAAACTTAATGTACTAACGAAAATGTTTAATAGAGGCAATTTTCATTTCTAATAGTGCAACCAAAAATGCACTTTAATCGTACAAAAGTACATACTGTTTTGATCACATTTTTTTATAAATTCCTTTTATAGATGCAGGTGAACAGCTTCTGTGTGAGAACCTTTGGGAATCTTAAAATAACTTTTTGAAAGACCTTTCCTTGTAATAAGAATTGTTCAAGTTTCTAGGCTGGATGTCTTGCTTTGCCAAATGTTCCAGCAATTTAGAAAAACATTTCAAGCATGCAAAGAAGGAAAAGTGTTCTCCTAAATATAAATTCTGAGTGATTCTTTAGAACAACAAGAAGTTTGGATGCTCTTCCTATATGAAACTACTTGAAGACATCTCACCTATCTAGGTATATTTTGCAGCACTTTAAGCTGAAACAAAAAAAAAGTATTTTGCAAGACATTGTTGTGGAATGACCTTGGCTGGCCACCAGGCACTCACCAAGACAGTTTAATAGAGGAAAAGCAAAGGCTGCATATGGAAGCAAAGGAAAACAAACCAAAAAGATTAATTCTCTACTTCCCATCAGCAGATGTTCAGACACTTCCTGTGCAGCAGGTCCCCAGTACACATAGTGGCTGAGTCAGAAGATAAACATCATTACAAAAAATACCTCCTCCTCTTCCACTGCGAGGAAGGTTAACTGCCTCCCAGCCAAACCAAATACAAAATATTGCCCGGAATTCCTACTTTAAAAATGGCTAGAATTTCACCTATGGCTGAAGCAAAGTTTTACTGAAACATTATTTCCTCAGTCCCTCAAATATAGCTAATGGCTTCATCAAATTAGGAGCTTAATATTTCCTTTATTCTTTTGTTCTTGTTATTTTAATCCAGGATGTCTTAAAATGCTTTATTTATACTTCAATCTTTTTCCCCTCAACCTTAGAGACAGAGAGCAGACTGCAGCCTTGGTATATCCAGAACATTTTGCACACAGCCATTGCTCTCTATAGCCTTGTGCTCCAGTGCAGCACTTGGAAATTCCACAGGTGAACAGTCAATTCTAGGCTGAAGTAATGTTGTTCTTTCTCTAGGAACTGACTTGGTTCAAGTTCTACAAGGGCTATTGAATGCAATAAGAAATGCCCCAAGAGCACAGAGCACTAGTGTCTTCAAACTGTCTCCTAAGAATGTGAAGTAAAATGTTACAAATCTGTATCTGAACACAGGCCTGGGGTAAATGCTTTTCCACATTGGTCAATACTTTCCAGGAAAAAACTTCTCCCACAGCAATAAAAGAAAAGCCTTGGAGCAGCTTTAGAAGGTTACCTGGGGTATTTGTTTATTTACTAAAGTATGGGCTGGTATAAATTTACTTCTTTTCTTCTCAAAAATGACATTCCAGTTCTGGCAGAGGTATGACCAGACCTCTCTGGTTTAAGAGACTTCGATCCTCTGAGAACAGAATTGTTATAATTCACCTTCTTTTCCTCAGTGATTTCTAACTCGCCTGAGACCTATATCTTCCTTTGCTGCCACTTCCATGTTTCTTTCCAGAAACATGAGTTGTGCATTAGCTCTGACCTATCAAGTTTTTCTGTTTCATAAAAGCAGCAAGGCATACTTTTTGAAGCCTGCTTGCTTCGCATAGACCTGAATAAGGTGCTAGCATCCAAACTGCCTCAACACAGATGTATGCATCTAGCTACCACCCAAACCCCTTCACTCCACAAAACTGGTTCCTTGCCATTTTGTCATCCCCTAAAAGAACAGGCATGCCAGGAAGTAAAACCAAGGCTCCTGCATCTAATTTTGCTCCCTCTTCATTCCAGCAATGCCAAATGCTCTGCTTTCAGAGCAACCCTAGACATTCAATACATCCAGAGACTACAGAAATGCAAGTTATAAGAAGCTGTTTTGGCATCTCTGACAAGGTCTCCTCCAGACACTAAGTATCAGCAGCAGTTGAAGAGGAAGACAAAAAGCATTGCTGTTTTATTTGAATTTGCTGTAAGAATCCCAAAAATGGAAAGGACATGAATCCCTGAGTTTCTTCAGAAAAAAAATTCCTTTCTTTGTGTAAAACAGGCTGATAGAAAACATCAGGAGATATTATAAATAATGCTGTCCAATAGATCATTATTTGTGCAAGGTGAACGATACCAGCACAACATCAAATGAAAATAAGCTAAGTGCAGTTTTTCCCTTGCAGTTTATAGAAAATGTAAGTGGCTTTTTTCTTAAAGCAAGCAGACATAGAAACAACAACACAAAAACACAAAAGAAAAAAAAAAAAACAAACAAAAACCAAACCAACCAAAAAAAAAAGCCAAACAACAACAACATAAGAAAAACACCACTGCCTTCAGACCCTGTAACAGACAGAAACAAGTTCCTAGCTACAAGCCTTGTCATTTTTCTTTCCAATTATACATGTCAGGTCACACTGCAGGCCAGCTGGTAGTTGCTCAGTTTAAAAGCAACTCCTCTGGGAAGGGGATTTCAGCCCTGACTGGAGCATCCCCACAGCACTGCCTGGGTGCCTGGGTCCAAGGTCACCAAAGGAAGGGGCTGAGCTACCTCCGAGCTGGCACCCAAGCTTCCAGGAGGTGGGATGTTCTCAGGGCCTTGATGCTGCACTTGACATGCACCAACCAGCAGAGCAGGGGAGACACTGCACACAGACAAAATGAGGTCTGTCCTGCAGTCAAAACACATAAGCCAACACTGAACTTCTACCTGCCACCCCTTTCCTAGCTGTTCACTATTGTATTTCATATCTACTCACATGTTAAGCTAAACACTGTATTCCATCTGTGCTTTGTCTTCACAATTGTCGTCCCAGTGATCGGTATCTGTATTTCAGGAGTGGAGAGGTTTTTCATCATTTTAATTGCTGTCTTAGGTCCTGCTCCTTAAAGGAACCTCACACAGGCCCAGGCTCCTAATTTTCTGACACAACAGACACTGATGTGGAAATACCAGAACAGAAAGTTGATTACTTGAGTCATGAATGTAGCCATCATTCTTCCTGAGAATGTGACATATAAGACAACTCTCTAGCTCAAAGCAAAGTGTGTCAAGCATGTTAAGGATAGTGGGCAGCATTTCAGGAAGTGCCTGTGGAAGGATGTTCAGGAGTGAGCATTAGAAAGGAGCCATAGCAGGACTCTGAGCTGCAGCACCAGCTTCTCACATGCAAGTTCTACTTCATGGTCAGGACACTGTGAAGGGGTCCAGCTTCAGCTGAATGCCAGCAGTGTGCCTAGGTGGCCAAGAAGGCCAACAGCATCCTGGTCTGCATCAGAATATATCAGAATAATGTGGTCAGCAGAACTGGAGAAGTGATCCCTAGTCTGCACTGGTGAGGCTGCACCTCAAATACTGTGTTCAGTTTTGAGGCCCTCACTACAAGAAGGATGTTGAGGTGCTGGGAGTGTTCAAAGAAGGGCAAGAAAGCTGGTGGAGGGTCTAGAGCACAAGTCCTGTGAGGAGGGTCTGAGGGTTCTTCAGCCTGGACAAAAGGATGTTGAGGGGAGACCTTTTTTCTCTCTACAACTACCTGAAAGGAGTTTGGAGCAAGGTGGGGCTGGGTCTCTTCTTCTAAGTAAGAGGAGATAGGATGAGACAAAATGACTTCTAGTTCACCAGGAGAGGTTTAGATTGAATATTAGGGAAAAAATAGGAAAAATTCCTTCACCAAAAGGGTTGTCACGCACTGATGAACAGGCTTCCTAGGGAAATAATTGAGTCATCATCCTATTTAAAAGATGTGCTAATGTGGTGCTTAGGGACATGGGTTAGTGGTGGACTTGGCAGTGTTGGGTTAATGGTTGGATCCTATGAACTGAAAGGTTCTTTCCAACTTAAATTATTCTGTGAATCCACTTTCAAAACAGCTAAGATTAAGGATGTTACAGTCTTCAGCCTTGAGGCAATAAAGCAGACGAAAATTTTGTCAACATGTGACTGAGGACAATATTGTGCTCAGAGAACAAGTGCTCAGCAAAGCATTGTGTTTTGACACAATCAAAGCAACTTCAGTCATAGAGCAATTGCTCAGTCAAGTCTGATTCAATTGCAGATGTCCTGGCAAATAGCAGGACACTAAATGCAGAGAGCTATGAGCCATTCTGTTCTTTGTAAATGGTCCATTTACTGCAATAAAGAAATGAGGGTCAATAAGAAATAATTTTTATTTATTTATTTATTTTATTTTTAATGAAGTCAATTCATTCAGGACCATTAGGTTACATATCCAACCAACCCTAGAATCATATCAGCTTCTTAGAATGTCCTGCATTTTTCCTATTGCTTTTAACAAGCTTTTATATCTTGTTTTACATTCACCCATAAAACCTTCACAAGGGCATTTCCTCCTCTAAGTTCAAATATTACCCATGATAGTGAAGCTCCAGTCCTTTTTCAGGTGCTACGATAGTACAAACAACTATAATAATAAGCCAACTTTCTTACTTCTGTAACTCCATTGATTTAAAAGTGTTCAGCTGCAGATAATCCAGGATAATGATTCCCTCCAAGTGTTAGCAGATAAAACCACTAGATTAAAAAAGTGCCACAATAGCAGCAGATTCACTATCAGAATATACAGAACTAAAACTATTTATATATCTGTGCAGAGTGATCCTCTTTGAATTATCATTAGGGTAACTGTTGTTTGGAGACCAGCCATGTGTTTCTGATAATGTGGTACTCTTTGAGATAACCCAAATAGAAGATACTCAGTAGAACTCCTTCATAAAAAGTAAATGAAGGACGTGCCTGAGAAAGGACACCAATCTTCACCTCCTGCATGTTTATATGGGATGTGGGGTTTTTTATTTGGCCTTTAGAAACTAAAAAAGGAATGAAGAAGTAGTAAAAGTTTTAGATTTTATCAAATTCAGTCTTTGGATACAGTCTACCAAGTTCTATTAAAATCAGAGGAATTTATCCAAAAGGATCAGCCTCAACACATGCCATTTCATCTTACACTTAAGTTTAATTTGGCATATGATATTTTCAGTGTTGCTTTTGGCTTCTGCCTACTTTTTTGTATGCTGACTTACATTATGAGGTTTGTCCTTACTAAGATCTGCACAGCAGTCCAGGCTCAGGAGTTCCTACTGCATGTGCTTTACTCTGCAGATGGTGAGACAACGTAAAGATACAGGCTGCTCCTGGAGAAGATGTCAAAAATGTTTTTGCAAGCTCACAAACCTATAAGGTGAAGGTTTAAGTCACATAATTTCTTATGACCCAAGATCATTACATGTGGGCATTTGGGGGCAAATTTGAAGGGATTTTGTAGACAGCTACATATGGCTACAATTATTCACATTTTTGTACCAGTATTAGGTGTATTTAAACAAATATTTTCTATGGGAAAGCTCAGTTGTTGAAAGGTCCTTTTGAGGGGTTAATTCTACCCTGCTACAAACCCACTGTGTTTATGTCAAAGGTGATTACGTATGGGGTTTTCTTGGCTTTTAACTTTAAATTAAACATAGATTATAATTATAAGGACTCACTGCAAAATGGCTGTATAATTTGAAAATGTAATTAAGTGAAAAGTGTATTAGGGTTCAAAAAATATGTAGATGGCTCTGAGTGCTGCCGTTGCACAGATTACCACTAAGGACCATGTTTTAATGATTTGTTATTGAGGACATTCTGATGACTCCATGTTCTAGCAGATGAAGTGGTTTTGCAGAAAGATACGAAAAGCCTTCAATAAAACTGAATAAAACAGGGAAGAAAGCCCAGGAAAGTTGGTCCATATTCAAAGATCACCTCCTCCATGCCCAGCAGCAATGTGTCCCAACAAAGAGGAAGGCAACAAATAGGCTTAAAACACTAGAAAATTCTGTCTCATCACTGACTTGAAAAAGCAGCCATCTTTTCAACGGGAGATGAGTACAATCGGATATGAGAGTATCATAGGTAGGAGATGATACAGAAAAACATCCTTCATGTCCACTTTCTCTGTCATTTGAGTACAAAAGGATTTTCTGAGTAGGTGAAATTTCTGCCTTGGTCATGCACAAAATCATCTGAACTACATCAGACTCAAGACTGCAGGTGGCAGATCATCTTGGGCTACTTTCTCGCTTGTATCTAGAATCTGCTTTCTACAATTGCACATTCTGAAGCTGGATACGTCTGTGAGCAAGTCTCACAGCTTTCTTCAGTCATTCATTTGTGCCATAAAATCTTTCACAACTAAGATAAGACTTTCCCTTCTTTGTTACACGCATGAAAGAGAAAATATTACTTGTGTTTGTCCTCCATGCACCCTGACTGCCTTTTTTTCACTACTCAATGATACATTAGACTCAAAATGCCAAACTGTTCAGGGCTCAGCCCTCTATCAACTTTTGCCGCACTATTGATCCTCCTGTACAACCTGTAATGTGTAGAGGCTCTGTGGATGAATGATGTGACCACAATTTTCTTCTTATACTGTTGGTATCAACATTTAAAAAATTATGTCATTTGGTTTCCCATGTCACTGCTTTGCTAACAGCAATTCTCCATCCATAACAATGTTTTCCTGAAGAGCCCTGATTCAGCTCTTCTAGTGTGAACATTTTTTTTTTATTATTATTCCTTTAAAAAGCTTTTAGACCCTTCAGGAAAGTAAAAAAAAACATTCAATATAACTGCCCTCTTCCTTTTAAAAAAGCATTTGTGGTGGACTAACATATTGCCTCAAGCATGCTAATTGCATCTGTTAATGGCTGCGTATTGCATTACAGGACAGGTGCAGTAAACTCAACAGCAGGATCCTACTTGCTGTGTTCCATCATGTTGATGAAAGCAATAAATCAATTATATGCTACAAACCTTGACTTGCCTCAGAAAAGCGAAACACTAACAAAATTTAGCATATCCAACTTAGAATATCTCACAAATGGATAACTCTCTTTTAATACTGGAAAGGTTTAATTTCTCCTGTCAGCATAAGGGTAATCCTGCAAGATCCTGAGCATCCAGTAGATCTGAATGGGGACTGTATTAACTTTGAAACAGGAACACTATTCAGATTAATGATATGAAGAACAAAGGGCTCAGATGAATGTTATGAGGAACTGTGGAAGATGGTTTTATAGAGATGAAAGAAAACAAGGAAAATTCAGTTCAGAAAACCACGTATGTCTGTTTTCCCTGTTATGGTAGAAACATGCAGAAAGTTGAAGTCTCCAGAGCCAAAAAAGTAATAAGAAAACACTTCAGAATATTGCCAGCTCATAGACATCTCTTGCATTGGAGCCGTACTTCATTTGCCTAAAGGGTGAATTTTCAATGCTGTGCAGTTAAAGTCATTGATGACAGATATCCTTGTTATCTGTGGGGTGCATAAATCTTAGTCTGCGTGTACTGAACAGATATTTCTCCACTGAAACTTCAGTATTCTTCCTCAACTGCCATAGTCATATATTAACATTCATTTTAAAAAGCAAATGTAATTGGAAATAGCTATTTGTTATACCCAAAGGTAACCAAGAACTAAATTTACCACTCAAAGAAGGACCACCATATGACCCACCTAGATTCTTAGTGTTAAATCTGGTCTGTATCCTAGATGTTAATGCTTTCAAGTCAGTGGCATATAAACACTGAAGTGCTGCAGGCTTTAGCCTGCCATAGGCTGGCATGAAAAGCAGTGAGAGTAACCAAGGATCCACATTCAGTTGTGCAGGGATCTGAGCATCTCCTTCAGTTCAGACAAAAGGACTGAAGATGTTCCAGTTATCTTGTCTGGGCTGTTTTCATTTAAATGGATCTTCAGCATCCACCTCGATGGAGCCTGTTTATGCAGAATTTGTGAAAATGGAGTGGACTCTTCTCTAAGGGCTAAAGAGAGGTCGTGTATCACAGGAAAAGACTTCAATTGGCTCTGTTAAACTTTTCTACTATGTATTAATTGTATCCCTAACTACTTGTTAGGGATGGTGCTCTGACATCATGGCAGAGGCTCCTACACATCTTTAACTTTGAAGCAGGAGAATTTTGAGGTGGATCAGCATCAAAAGACAATGTCTGAAGCAAGGTCATTCGGTCTCTGTAAGGTCTTTGATGAATGTAAACAGCTGGTAGGTATGGCAGTTGCTGGTAACTGCAATACCTGAATTTCAGTTCCTGTTAGAGCAGCACTGCAGTACTTGATAGTATTTATGATCCCTCTTTATTTCTTGTTATTTAGGAGCTAACAATGTGTAGGAGCTAAACCAAGAAACAAAGACAAAATTTGCCTGAAGAACTTGGTGCAACTGTATTGCAACTTTTCTTCATTGTTCACACATAGAAGTTCCTATGACATATTTTTTCCTTGTATTTTTAATTTAATAATATCTTATATGTAACATCCTTTGACATGGGGGAAATCTGTCTGAGCATTTATGGATGTACCATTCTGTCCACTCTGTCTTGTACAAAGTTAGTCCATAAACATCTCAGTTTGATGAATGTGTACTGAGAATGGCTAAACAAGAAATGGGTTGGCTGGCTCTTAGCAAAACAGCACATTTCAGCAAAGTGTAAAAGAGAGTCTTTGGTCTAAAATACATCAATAGAATCACATACATTTTCCATACAAAATTGTATTTATATTAATCACTGTATTTGTTCAGCACCTGAGTATCAAAGTCTAAAGGGATATAAAGAAAACTCTCCTGTTTACTATGACAGCAACAGCAATTACCAGATACTGCAAACCAGTATTCACAATTTTGAAATGACAAGTCATTAATTTTTTTATCATTTGTTTTTAACTGGTTTCTAAAATTCAGAGGTTCATCATCTCTGATGCTGTTACGCCACTTGGAGAGTTAAATAAGGTGGTTTATTAAAACTTACTCCACATAAATGCATAATTGCTGAGGAAACCTATGAATATGTATGTCAAAATTTCTATAAATTGTGTGACATGTTCCAAGCATGCTGGCAAGATTTTGAAAAAAATAAAATAAAAGCTTATTAAGATGGCATGAGGATATTACTGTGATGTGATCCTGCTTTGTTATTCACAAACAAGTGAAGTGTGTTCAATAGAGGAATAAACATCACAGCAAAAGCCAGAAAGTACAAATTTGGTTTCTGACTTTTATTTGCACTCTCATTATTAGAGAAATTCAGGCACAACACTTGCCTCTGCCAGACACCTTAAAAAGTGCCAGTCTGAGCCTGGTGTTAATAATTTGTAATACACCACTTTTAGCTGACATTTGGAGATGTTCAGAAGACTCAGTCTCAGTTACTTTGACCACAGACTCCTAAACACAGGAGCAAAAAAAGAAAGACAGGAATGAGAAGAAACAGGGTAGGAAGGGCTGGTAGAAAAGCAGTGGGTGGGAACAGCTACAAAACTTGTACCTTTCAAAAGGCATCTGGCAGCCCAATAGACTTGAAGGTGATCCTGGTATCATCTGCCCACTCCTCCCAAACTGTTTGGCCATAGCGTGTCTCAGTCAGGATGATAATGAGACAGTGGTGTTAATACAATGGGTTCTGTTGTCCCAGGTACAACAGTGAAAATATTTTTTTTTAGCTTCATATCTTACCGGTATCCAAACCAAATTGTGATCACTTGGAATAGCCATATGCCCATTATTTGGTCCGCTGATTTACCCTAATTTTAAGTAGATCAATTTTGGGCAAAGAAGGCCATCAGTTCTGTGTTCTGTGTATCTCCCACTTAAAAATATCATCTCAGCATTGCCACACTTGTGACATATCCAAAAGCCTTTGATTTGTTGGATTAATTAATTTTTACTGTCTTTGGAAAATTTTAATGAAATTTTTCTGCAAGGGGATGAACTGGATTTCTGTTACTCAGAACAGCTCCTCTGAGCTGTGTGCTAAATGCCTCTTTCCCCATTTGCTGTGTTTGATGCACATAAGCACTGCTTTGGCTAAGACAAAACTCCAGGATATTTGTGGCTATGAAGCTGGAGAGTAATAAGATATTTTCTTTTGAGGAGACAGAACCTCCATCACATCTTCACCTTAGCTTTTCCTTCTGAGTAACTTCAATAGGGCAGGACGACAATTTAGATTCACTTTCTGAGACACCGGTCTCCTTGGGATGAGATGCTTCCCATCACTGGGACTGTCTGTGACTGGGATTTCACTGGTTAGGACAATGCAGGGCCATGTCCACACTGAACTCATCTCTGTCCCCCATGCTTGCACACTTCTCTTCAGACTGATTTGTAGATTCTGACACGTATTCATGAAGGCAAATTGGTGAAGATAACTTGACTCTGCTGATGGTTGGACTTGAAGATCTTGAAGGTCTTTTCCAACCTTAATGATTCTATGACTTGTAAACTATAGTAGCCAAGAGTCTTAATTTACTGTATCCTCTGCCAGTGGATTATAACTTTAAAACTCTCATTGTGTCTTTCAAATTCCAAGTAATAATATACCAATTCCTAAGAGCTGCCTTAGAAATACGTGTGGTAGTTTTAACACATTTGTGTTCTATAATGAACTTGACTACACAAAAATCCTCCTTACCTAGGAGGAAGCAGCTGAGAAATTCAAAACCAGAAAGGCAACCATTTTTCAGAGGTGGCAACTGTGGAGCATCCAGACAAATAAAGACAATACTGAAGCCCAGGCATGACATGAGCTCAAAAAGGGCAAAGATTTACTCTGCATCATATGTCCAGCCAAGCTGCTGTGATTGGAGGAGACCCTGCAGGATTTGAGAGTGTATCTTCAGAGTGGTTTCTCTAGAAACAGCAGCAGAATCTTTCTGCTTCAGTTCACTTTCAGACTATTTGAAGTTGATTTTGCTCCAGCCAGCCCACACCCAGTCCCAGCAGGTAGCACCATTCCCTCAATACTGAGGGACTTTCTTACCAAGTGCTTGCCATATTCTTCGAAGTGTTTGCTTAAATATATATGCATATCTCCTGGCTTTTAGCACAAAGAGAGAATCTGTTCTGATCATGTGCTGCCTCTGAAAATCTTGTGAATTCTGTAGATTATCATATGAGGTTAAGCACTGAAAATTTTCACTGATTTCGTTTTTGTCACTCGCCCTGGGTGACAAGTGATCTCTAGGTGTCAAATTATGGGCCTTCACTGAATAATCTGGATGTTGTAAGAAATTACAAAGGGCAATGATGGTACTATTAAAGTATAGGGCATTTTGGCTGAAAGACTGTGCTGTGCATTGTTGTACAAGTATTTGGTCTTCAGGAGTATTTAGTGATTTGGAGATCGTAAGAATAATACAAGAAATGCAACAGGTAGAATCCTGTTTAGGGTGTTTCAGAAATTATGGAAGTTCACACAAGGCATCAGTGATATGGAGGAAAGGAAAAGGGAAGTGAGATGAGGGAAGGGAGGGAGGAAAGAACAAAAGAAAGGGAAGAAGGAAAGAAGAAATGCTGTCACCATTTTCAGTGTTTGGTCTTGCTTCTCTTGAAATAACTGCATTTTGTGATTGCCCTAAGAAGTAACAGAAGAAAAACATTTTGTCCACTCACCTACAAGTAATAATATCCAGCTTCTTAATAATAAAGTACAATTTAAAAAAAAAACCCTGGTATCTCCCAGGTGCCAGTACTCTGTGAGGTTTCCTACACAAATAAGGCTTCATCAGACAATGCCTGTCTTGTCTCCTGTCTGTAACAGAAAGCAGTGTGTAGACTGCAGAGCTCTGTTTTCATCAGGATGCTCCATGTCCAGAGCCAGGCTTCACATACCTCTAGAGCATGTCACCACAGTCTTAATTTGGGTCCATGTTCCACTTGTTTGGTGGCCTGGAAGGGCTGGTCCTGGAACCAAGGAAGCAGCAAAGTGCTCAAGGCACTGAAAGGTGGGCCACTGAGCAGGTCACTGCAGTCAAAAAGGACTAAGAAGGTTACACACTTCACAGTATGCCACAGCCTCTTGTATTGCCCATCCTCCTTCACATGGCCCAATGTCCCAGGCACCTCCTCTACATATGCCTCCCTTCAGGAGGATGATTTGCACAGCTTCATTTTGGCATGAAGGCATACTTGCCACTTTGCTGGCTAATCTAAATCAATGAATGTGCTCTTCTTCGTTCCATTCAGCTTTTTCTTCCTATGAGAAAGATTACACAGTAAGCAAAGGCAAAGACTTGAGCTAGTGTACCCCAGGAGTTCAGGCGCAGCAGTTTCAGCTACAAAACTTGGAGTATCTTCAGAAGTCATCCAAAGAATTAACACTCCACTTATCTCACTTCAGAGACAGTCTAGATACCAAATATTTCTGACTGTATGTAAGATCATTGTCATTTATTTATTTCCATCTCCAAATACTGCAGTACACTCCTTTTTTGCTGTATGTCACACTGCTGCTCCCTGCTGCCCAAGTATATTTCAGATCCATAGATCCATTTGCCACCACCTATACATAAGATAGATCCACATGCTGTTTGTGGATAACTGACTTCTCAGAAGCAGAGGCTGCTTGCTGTCAATGAGATGTTTGTCTCACCATGATTAATTACTGTGAAATGCCCACAGAGATTTAAAATCATGATTAATCACTACAAAATGCACAGAGATCTTAAAAGACTACATTCTATCACTAGCTAAGTTTACCCAAGAGTTTCCGTACATCCTGTATCTGGGAACTTCTGCAATATGCAATCAGCTGACAGAGCTCCCACAAAACATAAGGATAATTGTCAGAAAAAGGGTAAACAAAAATAACAGTAGGAAGTTCTGTGTCAATATTTGCAGATATTCAATGATCGAGGTGTTAATAGTTTATTCTTCTAACTGCTCCTTTGTTTTACCTAGAAGATACTAATTTATCTGCAAAGGAAAATGCCTTTTAAAAGAAGAAATTATGTTGTTGGTGGTGGTGCTTTTTTTTCTTGATTTGGCATGCTTAAAGGCATAACAGTTCCCAAAAGGTTGACATTCCTTCAGAATGAAAAATGTTAGATCCCATCTGTAGGATGCATTTATTTCCTAGTTTATTGAGCATAGAAGCTGAGGAGATTAATAAGCTCCAGTATTTTACACTAAGCTTGTTAGAGATGAAAATTTTAATAGGTTTGAAATCCTCTTCTCTAATCCCATTTAAAAGAACAGCTAAGATCCACTTGCTGCCTTTTCTGGGAACTTTCTCAAGAACCTTTATCATTCAAATAAAACCCAGTGTCCAGACCACACTGTATCATGTGGCAGGGAGAGAAGGCTTGGTCAGTCTACCTCAACTTCTGCCACATTGGGTGTTTGTTGGGGTTGTGTTAGCCTCCTCCCTTCTGGGGAGGAGGGCTGCAAAGAAGACTGAGGGACTAGAGCATCTCCCTTATGAGGAAAGGCTGGGAGAGATGGGACTCTTTAGCCTGGAGAAGAGAAGGCTGAAGGGAGACTTTGTTAATGCTTATAAATATCTAAAGGGTGTGTGCATGGAGGATGGAGCCAGATAAGATGAGGTAGAGGATGTGGCAGTGAGGGTGTCTGTTACCTACACAAACAAGTAACTGCAGAATACTGCAGACTGTGTTGGCTCCTCCAATCAGTAAAACCTCATCAAGAACACAGGCTTTTTATATGAGAAAAAGTATTATGCTAATCATTTCAATCCTTCTTCAGTTATCCATGCAGAGCTTCACTGCATTATTCAATATTTTTCAGTCTGATGCACTGAATTAAGTCCTTTTAAAAAGCTTCGTTCTTGTAACTCTTGAAATTCTTACTGAATTTTCTCTTTGGGCTTTCTGGGGAAGAATTCTTTTCACTGTTTCTTTCCATGAACTGCGATCCGTTTAGCAGAGCTTTGCAGTGTTGCTGTCCAGCATGTTACAATTAAAACCACAAGGGGAAAAAGTGCTCTGAGCAGTGGGATTCCTTGTCAAGATAATTTACCCAAATTCACCTACATATATAAACCCAAGAACTGTAGAGACCTTTGAATATACACACACACTACGTATAAAGTCTAGGTGCAAAGTAACAGTGCCCTTTTTTAGTAGGCGTTTCATGCATGGGGATTTCATTCTAGAGAGGTTTGGCAGACACAAACCATGTTTTTTCCTTAGTAGACCTGAGAGTCAGAGAGCAAATAGTCAGACCTGCTAAAGTTGAAACAAGCTCCCTTTTTCCCTTGCCTTCTCAGAGCTTTCCACTTCCTCCAGTTTTACAAGCTAGTGCAAGAGCACTGTGAGCAATTTTATCTGTATTCTTTTGGGGTTATTACCTATATGGTCAAGAAAGAGGAGTGGATTCAAGTCTGCAAAAATAATTTGACCCAGGGACATCCTACTCTCTGCTGGTTAGACATTTTCACCCATCTAATGTTCTTCTTTCAGGAACAGCTATTGAAAAGGCTCCAAACCTAAGGATGAGGGGAAGCTGTAAATAATGTTGGAGGAGAATAATTTAATCTAATAAGTGGGTCAAAGACAAGGTACACTCTCTCAAAAACCTATGTACAAGCTGACAACACAGAGCTGATCTGAGTAGTGTTAGAATTAAAGTGGATACTGAAACTTATCAAGACAAACAAAAAATCATTTGAACCTATAAATGCAAAGATGTGATACAGCGAATTAGGTAGGAGTTAGACATCCTTCTGACTGGAACTCCAGATTGTGCCAGCCTGGGAAATTCAGTCTGTGTATCAGTGTACCAACCCAGCTAGAAAGCTGGCCTTGCTCCTCTACTTTCAGTATCAGCCATTTGTGTAAGTTGAAAATGCCCCTTTAAATGCTCAGTCTGTGAAAAAGAAAACAAACCACAGATTGGCGTAATGAAGTGTGGGTATGAGGAACAGCTTTGTAATGGGAAAGCACAGATGTTCTATGCACAATGTCTATAGTTTAAATGGAAAAGTGCCATTTTTCAGCCATCATTTAAAATCATGATACTCTAAAGGAGAGATTTCAGGACAGGTACATTTGTGGAGCACATGTCCAAGGTAGAGCTACATTGGTATCTCTGCTCTGTTCTGACTGAGTGAAAAGAAAGTGGTTTTCATGTGCATGGAAAGAAAAAGACAGAAAATTAGATTGTAGCTGGAGTAGTAGGGAAGAGCAGGCATGAAAGGCAAAGAACATGGACAGCAGCAGCCCCCCATCAGCAACTGCAAATTGAATTTTTTTCCCTAATGCTAGGACTACTTCAACAGGTGGGAAGGAAGAGCTGCTCTCCTGGAACCCACAGGCCAGAAATGCACTGGCAACTAGGACAGCAGGAAGAGGGAATGGGATATGAACTCCCAGAGCTTGTTCTACTTGGCAGAGGTGCCCAAGTCAGCCATGCTATGCTGCTGCAAAGACCCCCTCCAGGAGGTTTTCCCCTGCCACAAAACCACATACATCTTGAGCAACATTTAGGCTGCTGCCACAACAAAGCAGAGCCTTGTCTTGCTGGTGGCAAGGTCATCAGCAGTCACCCATGAGGAGCACTCCCACTCCCCTTATTTGCCCTGCACTTCAGAGCAGCCCTGATATGTGGTCTGAGTTGGGGATGCTGGATTAGACCTGATGGTAATAGAAGGAATATCTTATATTTTACCAAGCAATCAATAAATAAAGGTAGCAGCTGTATGTCCACAGCTCTTATCCCAACACCTACCTTAACTTGGACATTTCAAATCAGTTGTAGTTGGCAGCCCTTCCCTGCTCCTTGGAGAAAAAAATACTGTCTCTGGATAGTGTATTTATAATGAGGGGAAAATGTCAGTCAAACTCGTTGCTGTTTAAAGTAGGAGACTTTGAGGGCCTCTATAAAATGACACTTCTGGGGATTTTACTTTCCAAGACAGCACTGATCTTTAATTCTGATTACCCAGGTTGGTTGTACAGTAGTCAGTTACGTCCAGGAGTGCAAACAGCCCCATATGCTCCACAAATCTGTTTTACCAGCACTTTTCTCCACTAACTATCCATCAGAAACAAGGGGATTCCATTTAATGAGCAATAAATCTGATTTTTCTATGCACTTCAACACTATCAAAAAACCCTAGGACAGAAAAAGCTGAATAATCATAATAAGACGTTAAGACAACCACACTGAAAAGTAATCCAGGCATATTCTGCTTGCTTAAAAACTGTTAGATTCATCCCATGGCAAATAATGGGGAAAGAACTTCCAATCAGAGCTGCCTTCTTCCTAAGACAGTAGGGAAAAAAACTAATAGGAGCAAAAAGAGTCTATTTAGTTAATATGTCTCAGGAGAATGGAGGTGGCTTTTTTCCCCTTTCTTTTGTCTATCTCTCTTTCTGCTCCCTTCTTTTTGCTGACTGCCATGGTTCAATCCCAGCTGGCAACTAAGCTCCACCCAGCCTCTTGCTCACCACTCCCATGCTGGACTGGGGGAGAGAATGAGAGGGAGAAAAGGGAGAAAACTTGTGGGTTCAGATAAAGGCAGTTTAACAGGTAGAGCAAAAGCAATCACACACAAGCAAAGCAAAACAAGGAATTCATTCACTACTTCCCATCAGCAGGCAAGTGTTCAGCCATGTCCAGAACAACAAGTCTCCATCACATCTAACAGCTTCTTGGGAAGACAAATATCATCACTCCAAGTGTCCCTCCTTTCTCCTCTTTCCCCCAGTTTTATAAGCTGAGCATGACGTTATATGGCACGGAATATCCCTTTGGTCAGTTGAGGTCAACTGTCTCAGCTGTGTCCTCTCCAACTTCTTGTGCACCCTCAGCCTACATGCTGGTGGGGTGGGGTGAGGAGCAGGAAATACCTTACCTGTGTAAGCCCTGCTCAGTGAAAACATCCCTGTGTTATCAACAGTTTCCAACACGAATTCCAAATATAGCCCCATGCTAGATACTGTGAAGAAAACTCTAGCCTAACCAAAATGAGCACACTACCTTAAACAATTTAGGAGTGAGAGAGAGTCAAGAATGTCTTCAAAAGATGTGATCCCATAAAGGGTGTGGGAGGTGGCCAAAAAAGCCATGGCCGAAGAAGAAAATCACTGGCTCACACTCCTCGAATTTATACTTTCACCATCGAACATTATGGGATAGGTATGCAGTTGGACACAGGGGTATCTGCTTGCTTCAGGAAAATTAATCCCCAAAGCCCCAAGTTTTTGTTGGTTTGTAAAGCCAGCTCATAAAGTTGTGTGGAATTGTTTCATGACATACACTAAATGAAGCAGAAAATGAAGCATGGGTTCTTTTGGCTAAAAGATCATTATCATCTCCCTATAACAGAATTTCACTTTTAACATTTTCTGTGGCTATAATAGAAATCTGTTTCCATTTTTGCTATGATTCGTACAGATATGCTGCTGGGAAGGCCATTTTCATCACTGAGCAGTAGTTAGGGCTAGGATAAAAGCAACTTTATGAGATTCATTAGCTGAGAGTGACTGGGCAGAGCACTGGTTAATATTATTTTGGCTTTGGAGTATGCATACACAATTGTGTGTGTCTGGCTAGATTGTTCTCAGAAGCAAGTAGATGTGACACAATAAGTAACAGCATTCTGTTCTGTCCAAAATTATCCACACGTAAATGGTCTGAGAAGCACAAGCAGCAGGTACAGTGCTGACTAACCTCTGCCATTAAAGTCCTTGTGCCATGGTCTTTAAACATGTCAGTTTTGTTAACTGCACTGGGGTTGCCTAAGCTACATGACCACGCAGAATTTTGCATTTCTATTAGCAATGCCCTGTCAGGCTGAGATCTTATTAAGGTTAGTTACACTTTACTTATGTTTCTAAACCCCTGTAGCCACAGTAATTACCAATAGTTTATAGTCAGCTCTGAGAGTAATATTGACCTCCCATCTGCGTGCATCACTCTGCTCCCATACATTAAGTACCCAACACTGTCCACCTTCTCAACCACTTTGCCTTGAACACAACTTACCTCATCTGAGTAGTGTATATTGGTATTTCTACATACAACTCACAGCTTAGCTATGCACAAAAAATCAGGGGTGGAAGGGAATAAAGCAAGGAATAGTAAATATTGGTATAAGAGACAGAGGCAAATGAGAGAGAGGAAGGACAATATGGTGGAAAGCAATCCCAGGGAGCAAAGGGAGAAGAGATTATGCTTCAGTCAATTCCCTTTGTGTTATCCACACTCATTTACTGCTTGAATGGATGAATAAAAGGGTATTTTTCCTAAATATTCTGCTGGCTGTAAGTTTGAAAATATAGTAAATATCCTCTCCAAAATGCATTTCCTGCTTCTTATCTCTCAACGTGTGCAGATAGTAAAGTTACATTCATTTTAAAATGTTTCTTGACTGAGTTCTTTAGCCTCCTCAGGAACAGGAGCAGAGAGTTAATCACCGTTTAACTTCCAAGCTTGTTTTGTCATTTGGTTGGAACATCAACTCTCAGAAAGCCTAGTCACATAAAATCCAAACCTGTGAGACACTCTGCACCATCCTTGACACTTAATGCCCTCAGCTGCCTTCGACTTCTGGAGGGGCTTAGGATGAGGTCATTAAAAGCAATCACCAAGAAGTCATGCCTGATTACTCTTTCAATAGGACTTGATCCTAAAAGACAGTGATGTGCTTTAAGTGCAGAAACAAAAGGCTGATGCTGAATACTCTGTGTTTGCTTAATGCCTGATCAGTGAAGCTCAATAAGAGAGTGAGGCAAGGCAGAGAGAGAAAATAAAAAATAAAATAAAAAAAAAAAGCAATTGGTGATATAGCCAAACCTGTGCAGCCTCTGTGCTGGGTCCTGCAGAGGAAGGGGAGGTGGGCATGCCCAGCATAAGCTGCTCAGGAGGAGAGATAGTCACACCACTGAATGTGAGTGAGGAATTTCAGGGGCTTTCTGTGTGACAGAACTAGCAGGTCACTCAAACATGATCATCTTGGAGAAGAATATAGAATAGCATGAAGTAAAAAAGGGGTCACTATTTGCCAATATCTGGCAGTTAGTTGGTCAGCACAAGCACAAGGCATCTTTTTTGCTGTTTCAGGAGATTGTAGCTTATGCTGGGCTGCAGCAGCAAAATCTACCCACAGCCCTGCAGAAGGTCAGTACTGCTCTCCCATAGTCCCAGAGCCTGTCTTGGTTCCTCATAGACTGGCTGGGAAGGTGAAAAAAAACACAAATGCCATTTGAGAATATATTTTTTTCTCCTCTTCTGGTATTTTCGCACTCATTTTGCCTTCATTTTCTGTGCCTGTGTAGCCAGCAGGTTTATGCTGAAACAGCAAATGGTTAGGCAAGCTGTAGACTAAGTATTTGTAGAAATTATCTAATGCATAAGGAATAAATTAAAAGAAATCAGATAATTAAGGAACAGAAAACAGAATCCAATGACTCATTCGTCTTCAGCTCTCATGAGCAATTCTGACCCCAGAACAGCTGGTGTCTGTTTCACACACATTAACTGAGTCTCCATTCCCTCCAGGGACCTCACCACAGCTACTGTTATGTCCTTGAGAAGCTCTTCAGCAGCCAACAGACCCCAATAGTCACTGTGGATGCATTGCAGGCCACTGCCCCTCAAGGAATAGTGGTGACAGGGGAAACTGTCATTGCTTCACTGCCAAGGCCCACCCCCAGGATTCTCATGAGGCCATCAGGACTAGGCTGGGGTCACAGTGGGGTTAGCCCAAACCTCATGACCACCACATCAGTCAACACTCATGGGATGTAAGCTCTTGGTTTGCACCTTACTCACAAACTCATTGAGAAGCACAACTAAAACTAATTTGTGCTACTTAGCTCAGCTGGAAACTTGGCCAGCATCCTCTTCTTGCTGTTCCCAGGTGAGTCAGACTTTGGAGGCTATTAACTGCCTTCCTTAGAGTCACATGAGAAGATCTGTCTTTGGTCAGAATAGAAACATAGAATCATAAAATCATAGAATCACCTACCTTGGAAAAGACCTTTAAGATCATCACGTCCAACCTTTAACCTTACTCTATCATGTTTGCCCCTAAACTATGTCCCCAGGCACCTCATCTATATGACTTCTAAACATATCCAGGGATGATGGCTCAACCACCTTTCTGGGCAGCCTTTCCAGTGTCCAACAACCCCTTCAGAGAAAAAAAAATTCCTAATGTCCAGCCTAATCCTCCCCTGGTGTAGCTTCAGGCTGTTCAATAGTCTCAACACCAAATGCAGCAGAGTATCTCTGTCTACTTTGCTCCAATTCAGCCATCAGTTAACCTCTTTCAGTGTCCCTAATAAAGTTGATTATACCCATACCATTTTACACCGCTGAAAAGGGAGCTCAGTTTCTCTTCAAACCCCAGTGCCTCCTCTAGGAGTTAATGACTAATGTTCTGATTGCTCTCTTTCTCATCTGCATAATTGCACTCTTTTTTTCCACGCTTCACATCTCCTCTGCTTTGGGACACAAGCTCTCAGAGCTGCCCTTGGTGGAACACACCATATGCCTTCAGACACCCGCTCTGTCAGCTGCTTCCCTGCCCTTCTCTGCTTCCAAGAGTTTCTCCAGGGGATTTAATTTGCAAAACATAATGAAAGGGGAAAGCTGTCAGTATGTTGCTGGTAGGAGAGTCTTGATCTCTACAGGACTTTGATACCTGAGGATAAACTCCTGAGAGGGTACCCATGTACTTAACTTGGGTCTTAAAACACCAGTTATGGACAGTCAAAAAAAAGTAGTTTTGACTGGGATTTAATTATTTTCTTTTTCTCAGGGTATTGTCCTAATCCATCCAAATGACTGCTGATGCCACCAAGAATAGAGACCAGTGAGCACCTCCTAATGGACATTTTTATCTGCCATCAACTCCTGACAGTTTCGTCCTGCATGTCCAACCATAACCATTCCCCTCCAATGGGGCTGATATCTCTGCTCCAGTAGTCCTGTTGAACTCCTTAACCCACTGAAAATTCAGTAGAAAATGAAAGTGAGTCACACACTAAGATGGAGAATACCAGTCCAAAAATACTGCTCTGGTGGCTACCGCTGTCATCTAGAAGATCTTAAGCCAAGCTTCCAGGACAAATGTTTAGAGTTTCTCTGGAAAGGAAATTGGAGAAACCACTGATTTTCAGAAAGGTGTCATTCAGGTGACAAGTTTTAGCAGGAGTTTCAGGTTGCAAACCACGGTGAAATGCAGATATTCCCCAACCACTCTTCCCAAGGCTTCTTACTGAATAACCAAGGAAACTCTCAACTCAGCATACTTTTCTGGATGCTATTTTCAGATACCTAGTTTGATCATGTGTTATGGCAAGGTGCCCAAGCACCTCATGCAGGCAAAGAAGGCATCCCAGTAGGAGTCAGCACAACTGAAAATCAGTAATTTCCCTGTCCTGCCCACCCTGAGGACTTACCTGATGCTCCCAGCCCCTGAAGCATCCCCAACCCCAATGTACTCTGGTACACAGTCTCCAAGTGCCGGCGTCCAAGACCTGCTGTTGAGCTGTGGTTCAGTATTTTGTTGGGCTGAGCTGCATGAATACACTGGAACTGCATTAGCCTGCACCTCTCTGTATGTTGATAAAAACTCATGATGAATTATCCAGTCCATTTTGGCTCTGTGCAGAGCTATCAAGGGTCTCAATATGCAAATGGATCTTATTTATCGTATGATAGATACTGTGTAATGCAGCACCTAAATTACACTGAGTTTGCAATACCATCTGGTTTCATCCTTCATTACATTAGGGGATCACTTTGTTATGTTTGACCTGAAAATGGATGCAGAAACAAAGCAGTTCATAGCAGTGAAAACTCTGGTAGCTCACATGAGACAAAAGGTCTCAGACATAAATCTCTTTTCTCATCTTCAGGTCTGAAAATAGCAAGTACCAAGAAGACCACTGCCAAAATCCAGCATCATGCAGAGGTTTACCTGGAAGCAGATGACACAGCCATAGAGGGGGGACTTCCATTCAGATTTTTTTCATGTGACAGAAAAAGACTGATATATAGTGGCTTGAGGGAGATGGAAATACAGTGACAGTCCACAGGTGTTAAGTTATTGTTGGGTTTATAGGATCTTAAGAGAGAGTAAAGAAAATATTTTCCCTGAGCAAAGGGCAAGGTCCAAGTCTTCCCATGACTTCAAATAATTAATGAGATAATTGTATTTCTTTTATTGGTGATGCAAAGAGTCTCAAGGAAGTCGACTATTTCTCCTTGTCTACTTCTCACTCAAACTTTCTTGAGCTACTCTTCCAGACCAGTTCTCTGTCTGATTAAACCATAGAATAATGATTCATCATTGCCTGTCCATTCCCACTTTACTGACTGTCTAATTAAAATTATTTTTATGCCCAAAGATAATTGCTTTCTTCTATTATTACTCTGAAATGTTAATATAATCTCACTCACCAGTCTCTGTGTCTACCACTAGAGACAATAAATAAATTAAACACAGAAAAATGAAGTTTAAATAACATTAGGATTGAGTCATAAAATTACAATGGCACGGAAATTCCAGTTAAGGCCACGCAGTGTTGCCAAAGACATTTGCTGTACATATGGCTGGTTGTTTCTCAGAGTACCAAAAAAGACAATGCTATGCACCCTGTGTGCTTCATTGCTGGCCTTATAGAGTCAAGTGAAACAGAAAATCATTTTACAGTGGTCATTATTTTTATAGGTCAGTGACTTCCTGACAGTACTTAGTCTGCAGCGTCTGAAATACATGGAACAGAAGATGTTGGAAAATATTGTTTTTTCAGTGGAAACCTCTTGACTTAACTATATCGTTAGTTTCTAATTTTTTTTAATGTTTTCTTTTGTGGTCTGTCTTTGTCTAGTGACCCTTTGATAAAGGTCGTTGCACCAAATTAGTGCCCTCAGAAAACAGAAACAGCAATCAGAAACAGAATCACTGCAAATTAGTTATTTATGCAAAGAGCGATCAAATCAATATCAATGTTGGATGTTTTGACTTTAAATAGCCAGATTTTTTTATTATTATTATTCCTTTTTGTTTTTTAACTACCACCACCATATTCTATCTGTCACTCTTTCTGAGTTTTTAGCACTTTTTCTCCATCTGTGTTGCTTATTCTGGTCCTTCCTCAGCCCCAAACAAGAGTGTAAGTGTATATGTGCATATGGGGATAAGCAATATCAGTTTGATATTGGGCATTGGTTGGATACATCTCATCCACTCTCAGACAGCTACAGTGTGTAGACCATCAGGCCCAGATGAACATCAAACCTCAAATTTATCCATATTCTTTCTGTCTTTTCCTAATCTGAAACTTTATCCTGTGCTTTTAGTGACAACTGTATTAGCTGCCTGATCTCAGCTGGCCTTTTTAGTGGAGCCTGGAGAAAAAAGGGCAACAAACACATTGGCCTTTCCAGAGACATCTGCTGCTTTCCATCCCTGATGGGCTGAACTGCAGGACCTTATCATAACCAATATTATTATAGTCTAAATTCCTCACCTCCTTCCAGGCTTGATCCATGATTTTGGAGCTTGGTGTAAATTTCCATAACATCAAGAAAACTTCAGACTTTGCTTTTCTCCTCATCCAAGCTTGTCCTAGAAGCAGAAATCTTATTTCATGGCTAGAATGTTGGACTTAAATTCTTTTGAGATATCATTAAAAACTGAAAAGGTTTAAGTTTAGAAGAGTTAATTTAGGCTATTTCTAGAGATTTCTATGGTTTACTTTGAACACCCTATAGTTAGATTCATATTAACTATAAGGAACTTGATTTTAAAAGATGAAACCAGTGAAAAGTAATTGCAGGTTCACAAGAGATATGACAGGTAGCTTGCTAATGCAGCCTGACAAACACCTTGAGACACAAATGAATTGCCACGTTGCTGTCTTCCCTCCCCAACCACTTCAACTGTAGATGCAGCTGCTCTTGAAATAGCCTTCACACAATGCTGCTTGTCTCATTCCAATTGGTTTTCTGTCACATCTGCAGCATGCCTAACCTCAAAAATAATTGGGCCGACTGAGAGACTCAGGTGTCCCCTCCTTGTCTCTTTACTCCTTGTCTCTCATATGGCCCCAGCAAGCTGTGGGCTCAGTCCACTCAAAACTGTTTGAGATGTTTGCCAAACTAATTTTCAGGTGGTCCTTAACCAGTGTCAAGCCACCGGTGTGGTTGCAGGAAGCACCAAATGCAGTCTGCCTTTTACAACACAACAGACTTTTTTTCTAAGTAGGGCAATGCTTGGCTTGCATGAGGGGAGAGGAAGAGCTCTCTAGGGGAAGCTGGGCCATATGCCTGTTTCTTCCCAGCATTATCAGCCTCTAAAATTTAAATTCCCAGGGTAAAATCTTATGACTTAAAAAAAGGAAATGTCCCCTTAAGGCCTTCCTGACCTTTTTCTTCTCACATGAACGTACACATGTAGCTGCTGGGGACTCCATCTCATTTCTCAGTGCTGGGACCATATGTGTGGACATACCACTCAGCCCAACTGCTCCTTGAATTAAGCCTGTGCTGCTTCATGACTTTATTTCGTATAATAATCTCTAATTAGTACAGATTACATCTTGCTATTACTGATGTCCCATTCTATATAGACTACTTTAAGCTCTCTTTTAAGAGCTAAGGAACTGATGCGTCCATTGCTAAAAATCTTCACTGACAAGAAAAACACACCAAAACAAGCAATACAGACAAAAACTTGAGAAAACGCCATTGTGAGGATTTGGAATCAAGTTTAAAAATCCCAGCCCAAGACTGACAGTAGCAGTAAATGAAGAAAATACAAAGACAGAGCCCACAGAAATTCCTCCCTATTTTCATGAGTAAATGGATAGGAAGTCAATGTCTTTTTCTCACAAAAAAATAAAAATAAAAATAAAATATTTGAAGTCCTCTACCTTCCCAGCAGCTTGCTATCCATCCTCAGAAAAAGACTTGATTTTCATAGTAGACCTGCTGCTATCTGGGAGAAAGTAATTACTTCATGTAACCCATATAATATTTCTCATGCAACAGCTGCTTATGGTGTCTTTCTATCTATTAAACATTTATTATCTCGTGAGATGAGTCAGGGAGTTATTCAACTGGTGATTGAGACACAAAGAAAGCAAATGGCTTGCAAAGCTTACATGGGAAGTAAACCAAACCACAGTTCTATCATCTCCTCCCTGATTTGCTTGAATACCTGCTTAAAGCCACCTTGAAAACTGCCTTGAAAAATCATGTCATAGTGAAACCTTATGTTGAAATGAGATTTTAGCATCCAGTTGCTTTTCTTCTAAAATCTGTGATTTCTTTGTTTACAGTTTAAGCTTCTATTGCATAGGGCAACTTATTCTTTTTGGTCATTGACTGTAGAAGGATCTCTTGATGGGAAATACATGCACACACACCTGGGATAGGTGGAATTCTTATTGAATAGCGCTTCTCAAAGATAAAACACTCTGCCATGACACCAGAGTTCCACAAACAAATATGAAGTTGAACAAACAAATGCTGGTCTGTCTGCAGAAAAGAAAATACAGCTGTACCTTCATCAGATAATCTGTGGGATTCCTCTCGGTTTCAGCCTGTAAAATGTTGCTACTTTGGGGCTAAAGCAGCTACTTCATGTATTACTCAAAAAACGTCCACTAGATTTCATTAACAAAAGCAGAATCATAAATATGCACAAAAGTAAACTTAAAGAAGTGTTTAACACTGCAGTGTCTCTTTTGAATCCTACAGGAGCTGACTGATGAAAGCTGAAGAAAATCAATCAATTAATTTGCCTCCTTGATTTTTTTTATTATCTTTTTAATCTCCTCCTCCAAAAATATCCATTTTCTCCTAAATTGGACATGTTAAGACAAAATGCTTTAAGTGGAGCTTTCTGGGTTTCCTGAGCAGTTTGCTGCTGTTTTTCATTGACATGGAAACATTGGTTTACATGGAGTGTAGAACTACCTTCTGCAGACCAAAGCTTCACTGTGTGAATAGTTTGGGTCATATTGAGTTGGACTGGGTTACAGGCTCCATAAGCAGATAAGCATGCTTTATATTTTCTGGATACTTTTTTTCATTGCTTTTTTATTTACTTTTAATGTTTATTATTTTATTCAGTACCATTATATTTGCTGAATGTTTCCTTTTTGTTGTTATTTGTTTTTCATTTTTAGTCTTTCATTCAGCATCACAAAAATAATGTTAATGATCTTCTCTAACTGTAGCAATTAACAGCACCATCCAAATACTGAATGAATTAGCCTGCAAAGACTGAATTAATTTGTTTTGGTTCTTTTGCTTTGTCAAAAACATTTGCTTTATTCCCTTGGGGAAAGAGAGAGAAGCACTGAACACCTCTACCTCATGCAGGATTAGGTAGAAGTTGCAATTTCAGACACAGTAGGAGATAGCAATCCAAAACAAGCCTGCACACAGCTGCTCAGAAACTGAGGCCACGTTAGAGATCAGTGCGTGCATCTGCAAAGAGAAACAAAGCTGGAAAACTTTCAAAAAAATGCCACCAAGTAGCAAGAAAAAGAAATGTGCTCAGGAAAAAGGGGGGCGGGGGGAAAGTCATTTTGATCTCTCTTATGAGGAAAGGCTCAGAGAGCTGGAATTCTTTAGCTTGGAGATGAAAAGGCTGAGGAGAGACCTTATTATCAATGTATGTAAGTATCTAACGGGTGGGTGCAAGGAAGATGGAGCCAGACTTTTCTCTGTAGTTCCCAGTGTCAGAACAAGGGGCAACAGGTACAAGTTGGAACATGGGAAGTTCCATTTAAATATGAGGAAAAACTTTACGGTGAGGGTGACAGAGCCCTAGAACAGGCTGCCCAGGGAGGTTGTGGGGTCTCTTTCTCTGGAGATATTCAAAACCCACCTGCATGCAGTCCTGAGTAATGTGCTCTAGGGGATCCTGCTTCAATGGGAGAGCTGGACTAGATGATCTCTAGAGGTCTCTTTCAATTCCAGCAATTCTGTGATTCTGTGATTGACACACTGTTGGTTCTAAGGAAGCTTGAAATTAGGAACAAATAAATTAATTATTTCACTTTTATTTTGTCCCTGTTCAGGTGAGACTTTGTGACTACTCTTTCTTGAGAAAGAGGGTGAAGCCTTTCCTCCTTCCAGGCGGAGTTGCCCACAAGCCCTCGACACTGGCTACCAGCAAGAGTCACAGGGGGTACCACTATAACAGAAAACCCACATATCTTCCTGGCAGTGCAATCTGAAGCAATACATTTCACAAGCAGTCAAGCAAACAAGGATATAGACTAGCAATTGTGAGTCCTACTGCTGAAAATGCTTGTGTGGATCTCCTGAGAAGCAGAGAAAGCTCCGTTCAGTTCACTGACCAGTCATAAGTCATTAGCGTATCCACAGAAGCAGCATCACTTCGAGGCCTCCATGGTTGAACCGTTTGGAATAAAAAAATCAAGGCAAAGAAACCAGGATATGATCAAAATTATATTCCACGAACGTAAAGGGAGGACTTGTGCTGTGTGTGTTATTTTTCGCAGATAAATCATTCTATTCTAGCTATGAAATTAATCATGTTTCACCAGGACAGTTTTGCATAGCAAAAAAGTGCTGCATTGCTTAGGATTTCAGGTATTTCATAAGAAAGAGCAAGTTTGTAGCATGTAGATCTCCCTACCCGAACAGGCTCTTACAGTTTCACAAGGCAAGATTAAATTTATAATTGCAAATTGCAATCATTGTGCTGAAAGAGTATTGAGCTGAAAACCTACCGGCCCTGTAATATTGCAGGAAGGATTTCTTAGCCTAGAGCTGAAGTGATTGATCTGTCATTTAAATGCCAGGGAGAGCTTTTAGGACTGGAGAGAACAGAACAATAGTGCAGGTTGGTGTTTCATTGAAGTGGGGCTGCTCAACAGAGCCAACACAAAATGCTTTCCCTTTTGCAACTTCAGTTACATCTCAGCCTAAACATCTTTTTAGTGTGACAGTGCAGCCTCAAAAAAAAAAAAAAAAAAAAAAAAGGAAAAATAAAAAAAAAAATTAAAGGCCTGTTTCCTCCCTTAGAGTGTTTTTAGGTAATGTTCATTACTGTCACTGGTTGGGGTTTGCTTTACTGCATTCATACAGATGTGTGACAGTAAGGCCATAAATGAACAACTCCAGACAAGAGATTGCTAGCCATGTGTAACAAACCATCCTGATGCAAAAATAGATCACACAGGAGAACTAGACCAAGGATTACATCACCTTATTTGGTCTCAGTTCTCAGTTGCCAAAAACATCGAGGTGTCCCAGCTCCCTTCCAAGAATTGACAAACGAAGTGGATTTTAGTCCTAAATAAGCTGGCTTCCATTCCCCATTTTATTTTGCTGGCTTCGATACCAGCAGGTTTTTTGAATAAAGTAAGCCCAGACCAGGTACGTCTTTATTTATCTCACTTCATTTTTTTACTGAGGATCTCTTTTTTCTCCCAAGAGTCACACTATGAAGGGGAGAAAATATCAGGTGTGATAACATATTGACCTCCCAGGTATATCAGTGGTGTCTGAACAGCTCTAATTTTGTAGCCCTGTTAATCTAAAGCAATAGCTCCCAAAACTGGGATGTATAGGTTATAACTTGAGAAACAGGAAGGTGGTGGGAAAGTTCACTGTAAGTGTCCCTTACAAAAGGATGTAAAAGGTGAATATTCAAGCTACAGGAGAGTCCATTAGACAAAGCAGAGCATGGGGTGGTATGAACACCACTACTGGGAGCAGCCAGGAGAGAGAAGCAGGTAGCAAAGCTCACAGGCCAGAAGAGAGCAAAAGCAAGGGGAATCACACCATGGCAGCCCACAGGAGGAGGAGCAGTGAGTAAGAGCATCAGCATATTAGCTCACCTTCCTACACAGTAAGACTTGAAATTGTAGGTTGTGACTAAAAGATACTGCAGGTGGGGAAAGGCCACCAGCCGAGCTGCCCCATGGAACATGCCCCATTTCCCCATGGAGGAAATAATGTAAATGGCTGTTATTGTAACACCACAATACTTGCTGTCACCCTATTTATCTATCAGTCAGATTTAAGTTTTCCATCCAATAATAAAAATACTGGTTTTTAAGGCATTTGATACAATTAGTTCACTCATCACCAGAGTATTAGTGTGATCCTCCCACACTTCTGGTGATCTTTGAGATTACATTTTTGTGGTGAAACCCTTCAATCAGAATTCACTCCTTGCTGCTGCCAAACAAGATCTGAGGAACAGCCTGCAAATGGATACTGTCTGCTCTGACAGAGTGTCCAGCAGAGCACTGGTAATTCCCAGCCAGAACACAGTTTCCTGGCCAGTGGGCTGATAAAAATGTGCATCACTTCTGTATTAGAAGCCAGCTGGCTGGCAGGTCCAAAAACATATGGCTGGTGGCTCTCTGGAGAGTCACTGATTACAAAAAGTTAGCTTTTCTTCACCAGCAACCAATAGCATGAGGAACAGGAAAATTTGTCATGCTGTAGTAAGAAGCTGGAAGAGCCAGGGGCTGAAGGTGGGGAATGAGGAGAACCAGAGAGTAGACTAGAGTATTGCAGGCTGAATGAGAAATGACAGGGGAACTACAGCAATTTTGCTGGAAGACATTACAATTCAGATTGGATCAACTGTGAGGAGGATCTTCACTGATCAATCTAAAGGCATGATGGTGAAGGCTGCTTAGGACATGGCAGCACTGAAATTACAGTGGTGGTAACAGGCTAGACAGAGGGAACAAGAAGTATGGAGGCAGAAAAACACTGAAGGAAAAAGAGTATCCTGGGGGGTAACACAGGGAACTGAGGGTACTTCCATGGGCAGAGGGAAGGGAGGAGGAAGATGCATTGTGGTACATTCCCTTGCATGCATTTTCATTAGAAACCCAAACCCCTCTTTGGTTAAGACTTAATCAGTAAAACATATATACTGGTCTCAATTAATAGAGAGCAACGTTGCTGGCCCCAGTGACCATTCTTCACACTAACTACAAACAATGCTTCCAAACCAGTAAGCTCTTTCAAAAGAGAAGCTGTTTATGCCTGCAGCATTGGCTGTTTTTGCAAAGCAAGAAAAGAAATGCGTAATTAATTATGTTTTTACCTATCCCCTGAAACAGGAAATGGATAGAGGAGAAATCCTGCTTACTTTGAATGATCATCTTTTGTGTTAGCTCAGCAAGAAAGACTTGTTTGTTCTTAACCACATCAATCTCCAGGTTATAAAATGAGTTGGATGTGTATCCCAATAGCTGTTATTTTGTTGCCCTGTAGCCATGTGGGCTAAGCAAGGATTTCGCATTAGACTCCAGGTATGAGGTTAGAATCAATTCTCCATGAAACAGAGAATGGGGAAAGCAAGCCTAGCCTAAAGCCAACTTACAAAACACGCCTCTCACAAATAGGAAGGAGTTCACCAGGAGTTGCATTCAAAGTTAAACATGCAAGGGACATACCACCAAAAATCCAGTTACACATCTCACAGGTAAAATTGGGGCTTGTTATAGGTTGGATAATTCTCACAGCACTTTTCCATCTCCCTTTCTCTCTGACTGTTCCCTTTTTTTTAAAGAAAGCTGCTGAACTTTCTGTAATGCATATTTGTTTAATAAGTCACAACTAAAAAATTACTGTTCAGATGACTTTAGATAACACAAGATTTCTCCCTAATAATTTCAAGTAATTTTATTTTTGCCATTATGTTTACAGAAAAGCAACATAAATTGGTTAATTTAACAATCAGAGACCAGCCGACGTCCCATGTACACCAAGTACATCCTAATAAGTGCTTTCCTATGTAGGGCTCCTCCATGATAAAAGTAGTCATTAAAGCTGGGACTGAAGAAACAAGAACAAAGAAGTATTTCAGTACTCAGATCACAGAAAGGGCACTCAACACTTACAAGCCTACAGAGTTAGTTAAAGCCTTGCAAAAGAGGAAATATAACATTGCATCTAGATAAAAATATTTGGATGTTTATTAACAGCCTGTACAGATTTCTTTGATATGCATTTAGATTCCAAAGCCTTGGAGAATAGGTATTGCTGTGAGACAACCAGCCCTTCGTGCTCCAAATTCCGAGTGCCATAGTAATCAACAGTGATCTGGTTATATTTCTTCAGTGCCCTCTACTGGGAAAAAAAAAAAAAAAAAGCATCCTGCATCACATCTTTCCAACTGGCAGTTTACTAATTCTCAACAGACATAAGGTGTGCAATCCTTTTTACTCGACAATTTAAAGACAGTTTTAAACATTTTGCTTTCCAATCAGTAAGATCATAACCAAGAAATTACCTCGGCGTCATGTAGGTTTGTCTAGACTGCAAATTCCAAACCTGTTTCTTTCTTTTTCTTTTTCTTTTCTTTTCTTTTCTTTTCTTTTCTTTTCTTTTCTTTTCTTTTCTTTTCTTTTCTTTTCTTTTCTTTTCTTTTCTTTTCTTTTCTTTTCTTTTCTTTTCCTCTTCCTTTTCCTTTTTGTTTTCCTTCTCCTTTTCCTTCTCTCTTTTCTTTCCTTTTTTCTTTTTCTTCTTCTTTTTCTTTTTCTTCTTCTTTTTCTTCTTTCTCTTTTCCTTTTCCTTGTTTTCTTTTTTGTCTTTATATTTATTTCTTTTTCTCTCTCTTTTTCTTTCCGTTCTGTTTCTTTTGCTTTTGCTTTTTCCATTGTAGTGCAAATAATGCACATTGTCTCACTTCTACAGGGAACATATTTGAACAGATTGAATCTGTAACCATTCTTCTTCTAATTACGAAAGCCAAATAAAAAAAAAAATTACTGATGCCTAAGTGTTAAGATTGGATGTAATAATAATTAAAAGAAAGGCAAGTAGTTAATACAGAGCACTAAATACTATCTCCTGAGAAGATAATTGAACAATTTACTTTTCAGTTTAAAAAATCATGTGAGGGTAGGTGTTTGAAGATAACTTCAACTTCTTTCCTAGTGTCAAAGTACAAACAAAGTGTCACTATGAGTTGTTGGTCTTCTGTCTAAAATGTATTTTTAAAGACTAAACAATATTATGAAGGACAACACGTACTTTTTTTCTGTTTAACATGTTTAAGTCTTAAATGATCCAGCCATTTTTGCATCCCCTAAATACAGTGGGATTGGAGTCAGCAAAAGGAGACAGCTAAGGGAAACCCTGCATTTGGTCCCACCCTTCTGGCAGTCTGGCCTGTTACACATTTTTTCTTTCCATTCATAATTCCCTTCTTAGGCATAACTTCAGCTATTAGGTGTTATTGCTCATTGCCTGCCTGTCTTCCTGTTATTGTTAGGTACAAATCCAAGTGGTGCCATGGCGACAGTCAAATTGTAAATTTTTAAAGAAAATTAATAACTACATTGGACAAAAAAAATGCTATTTGGCACCAGTGGAACTCATATAATTACCTTTGTAACAATTTCAGAAACAAAGCTCACTTCTGCACTGCTTGCTTGGGAAAATAATCTATTAATAATCTATTATTACTAATTAAACAGTCCAGACACATTTTGAGAAAGATTTTGTATTGAATAACAGCATTAAAAAACATATAGATGTGGAAAATAATCACAGAACAATCCTGACTATCAAAAGCCCAGAGGTACTAGTGGCCTGAGAAGGTGTGTTTTCAAGGTCTCAGTGGATAAAGCTGGAAACACACATCCAAGTCAGCAACTGCAAACAACAAACCCAGGGCCCTGGAGCTGAGTTTCACTGTCTGCTTAACACCCTGCAAGGCAAAGATGTAAAATATTAGTGTCACAGTTTAGCACTGGACTGGCAACTAAATGAATGACAGATGCTCTATATTAACCCCCCTTCGTCCCCCTCTAGGGAAGAGACAGGGAATAAGGGAGAGAGACTTGTGGGTTGGAAACTCAACTACACAGCTTTAATGAAACAGCAGTGATGAAAAGGGAAACAATTAAATTTATATAAATATATCCCTAAAAAATTATCATGCCCCCCTCCCAACTCTCACATCACCACCAAGGCTGCACAGCAGGCCCTGGAAAAGTCCTGGACTCAACTCCTGGAGTCAGTGGCAGATGGGAGCTGGATGCAGGAACACACAGACTCAGGAACACACAGAGTGGGATCAAAGGTAGATGAACAGGCAGAATCCTCCCAGGACTCCAGTCATGGATAAAAAGAGCTTGACCCTTGTAATCTCTCAAATTTATACAGAGTACAATGCATATGGAATAGAATACGTAGTTTGGTCAATTTTGGTCGCCTGTCCGGTCCGCTGCTCCCCACAGGAGAGTTGCAGATGTGACCCCATTACTCCCTTCTGGTTCTGGAGCATAAGATGTTTTTCAGAACAAAGCAGTGGTCTTGGTTCTGCACACTATTCTCCAGCAGTAACTGTGAACATCAAGCCTATCAGTCCTAGAAGACACATGCTGAAAAAACGTGCCATTAATTTTAGCAACTGCAGCTACTTAGAAGGGACTTCACTGAAAAGTAAAAAAAAAAATTTAAAAAATTAAAAAAAAAATAATAATAAAAAAATAGTTCTATCCTGGCTCAAACCAGGACATCAAGTCATGAACATTTACATTTCTTCTCTGAAATTGGCAGTTTTCTGAGTGTCTCAAATGCTCCTGTAACAAGCCCCTTAAAAAAAAATATACAAAACCCTGAAACTCACTATAGAATTCAGTGAAATATTTTTTGCTTTACTGTGGTCCCTACAGCAGCTGTCACAGATGCCAGTGGGCACCAGCTCCTTTCCAGTCCCAGAGCAGATTTACCCATGGTCCTATATTTCAGTAATTTCTAACCTATATTTCTCCCTGAGCCCACCTGCAGCTGGTCTAGACAACTCCCTGCCACCAACTCAACATGGGACACTTCTCCAATGCCAATCTCAGCTGGGACATCTCTCCACTAGAACATCTCTAGGCTGGGACAACTGCACACCAGGACAAGTGTCAGTGTATTGGCAGATGACACAGGGCTATGCTCGTGTCCTGGTGCAGAGCTGTCCCATCACAGAGATGTCCCAGTGTAGAGACCTCTCAGAACAGCGATGTCTCAGCGGAGAGTTGTCCCTTCCCAACCTGGCACCATCTCCTGCGTGGAGACTGCACAGTGCATCTCCATCCCACTCTCTTTCCATTTAATAGCCCTCAGTGGCTGTATGTTGTTAGCTTTATTCCCCCAGTTCCTGTCCAAGGCCAGGGGACAGACCAAAGCCTATAGCTGTTCCACAGGGAAGAGGGGGACACAACCAGCGCTGAGCCCCAAATGAGACAGCCCCTACAAGCTCCCCTCTGTCCATCAGCATTCCCACAGCATCCTTGTAGAAAAGTTGATCAGGTATGGGTTTGGTGATCAGGAAGTGAGGTGGATTAGGAACTGGTTGAAAGGAAGGAGTCAGAGAGTTGTAGTCAATGGGGCAGAATCTGGTTGGAGGTGTGTGACTAGTGGAGTCCCACAGGGGTCGGTACTGGGACCGGTATTGTTCAACATCTTCATCAACGACCTGGATGAGGGTATAGAATGTACCCTCAGCAAGTTTGCTGATGACACTAAGCTGGGAGGAGTGGCTGACACACCAGAAGGCTGTGCTGCCATTCAGAGAGACTTAGATAGGCTGGAGAGTTGGGCAGGGAGAAACATGATGAAATTCAACAAGGGGAAGTGCAGAGTTTTACATTTGGGGAAGAACAACACCATGTCCCAGTACAGGTTGGGGTCTGAACTGCTGGAGAGTAGCGTAGGTGAAAGAGACCTGGGGGTCCTGGTAGACAGGAGGATGACCATGAGCCAGCAATGTGCCCTTGTGGCCAAGAAGGCCAATGGCATCCTGGGATGCATTAGAAAGGGTGTGGTTAGTAGGTCAAGAGAGGTTCTCCTCCCCCTCTATTCTGCATTGGTGAGGCCACATCTGGAGTATTGTGTCCAGTTCTGGGCCCCTCAGTTCAAGAAGGACAGGGAACTGCTCGAAAGAGTCCAGCGCAGAGCTACAAAGATGATTAAGGGAGTGGAACATCTCCCTTATGAGGAAAGGCTGAGGGAGCTGGGTCTCTTTAGCTTGGAGAAAAGGAGACTGAGGGGTGACCTCATCAATGTTTACAAATATGTAAGGGGTGAGTGTCAGGGGGACGGAGTTAGGCTTTTCTTGGTGATGACCAGTGATAGGACAAGGGGTAATGGGTGTAAATTGGAGCATAGGAAGTTCAAGGTGAATATCCGAAAAAAAATTTTTACTGTGAGAGTGACAGAGCACTGGAACAGACTGCCCAGGGAGGTTGTGGAGTCTCCTTCACTGGAGACATTCAAAACCCACCTGGATGAGTTCCTGTGTGATGTACTCTAGGTGACCCTGCTCTGGCAGGGGGGTTGGACCAGATGATCTCTCGAGGTCCCTTCCAGCCCCTAAGATTCTATGATTCTATGATTCTATGATCATTGAGCATTTTTCAAGTCCCAGTAATTTAGCTACCATGGAATGAAAATACTGGGCAGAACATCAGCTCCACTTGCTCTGGGGGAATGTTAGTATAAATGGTTAATTTCAAGAGAGGAGCTCAGGACACAAACTCCAAGCAGGGGATCATCACCTTGTAATCCCCAGTGGTGACCACAGAAACACAAGGCTAAAACACTGCTTGTCCTATTTCTCGCAGATTAAGTGACCTGGCTCTTCTGGAGCTCTGACATAAAATCAACAACAAAAAATGGGGGAAAACTTTTAATCCTATTTTGAATTTCTAAAATCAATCTACTGACAGTGGAATGGCTGGCACTTCATAGCAGGACCGGTGTCTCAGGGTAGCAGAGGACAAGCTTGTGAAGGTGTGATCCCAGAGGCGGTGATCCTGGGGAAAGGGCTGCCACGCTCATAGGGTGCTGGCACAGCAGCACTGCTGAAGCAGCTGGTAAAACACGGTGGTCATCTGCCAACAGAGTCTTTCTGAAATCAGGTGAAAAAATTGAGACACACATTGGCAATGCACATTTGAAATCACAGCAGCATCCCTGCAGGGACATACCACATGCAAAAGAAGAGATGCTGGAAGTGCAAGACCAAAGTCCACAGAGTGGGAAACAGCTCTACGAGGCAAAACCCTCACCTCTGCTCACCTCCAAGAGCAACCAAGCTTGTCCCTGGTGATTTTCTCACTTTTATTTTGAGGTCTGAGCCTCTATCATTCATAGGAACTGATGTGCCCCACACATTCTGAGCTGATATTCAGGGAAGGAGCTGATACTGAGACCAGGTAGAGTGTTTATAAAGACTTCCCACAACACAAAGAACTGCATCCAAAGGGAGATCTATGCTCACAGCAGTATATGAAGTGTATAGTGATGAGGGATAGGACACTGAAAATAGAGACTGAAACAGGTATTTTTAAAGTTTTTTCCATCTTCAACCAAACTCTTTAATATTTCAATGTGATCTTTTTTTTTTAAGTGTGAATAAATACTGCTTTAATAAAAGGAGTAATGTGTCTGTAACCATAAATTTTTGTTTGTTTGTTTGTACAGCTCCTCTCATGCAGCATTTATAAACTCCTTCCCATTCCTCTTCTGATAATTTCACTAGCACATCAAAAGACTGCCTGGCAAGTCATAAAGTGCAATTCCTGTTTTCACAGCATATTTTGCACTTCCGAAAAAAACTTTTAGCCTCAGATGAATGTTACTCATTGTTTTTACAGCACGGTGGGAGCACAGTTGGAAATTCAATGTCAGCCTCCAAAGTGTCATTCTTTTATTTAAAGGTCACATCTTTTCTTAATGGGATAAATGGAATGTCTGCTGTGATTTCATATGCCTAAAACCTCTCTTCTTTGCTCCTGCAGATGTTGTCTTCTGACAGTCTCTTTCCATTAATACACCACATAAACACACATAGGCACAAATGCACATGGTGGAGCTGGGCAAGCAAATGAGACGGCTCCATTGACACAAATAAACCAACTGCATTTTTTTGTTATTTATTTTTAGAGGAAAAATAATGCTGTAAAAAAGGGAAGAGGATCTCATCTGTGATAGTTTGGGGCACAATAATGTATTGTATTGTGCTGTATTGAATCATACTGTATTGTATGATGGCCTCAGTATAGGTACAGGTATACCTCAGTATAGGTATAGGTATATATATGGACAGAGTCTAAACTCAGATCATTTCCCCAAGCTTTTATGCATGTTTCAATATTTTAAAAATATGGCAAGAACTAATGAGGTGGAAGTACAGCTGGACCTTTGCAGAGTATGCAGCAAAAATTGCTATCATTTGTTTTTTCTTCCATTTGAAGACATGGACTTTCTCCCATTCTGACAATTTCTGCCCAATCAATATAATCAATATACTTTTAAATATGATTTACTCTTTGGCTATTTGCTTACTGTTTGAGGGTTTTTTATTAATAATTGTGGTAGCATGCCACAGGCTTTTCAACTGAATTTATAGTGATGTAATAAAAATACTTATTATTTGCATATAATATTAAAACAAAATTGTTTTAAACTAGAGAAGAGATTAAACAGATCGAGCACTTGAAGATCATTCACCAGGACAGACCTGGATGACAGGAATAAGTATCTACACCTGACCAGGCCACAGAATGCAAACCACATTGTCTAAGAGGGGCTTGATATATTTTAGAACACAGCCATTACATGCAAGTGTCTCTGGGTGAAGACCAACATCAAACTGAATATCACTTTTGTCCTTCAGCTCCTAACTTGAAGAAATTGCTTTGTTGTTGTTGTTGTTGTTTTAACAGCAGCTTAATAATGCACAGTCAGAAAATTACTTAATTATGAAAGGCAGTGCAGAACAGCCCATAAGGTTTGCCTGATTTCAGTAGCTGAGAGTACTGATTTGTGTTCACTTTCTGACCTGGCTGCAACATGAATGGTAGTGGGGGAAGAGAGAGAAACTGCCACATCACCTAAAAGGAGCTCCAGCTCCTTGACTTCTTCAGATGTGTGGCATGACTAACCCAGGAAAAGCAAAACAGGAGGTGGGGGAAAAGGTTCTTCAGAAGCAGCATCAGTCACACAAATGGGCCAGTAACTCAGCTTGGGGAGATAAATGAAGAAGCATGAATGATAAATGGTTCTTTTTTAGGATTCTCTTAAACATTCATTTCTTCTTTGTGAGTGATTCATTGTTTTCTTCCTTGATTCTCAGGTTATCTTAACAAGCATTTGAAAAACTTTCATTCAGTAATAAAAGGAAATAAGGCTTGAAGTCTCATTTCATCAATCATATCTGACATTCAAAATATACTGCAGCATCAGGGCATATGGCTCACAGAGGCAAATGGAGAGGAAGCTTCATGTTCCAGCCTGGCCCAGCATATCCTCTCCTTTCGCAGGACATGCTTTCAAAAATAACTACACAACATGAAAAAATAACTTCACTAGGTAAAGCTTGTATCAAACTCCACTCTTGTTGTTCAGCTGAACCTCAGAAGCTCACAGAGAAAAACCAAGTATATTGGTAGCTGCCATTTTCCCAGACAACCCAGTCACCCCACAACACTGGCAGTAACTTTAGAGATTCACTTACTTTGACAAAAGTTCCCAAGGCAGAAGGGAAATGTTAAAGGACTAGAAACACAGTTATTATTCATCTATGTGAATATCACTTGTTTGTTAAGAGTGAAAAACCTACATAGGATATACTGTTTATGCCAAAGGTTATGAGGACGTTTCCAGCTGTGAGGGTTCTCACACAGCCTCTGCTTGCCCATAACATTTTAACTCATTTGTAACACATTTTTATTGGAAATAATGTAGGCACAGTCTAGCAGGTGTTTGGGCTCTTCCACCACGTTCTTCCCTAGATACTTTGGTACCTTGAGGCTTTCCTGCACCGACTTCTTCTCATGGCACTACATAGTCAATTACTGTCATCCAAGATTAGGCATATGAACTCAAAATGCTGAGTGGCAAGACAGGTAAGTGTGGGGGTTTGATAAGGGCATCTTTTCTGACTAATTCAATTCTCCAGATGGACTTGCTATAGTCCTAACCAAGGTCAGGAACTATTACAGGTGTTTTCTGCCAGTGGTTTTTGGTAGGTGTTAAAAAAATCTGTTAGCAGATATTTAAAAAGAAAAGGATTTGAGAATTTATACATGCTGTCTTTCTTGAAATGAAAACCTAGTTACCTGTAGAATAAAGTTTCACTTTTTTCCCCTCAAGAGTCAGAATTTTATTGATAATGCAACAATATTTTCCCATCAAGGCCAAAATAAATGATTACCAATACCATCTCCATTTTATGAAAAGGTCCAAATGCAGTGAGCTACACAGTCCCAAAAAATTTTAGGGATTACATTTCCACTGTGATAACCCAGCAATGGTGCTAAGCCCAGACACCAACGGAGAGGGCAAAGGTTGTAAGCACCAAACTGGCACCACCTGAGGGTGGCAATGCTAGTGCCAATGCAATGTCCATGATCAATCCAGCACCCACACTTTGTCATCTCAGGGACAACAGCAGGGTTAAAAACTGGCAATTCAGCCTCCACACAGCAAAATACTGTTTAATCATAGCAACTCCAGACAAGTAGCCATCTTCTGCACAGGGACCAGGACACACGGAGACCTGTGCACCTCCCATTTTCTCCTCTCTGCTCGGGGCCACTTCAGCCATTTTGCATAGTTTTAGGTATTAAAACATCCAGTTTTGAGCCAGGTAAAATTAATCTGAACTGGAACTCATTACCTACCCTCTTTCAAAGTGGACCTATGCATTCAGCAATAAAAATTGTCTTATCCATTTCCTTGAGATTAGAGGAATACCAAGCCTATAAAAATATATATAGAAATTATAAGGCTAACTCAATGTCTTCACATTCTGACATTCCACAGATGCTTCTGCCACAAGAGGTAAAATTCAGGAAGTGTTTCCATGTCAGTCAACAAAGGTGCAAAAATAATCCACAGAAAATACACATTTTCAGAACTCTTAAACTATCCAGAGATAGACTGAGATTCCAGCTAGCTGTCTTATTCTCAGATAAATATATGGATCCCTATCATTTTTTTAAAACTTGCTGAAAACATCCAAACCCAGACAATCCTTTGTAAATTTATGTTTTGAGATGAAGTTGAAGCTAAACATCAAGGTGCAACAAACTCTGCAAACTCTGTGGAAACTGTCCTATCACTATAAAACGCTCTCAAAATCAAACTGATTTATCACATCCAAAAGCTGAGCAGCCTTAGAAATATGCATTGGTTCCTGGTTTTGCAATGACATTCTTTAAATGCTAGCTGATTTCAGAGTACTATGAACATAGAATATTAAACACCCAAATTCCCTGAGGCTGCTTACTCTTTAAAAAGTAAAGGGTTGAAAAGTATTTCTTTTAGAAGTATTGCATGGAATTTTGTTTTTTTTAAATAAATATCTGAAATTATGACCTATCACAAGGGCTATAAATATTTTTCGTTATGGATTTGTGGTAGAAATTTAAAATGCATCCTGTACTGCAGGAGCCAGAAAAATTACTATGAAGCCATAGACAGGAGTAACTCTTCACCAGCAAAGCCAGCATCCACAATGACTTTGAGAATCCATAGGATGTGATCCTCTTTCCATTAGGTCATACTTACATCACATTAATGATACTGATTAAAGTCAAGAAAAATACAGTCTTTGATAACTTGTCAATATAGTGTGGTGGTGAGTGATGTTTTCTTTCTCCTGTTCTTAAAATGTATGCTCCCTCACATCTGAGATGCAGACCTCATCCTGAGAGCAATGCCAGGTTCCTCACACCACAGACTCAGGGTGAGCAGAACTCAGCTCTTACTGTTGACATGTTGACATATATTTTATTTAAAATCAAAACTCTGTGACATGGATTATACTTAGATGATCTTGTTATTCCTCAAAGCCGGTCCACGGCTTCTCAGAACAAAATTAATTGGAACAGAGCAGCACAGCAGGGTGAAGCAGCACCTCTGTTGGAGGAGGGGGTTCAGTGCATTTCAGAAGTAAGAGAGATAGAGACCAGAGATCTTTCCCCCCTCATCAGCTGAAAAATCTCATCTATGGTACAGACTCCTTTTTCCCAGCAGAAGCCTTTGCCTCTTTAGACCTCATGTCTCCTTCAAGAACAAGCCTGGTTCCCCAGGGCTCCAGCCCTGGCAAAGTCAGTGGCAGGATGCTGGCCCTCCTTTGCCATCACCATTTTACCACCACTTACAGCCTGTTACCACAGATGGCTGCATCTCTGCCTATGCTTAAATTGGTCCCACTGTTTTATTTACTGTGTGTATTGGGACTGTCAAACAACAGAGCAGTAATGGCTAGCCAGGGAATGAAAGAAAATAACAATATCATGTTGTTAGCATCAATAAGAGAAGAAAATAGTTCAGCATGTATTTATATGTGTTTCTAAAAAGAAAATCCAGCCCCAAAGGTATGCACCTGTGTGTGAGTATAAGCTAAGTTTGGAAACTAGTCAGTTTTTTAATTAGGAATTAATTTCTCTGAAGTAATCACAGAGAACTAAAAAGGAGCACTTACATGCAGGCTGCCAGGTAGCACAGACACTACAGAGAGTGCCTCAGACCTAAACCATCTTGGTTTCATCAACGTGGAGCTCTGTGGGTGTCAGTTCACCCTCCCAAGTAGAAGGTGACCACAGTGACATGTACCCTGCCAACATCTACCTGATTCAGGGCAAGACCATGAAGACGATCAGAAGGCTGAAGCACCTCTCCTATTAAGACAGGCTGAGAGAGTTGGGGCTGTTCAGCCTGGAGAAGAGAAGGCTCCAGAGAGACTTTATAGACCTTGTAGACCTGAAAGGGTCTACAATAAAACTGGGGAGGGACTGTTTACAAGGGTATGTAGCACTAGGACGAGGGGCAATGGCCTCAAACTAGAGCAGAGTTAGATTAGACATTAGGCAAAAGCTCTTTACTACGAGGTTGGTGAAACACTGCAACAGGTTACTCAGAGTTCTCATCCTAGGAGACACTCAAGGTCAGGCTTGACACTGCTCTGAGCAACCTGATTTACTTGAGGATGTCCCTGCTTTCTGAAGGGGTGTTGGACTAGATGACCTTTAAAAGTCCCTTTCAACACAACGCGTTCTATGATTCTACTGATTCAAGTGTTCAGGTCCCTTAGGGCAAGCTATACAGGCCAGGTCCACACCAGGCTGCAGAAGGCCACAGTGGCATGCATGGGGGCCACTCATAGTAAAACAGCAGTGGGCTTTGGCCTCCCTATCAGCATCTCTAGCCCAATAGCAAAAGCCCTCAAACTGTGGAAAATATAACTTCCACCCTCTGCTCCACCTAGTTCATGGCAAATACTGGGGTACAGCTCTGCCACTTCACAGAGAGGGTCTTACCAAGCAGTGGGCTTCTCTTTCCCACTCTGTATTACTGTCTAGAAAGTGATGTCCAAAGTGTGTACAAGCATGAAGTTGAGCAGGCATGGGAACCTCTGTGTAGTCTCAGCACAGACCTCACAATCAAGTTATGAATTTTGGCCTGACCTCTGCCTAGACATAACAGAACTGGCATTTTGTTTCTCCATTCTAGCAGTGAGTAACAGGAAGGAAACTTGCACTGCACCTGAGCAGAAGGTCAATAATGACATGAGCTGTTTCTTTTCTCTGTGATATATTTTTGCCTACCCCTTTTCCTCCTTATTCCATCCAAGCAGCAAGGACAACAAAGGGGGGTTTGTTTTCTCTTTCTGCTTTCCATCAGGCTTTTGTACTTGCCCCTTGGAAGGGATGAGTACACAGCTTTTATCATATCTTGAGTCAGTTGAAAAAAAACCCGCCAGGCAACATCCACCAGAGAGCCTGAAACAGAGTGACAAGGGATGTGAACAGGTCTCTGTGCTGCTGGTGCTAATGTAGCAGCTGGCAGATCTTACTCCCTTTTTGGTGACTGAACAGTTATAAACACGAAACAGCTATTGCTTGAAAAGTTACAGAAAAAGCTAAATTCAGTTGTGGGCCTGCATCCAAAATCCCAGAACACAAAATGGCAATGTTAGTACATAAAATCTGCAGAGTAAAACCGTGAGTTCTGCCCATCTCTAACTCTGTGAGAAACCAGCCAAGCACTTTCAAATAGGTCAGGTCTCTTGGATGCTGCTTCTGGGATCAGTCTTAGGGACATCTGAACTCCAAATACCAGCTGGGCTGTCACTGCTCTCCTGGCCATTTTCTGTTTAGACTGTAGTGCCAAGTAAGCTGGTTCTATGGTTTGGAGATGAGTGAGTTTTCAACTACTCTCTGTGTTGCTGTTGTTTACCACAGCTTTCAGACCAAAAACCTTTCACGTAGGTCATATTCTGCCTCCTTCTATTCTATTATGCCATGAGACTTGCCTGTAAATTCTGTTTGTTAAACAAAGCTGACTGACATTTCCGAAAACCTTTCTTAAATGGACCAGGCTCATTATCATAACCTCAGCAGCTGGATGCACAAAGCTCAGAGGGATTGGGGAGCAGTGATCAGCCACTCATTTTCTTCTGCAGATATCCTTGCAGCTTTCTCATTCCCAGAATGTCAACATCCCTTCTGCTACCACATTAACACACTGGTTGGTGTTTGTTCACACTCACTCAAGGCAAAACTTGAACCTTACATGAGGACACGGAAAATGCTAGCAAAGGAGCTGGCCCCTCCACAGACATTAATGTGCGAAAGGAACTCTGTTTCCAACCATGTTTCATCTTTAATGTTCACACAATCTTCCCAACCAGCTCAAGTCCAAATTTCTGAAGATTGTTTTAAAGATAAGGCCTAAGACTTTGACTGAGATTTGGTGCAT
>NW_009952052.1:4994244-5008875 GCF_000747805.2 Chaetura pelagica
TGAAAGAGTGAAGATACTGAACCTTCCCACAATGTCTGTGCTTAGCCAATATGTGTATTCAATCACTACAACAAGAAGTTTCAAGTCTGTAGTCTGCAGGAAAAAAAGTCTTTTTTAGGTCAATAGGAATATTTTTCTGCTGTAAAATTACAGTTCAAATTTGGGTCCTCAAATGGGACAAATACAAGTACAATTTAGATTAATACTAGGCAATAAGGATAAATTTCAGGCATTATCTAACCTTACTGTAACTATTTCCAGTTCCATCCTAGCAGATAAATAATGCATATTTTTTCTTGTTTTGTTAACTCTACAGTATAGCCATTTATGTTCCTCTGGGGTCTGAATCTACAAACATGGATGCACATTAGCACCAGGCACTTGAGACTACTGTCACACTGACAGTTACTCAAAGCCCTGATTACTGAAATACCTAGGAGTTTCAGCAGTGTATTTAATGGGGGAAGTTTTAGATCTCATCACACAGAAAATTCTTACCAGAACCAATATAAGGAGGTAATTTTCAAACCTCAGCAATAAAAAAAAATCAAGTGAGGTTGATAAACAATCCACAGCAAAAGAAAAACATACAGATCAATCATTAAGAGAAAATAGTTTAAAATTATTCATTTTATATATATATTGTATTATTGATAATAATATTAATATTAATATTAGTCATTATATGAGAGCCAAATAAGTAAACAGCATACTTGCTAAGCTGCTTCATCATTGATTTTTAAACAGCCTCAGGTCATAACCTTTTTCATCTTTAAATCACCTACTGAAATAATTGATGTGCCAAGTATGTGGAGTTACCAGTCCAGGCTCAAAATTATGCCTCACTTAGCATTCAAATTGTTTATCGTTTTGGTTTTGAGGTGCTTTATTTTACTTTATGTTTTAGTTTGGACAAATGTTACTGAATTTGTCTAGAGGGGTTGTATTCAAAGAAGTGAAAGATGGCAGTGCACAGATATATCTCTTTATTACTGTGCTTTGAAATATATGAAAAATTAAGCACATGATTGACTAGAATACTACTGGGAAATGAATTACGGAACCCTGCTGACTTATGTTTAATTGCACTTAATACTTCAGGGTCAATTCTGCCAGAGAAAAGGCTGCACATTGCTGTGTCAGTTTCTGTCCCTACAGGGCTGAGCCAGCCTCAGATCAGGGCTGCAGAGTAGAAACACCTCTGTACCCAAGGCCTGCCTGCAAGGCCTTTGGTCTTCCATTGTCCATCAGCATCAGAGCCAACTGATAGCACTTTGGGAGCACTTAGCCCTTCTGGTGCCAAATGCTCACTTCTTCCTTACTGAGGAGCAAAGCAATTAAATGAGCAGAGTGCCAGGGATGGACAAAAGGAAGAGGGAATTGATGCCAAAGAATTAAGAGTGATTCTGCTCTCCTTCTGCAAAAAGAGCTCCCAGAAAGCCCCAGGCAAATCAAGTTTTAAAGACTTCTCAGTGGATAAAGGAAGCTGAGCTGAAGTCAGGAGGGATTCTTACCAGGGAGTTCTGCTGTGCAAATGTCATAGGTGTGGAAAAACTGGTGGGATGTTCACACTTACTTGTGTGCAAGGCTGCAAGAGTCCATTCAGCTACCTTGTAAGCTTCAAGAGAAGGAAGAATGAGCCAGAAAGATTTCCATCAATTCTCTCTTATTCTCCCATCTTTGACAAGATAGCTGTGAGGCTGTGAATGCTATGCGGTTTGTGATAGGCAAACTAATGATTCAAGTTGAAGCCTGGGAGAAGGAGTTTGTTCCTCCTGTAGAGATCCAAGAGGGAGTTCTGTTATCAACTACGAGCTGACTCAGGAAGTGAAAGCACTTTGCTTCTAGTTGTGGAGAACTGGCCTCCAGAAAAGGATGCCTCTCACTGAAATTGCCTGTAATAGAGAGACGTAACAGAAAAAAATAAAATAAAAACAAAGGAGAAACGGTGGCAATGCTGTGGGGTAGGGGCTAGGACTTCATCAGGAGCTGCACTAGGCCTGGGAGCAGTGGCCTCAGGCTGCCAAGCAAGGAATGCCCATGATCTCTGTGCCATGCCATGATCTCTGTGGGTTGTTATCACATCCATTGCTCCTGCTGCTGGCACAAAGGAGAGAGGAGAAGACAAAGGAGAGAGGAGAAGGAAAACCAAATAAAAGCTGAAAGCAGCCCTGGCTGAGACTACCACAGGCTGTGACTTTGCCACCAGACCCAGGTCCAGTGAGGAAAACAGGTCGTCAGACTTGTCTCCTCTCCAGTGCTCCAGTCACCCAGAAGAAGAAAAGGAAGAAAGCTTTTCAGGGCGATAGCATTGAGTGGCCCTGCTCCCTGCCCCCAGACTCCAGAAAGAGCCGTCCCCTGTGTGCCCAGGCACACAGAGGCATCAGAAGGACGAAGGCAGCAGCTGCTGCAGCTGCCCCTGCTGTCCCTGCCGCTGGTGCCACCTGCACTGGATCTGCCACCACTGCCACAACTTGCCTCACCCCTCAGCTCCAGCAGGACGTGAGCACAACGTCACCATCCAAACCCTTCACCTCTAACACGTTCTCCCCCTGGGTGTATAACTGGCCCCTCACTTGCACTCACTTTTGTCGAGCCACAAGCAAAAGCCTCAGACTCGTAACCACCCTCTATTATTGCTTTCTTTCACACACACATATTCCATGGTGTCTTCCCACTCTCCACTGCTCTGTTTGATATATTAATAAAGTTAAAACTCACCTCTGTGTACTTCTGAGAGGAGCTTATCAATCAGTTATATCTGGTGGAAGCAAACAGGCTCCCAGCCAGGGATGGACGCACCAAAATAATTAAAAGGCTATCCTGAATATATAATTGGTGTCAGAAAAATCTTGATAAACAAACAGGGCGATTGTGCCCTGACATGAGGTGACTGAACCCAAAGCCAGGTTCAGATGGTGAAGCTAGTTTAGTCGGATTCTGATTTTATCTAATGTTCAGAGTTAGAAGAATTAACATCAAAGAAGGGTTTTTTGCACCTATCCATTAAGTCAGCAACTCACCTTCTGCTTGGGAATATTCATATTTTATTAAAGCAATGACAAAGTACCTATTTTCTTAGGAATACAGAGGTCATAGTTGCTACTCACAGATAATAGCATTCATCTCAGGACACAGGATAGCAATGTGGGCAGCTGCCACCTGATGCTGCATCTCTGAAAGATCTACATAGTAAATAATACTTCTGCACATCTACTGCAGCTGTGTACCTATGAAACAATTCAGCTGTTTCCCCACCAGTATCTTGTGCTCCATGTTTTCAATAACAAATCTTTCTTTCCATCTATTAGCAGCTCTTTATTTCAAGGAAAAAAAAAAAACCAACCACCAAACAAACAAAAACTCTGAGTAAAGCTGGTTTGAATGATTCACTGCAAATAAATCTGACACATTTAGCCATTATCCTCTTTGCAAACAATTGTCTCTTGTATGAATACATCAATTATTCATGAGAACAAGAGGAGAAACTTACTACATAAAGAAATGTCCATTTCAGGTAATCCATAAGTAGGTAGACTATCTGCATTTGGCATGTGCATGGCTATATTTCACGAGATTCTGCTCCTGCTCCCCAGACAGATTTTTTTAGAGATTCAAGCATAACAACAGTGGACAACTAGCAACCATCTAAAACCAGAGAGCATTCTTGTTCCTCTGCAGCAACTGCTTTTTCAACATGAATACAAGCATTCAGACACAGAAAATACATTTTTTGCGAACAACTTTTCACTGAAATGCTTAATAAAGAAACACTTTATGTGAACAGCCTTTCAGAATTCTAAGAGATATTCAGTCTTTTCCCTATTCTTCTAGTACTGAGCACTTAAAATTGTTATCATATAGCCTGTGCATTTGCATCTCTGCTCCTGTGTAATAAGACTGGAAAGGATGTCATGTATCTTTTTGGTCTGGCCTATTACAGGTGCTGAGAAGTGTACAAGCATGTGCAGTGTCAGAGGAGAGAGCTGCAGTCCCCAAATCCCCACATTCTCATCCTGATGAACCATGAAGGAAGGTAATACCTGTAGAAACACTTAAGATGCACAAAACACACATGGAGCTTTCTTTGCTAAGCCTTCCCAGTACCTCCAGGTTTCAAAACACTACAAAAAACACACCTTGGCCTCAAGATTTTAACAGAGGATTTACCTTTTCCAGATCATTTGTTTTCCTAGGCTCAAACACAGTCTTCTAAAATTTTGGATATTTAATTCAGAGTGCTATGAAAAACTTGCTGAACTGAATATTATCAGCCACTTAACCAGTCTGAGTAATGTTGAATGGCCTTTATTATGTTCTGCTGCCCTCTGCATTCAAGCATCATCTTCTTTTATAGCTCTCCTATTACTCTATAAAGTGGGGGAAGACAATATGTTATCAGAACTTTTTCAAAACACACAAGAGTCATACTTTTTTCTTCTTCTTCTTTTTTTCTTTTTTTTTTAACTGCTGATTTTAGAAAAGATGAGCAATTCTCCTTTTTCTTTCTAGGGTGATTGACATGTTCGTTTTCACTCATATGCATGTGAACTTTAGTAAGTATTATAAGAGTACTTTCTCACATGACAGCAGCATTTTCATATGAGAATAAATGCAGTACTTTGCTTAAAATACCAATAATTACACTGCAGCTAAAAGGTAAGCAGCGCTAGTACCTGTTACAGCATTGCTGCTGCATGTTACAGAACAGCCACTTAACCACTGTTGTTTGACAACTGTAGAGTGTAATTATACATTACTTGAAAATGTTTCTTCTGCAGAGTATCATTACAATTTTTTTTTTAATTTTAAAAAGACTGAAACATCTCATTTATTTAATTTTTTTCTAATGTTCTGCTGAGTTGAATGTCGCATTACAATCAAAAGTAGATCTGTCACTAATTGAATGAATATATAAGGACTGACCCTAGAGAGGAGACCTGATGTCCAGTTTTCACCAGTCTCCAAGTGGATGTGGTAGGACACAAAAATTTGAAATCAAGAGGCAGGCATCACACTCTGCAGGGCTAAGCTCAGGGCTGAAGGCAGAAGAGGCAGGTTGTAGGTAGAAGCCTCCCTAACTCCCTATGCGCCTTTGGAGTAAGTGTAACCTCACTGCTTTGACTTCATCAGTTCTGGAAAGGAAATAAAAGTCTTTTATTCAGAAGTAGAAAGAGTTTTTCTTCAGTTAGGAGAAAGAGTTGGCTAATGCTGTGCTTGCACACCCACTTTTCAGCCCCAAATGGTAATTTTTGAACCATTTGAGGCAGGTCTGCCTGCAGACTTTATCCACAGCTTTGAGCACCAGCCTGTTTGCATGACCTTTTGCCCAGGGCTAAGCTTGTTCTGCATCCCTTCCCAGTGACAGTGATGCAGGCCAGCAGTGCCCAAAGGCACTGAGCACTCCTTCCTCTCAGCCTGAGCACAGCACCCTAGAGACAGAGCTCATCTGCATGCAGCATTTGCTAATGGTGAACATGAACAAAAACAGAGACTTTTTGGATGCAATGGAAATCCACTGGTAGGGGTCAGGAAAACAAAGTCTAAATATGGTTATTGTGAATGCCCATGATCTCTCACTCCAAATCCCTTGCTGCAGGGCTATTTGCATTTTTTTTTCTTCACCATCTGGTACCACTCGCTGTGTCCACTGGTTTCCAGAATCTCAGGTTCCCTCCAGTGCTGAGCCCAGCCAATGCCTGTGACAAAACTTTGGGCTAAATTCCTCCTGCTCTGATCCAGAAACAGAATTCCTGTGACCCGTCCTAGAAGTAAAATTATAGCAATATCTAAATTCTTAAGTGAAAGCACATCTTGCTTAGAGACACATATAGCCTGGAGCCCATGAACTAGAGTACCCATGAACAAAGACTACCAAAGTGTCATGCTTATTTGACTGGAAAGTCCTTGCCAAGTATTTGAAACAATAAACTTCTGGTTTCAAAATCAGGTTATTAAGTGACAACACCCTCTTCTATTGTATATCCTAATCAAATTGAGCATCACACTACATCTCTATAGAGAAAGACAATGACAAATTTTATTTTGCTACAGAATACTCAGAAACTTATCTGCAAGATCACAACTAGATTTCCCTCTTGACAGCAGTGATAAATTATTGTCATTTACATCCTTTAAAGAACTTTTGAAGTAATAAACTAGTGATCTTAATCCTCCTGTAAATAAATGTTCCTTTTGTTAGCCCTCTGCCAAAACTAACAAAATGGCCACACTGTGATTGCCTTTGCCAGAGACACAGCCAAGCAGGAAACACATCTGCACTGGTTACCACTTTACATTCCTTCATGGGACACATCTGGTCTAGTAAATGTAATTAGTTATATGTTTTCTGGACACTCTGACACTGAGGCCAACCAGCAAAGAATGACTCTTTACCCTACTATAACATTCTTTTTCACTTATACACAAGATGACACCATCCAAACTGCTTATTGGTCACGGCTTAGGCTAATTCCCAAGTGAAGCCTGGGATTGGTTCAGGAGACCGATATTTGCCTCAGGCCAAACCCATTTGAAGGACCATTCTGACAATTTAAGAACACAAAGAATCACAAAACTATAGAAATATCATTTGAATATTACTTAATCTAACTTCCTTCTTGAAACTAGACCATCACCATCAGTAGTTCAGGTCTGCCCTGTCTTTGTCTAGCCACATCTTGATCTAAGATTGGAGATCTGACCAGCCATTATAAGACACTTCATTATGCTTCTGATGAAGTGATTTTTCTTACAGTCCAACCTGAACCTCTGAAGCACAGTCTATGGCGATTACCCCTTGCTACACTGTCTGGAAATACCAAGAAAATTTAATTGGCAAATGAACATGATTTCACTTACCAATATGTTCCTTGTAAGAGCTGATCAGAAGCTCTGGGCCTGGGATCCAGAAGATGGAGCCACAGCAGAAATCAACTGCACAAATTAGAGAGATATATGAAAAGGAGCCAAAAATACTTGATGGAATCATAGAATGCATGGGGTTGGAAGGGACCTTTAAAGACCATCTAGTCTAGTCCCCCCTGCAGTGCACAGGGACCTTTTTAACTAGATCAGGTTGCTCAGAGCCTCCTCAAACTTGACCTTGAATGTTTCCAGGGGTGGGGCCTCCACCTGCCTCTGAGAACACCACCAGTGATTTGAAGAGAGATGCCTCTCAGCCTAAGCTATAGTCTTCTCACAGTACACCTCCCAGCCCAAGGCTTTTTTCACGTGCATGAACTATTGCATCAAATTGATGGGGCGAAGAGAAGAGAGACAGGACAGAGCATGCAGTGAGCAGCTGCTGGTACACATCACAGCATGGTGTCCCAGCATTGCTGGGAGGAAGGAATAAATCACTGTGCTGTCAGGCGTGGAGCCTGCTTTGGTAGAAATGCTCCTTCCCTGTTGTGCTGAGAGGTGAATAACAAGAGCTGTGAGACACAATGTCAGTTCCCGGTCTTCATATTCTGTATCTTCAGGCTCAGGAGACCCCCACGCACTGCATCCCTCCTCCCAATGCTGGATGGGAAGCCCTCAGAGCCTGCTGTCACTGGGTGTGCCACCACCTCTGCTCTGCAGCTACACCCAGCAGGCCCCACCCACAGCTCAGCACGCCTCAGTGCCCCCTGCACCTCTCCACAAGGCATCATCTCAAAGAAAATTCTGACACCTCGGAACAGAGGAGGGGAGAAAACAAAGGGGTAAAAACTTGTAGCAAATAAGGGATCAGCAAATCAATGTTTTTAAGAGCAGTAGTGAAATGCGCTGTTGCTTGTCTGCTCTGTGGGGTGTTTAGACTATGAAGTGTCAGTCACTGCTGTCAGGCCTTAGGTAAACATGTCCAATTTCCCCATTTGTAAACACTCACTATATCACTGCACTTTAATTTTATGCAAATACCTCTAAATTTAGCTCACTCTGGATGTTTCAAAAAATACATAGAAGAACATTTAATTTCACATCAGCTTAAATTCCTCAAAAAAAGAAACATTCTTATATCTGCAGACTGACATTGGTGCTCTTGCTGCAAGTTAATCCTACACATCAGTCAGTTGGACACCAGAAATAATGCCACATGATTTGCAGAATTAAACACAACAGTACATTTCATTTTGACAATACCTTACAAGTGCTCTTCAAATAGTTCAGGCTCAGTGGAGACTCACAAATAATCTTTGACAAATACAGTGGAAAAGTTCACAGGTTTTTTTCCCAGTCCTTTTGGAATATGAAGAAGAGACAGCCATCAGCTGTTAACCTGAAAGAATTTACCCCATTCTGCCTGGGCACATCAATGAGCTGATTGATTTCAGCCCACTGCTAGTATGAATAATATGAGCCTCAAATCTTGAAATAATCATATTCACCCACAGAAACCTGAACTCAGAATACACACAGCCATGTCTTAATCCAATAAATCTTTAAAAAAAAAAAAAAAAAAAAAGCTCTTAGTTTGGTTTCCTATCCTCTTATTTCTGTCCATCAAATTTCAGCTGCTGCTCAGTGTTGTCTTCACTGTAAGATGAGCAGCACATCATGGGAGCTGTCATTTGTCTTTCATTTCTGTACTATACCACATTACAGATGCTACATGATTATAGCAGATCAAGTGGTTGAAATCCTGTTTCATTTCCCTGGAGGATGGATATCATCCTTATATAAGTTGTCACAGCTTTTGTGTGCTTTTCCTGATCTGGCTTTCATCCTGTGCTGTAAATGGACATTCTTTGTCCCTGGGATATGCTGTGCTCAGGGGTATGCTGTGGAATGATGCTGTGCTGGCACATGTTCCCCACAGCCAGAAGGCAGCAGGGGGAAGAATTTGTGTTTTATTCTCCTGATTCAGATTTTAAACATCTTGCACAGTGCTTCTAACATTGCACAAATTCGGTGAGATCCTGGCACTCTGCAGGTTGTCAGAAAGCCTTTGTCAAGCCTGTTTAAAAAACACCTGTGAGAATAACAAATCTGAGCCAACAGACAATAAAAAACAAACAGAAAAAGCATTTCTTCCCTCATAAACCCTTGTGGGATGGAGGTGTTCATGAAGTTCCCCCACCAGGAAGGCAGAGAAAGCCAAGCTTTGGAAACTGGTTCAGTTCATCACCTGGAATCCAGATACATCCAGTGCCCGTGGCCACCTGCCTGGCTCCTGGCCCTGTTCCCCTGCTCACTTTTTCTTCCAGTTGTGTGGTGAAAGCCAACATGCAACCTAAATCAGAGTAGATGAAGATAATTGACTGTCTGCCCACAGCACATTTGCACACAGCTGCCACCTGCTAAAACTAACCTGTCCCACAGCAAGTGGCAGGGATTTGGCCCTAGTTTTGGGATAGTTCTTATGTTGCTGTACCTGGCATGAACACGACCAGCTCTGGCATCAGGTCACTGGGACCTGGGTGTAAGTCACAGCCACCTAATGACATCTACCCAGCTTCAACTAACCAAGGAATATTACATCCATGCAAAAACAGAACCAAGGAGAGAAATAACAGCTTTTCCACAAAACAGTCAATTTGAACTAGATCAAAGAGCCATTAGGATGAAATAATTTCCACAGAAGTTATCTGAATTTGGTCTAAAAAGACAGTAGGACCAGACACACATTTATGAAGGATGACTCCTTTCTTTTTATATATGTTTGTAAATATGTTCATTTAATAATTACTGTAGCACTACAGAAGCAGTCTCAAGTGGAAAGTCATCATGCTGATTTATTCGAACTGATTTATTCGAAAGCTTGTTTCTGACGAATATGAAGGAAACCAGGAATATGAGGAAACAAGGAGTATGGGCTCTTAATATTCCTTCTCCACCAATATCAATTTTAGGGTAATCCTGCCCCTTCCTTTTAGCATCTATTCATGGACCTGTAGCCATATTTCCTTTTGTCTGATCCCTTTTGGAGGCTGCTGTTACCTTCTGCCTTCATTAAAACCCATGGCAATGAGTTCCAGGTCACTATCCACTACATAAAGATGTAATTTCTTTTGTGTGCTTTAAATTAATTTCTCAACAGTTTCAATGACTTCCTCAAGTTCTTGTATTGAAGAATAACAGTTCTGCATTCACCTCAACCACTGCTGTGGTCCTGTAATAAAGAGCAAGCTGAGGTTTGGAAATTCAGCCTGTCTTCTTGTCCTGTGTTTGCAACATGTTTGTGGTCGTTTAGGCTAATATGCTTGACTTTCCAAATTAAATGAGCTAAGAGACATGGCTCAGCAGACAGGTGGTAGCTCAGCATGCCTCAGTAACCCAGTGCCTCTGCCTCCAAACCTGCCTGAGTTTGGAGAGCTTGTCAGTGATGGAGAAAAGAATTACCCTCTTGCTGCACAGCCCATTGCTCACACAAGCAATTGTCTTTTGTGTTTTGGGCTCTAAAATGTTCAGATTGCTTTAAGCTAGACCTTCTGAATAATTATTTCTAGCTGAAGCCTGTATAATTGTTACACAGGAAGAAAAATTCCAGAGGAAAAATAAAACCATGTCAAAAAGGTTTGTATGTATGCATATATGCATGTATATGCAAATTTTAGGGGTTGCTAAACTTTGAAAATGTGGATTTTAAGACCCTGTTTTTCTTGGAAGCAGAAATAGTTGTGTTTACAGGTCTCAAAGGACACACATCACTGAAAGTCACAGTAGTAATAAGAAACCTAGGACCATCAAAGGATCAGCCTTGAAGGAAAAAAAAAATATTTTCAAGCAAAGGAAACTGTTAAGCTAGCATTTGATGTAAAAAATCTTTGAAGGTGTTGGTTTTTTTTCCTTCAGATTTCACCGTAATTGGAGAACTAGGCATTAAAACCCACAATACACATTTCTACTCCTATCTAATTTTTCAATAAATTAGTTAAGCAATGATGGCTTTTCACTTGAGACTGCTTCTGTAATGCTACACTAATTATATGTAGGCATTCAGCATTTCCCCCATCAAGACATGTTGAATTTAGGTTTAAAAAATTGCCAGTTTGTGCCTTGTGTTTCATAAGCAAATGCATTTACACTTGCTTCAGGATTCTTGTTTTGTACTCTGTGGCTGAAGGCCAGGTATAAATAAATTAATGAGGTTATTAGCTTGGCCCACACTATGAATTACATGGTGAGCAGAACATCTGAAGCTTGCCCTTCTGACCTGCAGAACAGCTAGAGAATTGGCACAGAAACTCAGAGGCACGGGTACACTTTCGAAGAGCTTTGAAAGTCAGCCAGTGCAGCAGTGCAGAGCACATGCCTGAATCCAGTCAAGTTGAAATATTTTATCAGAAGTCCATCAGGAAAAATCCCTCACTCCCTCCTCTGACCTTTATCCTTTAGATGGGAACTTTCTCCAGTCACTTATCCCTCCAATCCATAAGAAGCAGCATAACTGACTGTCACTATCATATAAATAATGAAAGTATCACCTAGTGTGTTCGATGCTTTTGATGAAGGTAAAGTTCAGGGGGGATATTTTGGGCAATTATGCATTGTCAAGTTGTAATGAGCTTGTCTGCAAAACAGAGCTGTATAATAAGCCATTTGAAACAAGCCTGTCAAAAGAGTCAAAGGCTTAGTACAAATGAATCACATTAAGTATCCCAGCAGCAAAACCAAGACATGGACTCACTCAACCTGTTTCCGTGGATTGATAGCAGCACCTGAACAAAAGCTGGAAGAGGATGGAATCTGGTGCTGTGTGTGACCACCCTGTCATCAGTAGAGAAAATGCAACTAGTAGGCTGAATAATACACTGAAATGGTGGTGATAAAACACCCCACTCATGAGATAGAGGAGACATAATACAGAGAATACCTAGGAAGCAGAGAGCATTTCTTCTGGATGCTTGGTCACAGGCCAATATGCAATGGGGCTTAGCTGTGGTGTCTTCTGCATCCCCTGTCCTCTTTTCTTGCTGCAGGGTAAGTGCTGGGAAGCAGTCAGGGCACAACAGGTGCTCAAAGCACAGCTCACCACTTCCTTTGCCAATGGAAAGGTAAATTACAGTTTGGTCCACACTGTGGAAGTGTTTATGTGTAAAGAGGAGCAGGGACTAAAGCTGGAGTTTAGAAGCATCTAATGGAGAGCAGAGAGCATTAAACTGTGAGGGACAATGGAGCACTATTACAGAACATTTCTGCTTAATTTTTCTTTATTTTTTTTCTATGTGTAAGTTGTAAAAAACTTCATGCTCTACACCCATCAAAATTGCAGGGCCTTGAAAGTCTGATTTACTACAGAGCCAAAACACAAGCTCAGTAGTTTTAAATTATAACTTTCAATTAGTTTGAAGCTGACGTAGGTTAAATTCCAGCTTTAAATAGTTTGTCAAATACAAGCAAATACATAGTGATTTACTGTATATTGCTTTTATGATACAGTGCAATAGCTGTGTACAGCATTTTGATATATTAAGTGAACAGTTCCTGCCTTAAAATATAACACTTTAAAAATAAATGTGTTTATATGTATAAATATACATATCATATACTTTTAAACACATAGATTCCAGTGCTGACAGCACAAAAGTAATGAAGTTGGTTTTCCACCTGTTTAAAACAGCTGTCAGCTTTGGCTGGTCTGAAAAAATCAAGAAGAATGCTGAAAGAAATCTGAGGTGATTGATGACAAACTGAACTCTACATTGGGGGAAGAAAATACACCAGCTAGAAAAAAGAGTTTCTGAATTCTTGTGAATGAGTTGCAAAATATAACCTGAGTTGATGAACAAGCCATTCTTCAGTCACACAACTCAGCATGGTCACAACTTGCCTTGGCCCTCACGTTAGGACACAATCAGTGCATGTGCAAACATACTTGCCTTCTACTATCCATCTTCACTAAATTAATACAGACAGACTAAGACACTGAAAAGCCCAGGGGAATCTGATGAGAAATTAATAGCTTAAGCCAGGTTACCTTCAAGCTTTCCTTCCAACAAGTAATACAGGAAATTTATGTTTTCCCTCACAGAAGAAAATTGCCTTTGATAGATGAAATACATGCTGCATCTTCTGATTCAGCATCAGCATGTGTTGCAAGCTTGGTTCATTATCTCCTTGCTGGACTTTTATTAGCTGCTGTGAAGAATACCCCAGTCCTGTGTTCCTCCTGCACATCCCTTTGCACCAGAAGTGTGTGGTGGGCTGTCATGCCTTGCAAACTCCCTGGGTAGCTGCATCTTCTCTGACACCACAAAATGGGCAGACCTACAATCAGTATCTCCTCTGGAATGTGAACATCTGCAGTATATCATGTCCTCCTCTTGGATGAGCAAGCTTCACACCATTCCTCCAAGCTAGTCCTGCAGGGGGCAGCTCAGATCCTTGCTCTGGATCGCAATGTCCCATGACGTGACTGTAACTCAAGTCCTGGAACATTCCCAAAGGATCAGTTTCCCAAGCCCACTGCAAAGGCAGGGGAGAGCAAGACTTCTCTTGAGTCTCCCCAGGGTTTTCAGGGCTTTGGCCAGAGGTAAGATTCTGTGCTATTCACTAGCTGGTAGAGAAGAGAGATCAAACTAAAGCAGATTAGCTTTTGATCAACTCTTTTTAGTATCTTCAAGCTATGCAGCAGTCGAAAATAAGTTTTCAGAAGGCTTGTATGGATTTAAAATCTAAGGATGATGAACATTTGTGTGCGTGTCAGCTCTCTATCCTTAGATCACTTTCTTGTCTTAGAGGTATGGGCTAAGCTTCACAAGAAACAAACTGATAAAAGTAGAAACGTTTTTAAAATTAAGAACTCACGAGAGAAGGGCATGGCATAAATAATTTAGCAACAACAAAGGAGAAAATAGAATAAAAATTAAAAGCTCTATTCAAGATTCTTGTCATTCTTTTCGTTGAGATCTTTACAAACACAAGCAACAAGGAATTTGAATCAAAATTAATTCCAGATCCACTGAAAACAAGCACCTGAGCAGTCCTTGGAGGTTGCCAGTTAAAGGAACATGTAACTTTGAGGACAATTTAGGCTTCTCAAAGGAAGACTTCTCTCATCTAGCCTCTAATTAATTGGACTTCACCAACAAGATCAGGCCCAACAGCCCATAACTCTCCGTCTTCAATATAGTTTAAATGTTCATTTGTATTTCAGTTCTGGCAGTGCAACAGAAACTTCTGGGACTCTCTTTTAACCCAAACTTGTGAACACTGTTGCAGTATAATAATATACAAATGTTGTTCAGAACATGTTAATAAAATGTAAAGACTAGAGGACTCCTCTATCCCCCAGATGCCCAACTACAAATCGGTCTGATTTATCAGTTATCTTGCAGTTTTCTTACTTTTAAAACAAAATGTGGAGCGCATATGGTTTTGACATGCATAATACATGGCTATGCAAGGAGCAATATACAAGTCCCAAACTTCTGTCTACTGGATTTTGAAGACATATGAAGAGGGAAGAAGTGGAAGAAGGAGATGAAAGCAAGCAGATATGTATTTTAGGCTTTAAAAGGACTGAAGTACGTAGACACATCCGGGAGGAATTCTGCATTGCAGAATGGAAAAGAAATGTGAGTTCTGAAAGATTCCCTTAACGTCAGTGAAGAGTAAATAAACTTGTAAAGACTAGAGGACTCCTCTATCCCCCGGATGCCCAACTACAAAAGGGTCTGATTTATCAGTTATCTTGCAGTTTTC
>NW_009952053.1:0-584 GCF_000747805.2 Chaetura pelagica
GTCAGCCCAGTCAGTGCTGCTCAAGCCCTGTGCAAACAGAGATTTCCTGCAATATTTTTGTTTCAGAATCTGTACTGCCTCTCCTGCTTGCTTTCAGTGTCTCCGCTCCCCTGTAGTTTGGATAAGGTTTAATGTATTTCCCCACTTGGCACACGGGATTACTACGTGTTCCTGGTTTTTGCAGTTTCAGTGGATCTGAGTGGGTCCCGTTTCCCACCAGATGCAGGATTCACCTTGCTAGAGGTGAACAGGGCAAAGCTGCTGGAAAAGAAATAAAACTCAGGGCTGGCCTGCGTGTTCATGTTTCATTTGTGGGATCATAATATCTACCGAGACTGCTGTAAATTGTGTGATCAGAAATCACCCTCGGTTTTTTGGTCTTTTTTCCTCTTTATGAAGTCAAGGCGTTTGGAAAGCAAACCCCGTGTATTTGATGTCAGATATCCCCTTCTGAACCTGGACACAGTGAGCAGGCAGAGCCATCACCCAGCCTTGTTTTGGGGGGGCCTATCCGTCCCTGTCCTTCCCGGGGCAGCCCTAGGCCTGCCCTGGGGTTCTTGCTCAGGCAGCCGTGGCTGTTGCCT
>NW_009952053.1:667-2244 GCF_000747805.2 Chaetura pelagica
GGGGTTCGTCCCCTCCAGCACTGGTGTTGCAGCAGCGTGGCCGTGGCCATCTCGGTGCTGCAGGTCCTGGGGAAAAGCAGCTGGAGGCCGGAGCGGTGCTGGGGCGCGGGGTGATGCTGAGGAACATGGGGCTGGGGGTTCTGCCCCGCAGAAAGGCCTGAAACTTTCACACATCTCTTCTTCTCCTGCCCTTCTCCCCCTCCCCTGTGTGTTCCAGGACATGGAGGCGTGAATCAGCTGGGGGGTGTCTTTGTGAACGGCCGCCCTCTCCCCGATGTCGTTCGCCAGAGGATCGTGGAGCTCGCCCACCAAGGGGTCCGGCCCTGTGACATCTCCCCGCGAGCCACGGCTGCGTCAGCAAAATCCTTGGCAGGTAAAGGGGGGGACAGCGAGCCCTTCGGTGCCCGTCGAGAGAGAAGTGTCAGTGCTGGTCCCTTAATTGCAGGCTGCGAATGCATGGGGAGCGGCAGAAGCCTCAGGAAACCAGTGCAGTGAGGAGAGGCTTCCTGACTGCTCGTGGTTTCATGTGCCTGATCTGGGAACAAAGTGCTGCTGTTGGTGTGTCTGGTTTGCCCCTTTCACAGCTTCAGAGAGGCAAAATGCTGGCACAAAGTGCAGGGTGCCACGTGGGCTGTGTTTGTGTGTGTGGCACACGTCCCCCACCATTCTGTTCTGACCCCGTGGAGGAATCTGGGGGTCAGCTTCACTCAAATGGGAAAAATAAGAGTTGTGGAAGTTCCTGGTTTTGCTTTCCGAATGAGGGTCCTCTCTTCTAGCAGCAGAATGGCTCTGTGCTGTCAGCATTGCCGTGCCCTCACGCACACGGGCTGCTCTGCAGTCTCTCCCACTGTTAAATTCAGCCTCCTTTTCTGCTCCTGTGCTGGAATACGTTCTTAATGAGAGAACAGAATTCCGTAAGTGACTATTAACCGTCACAGTGTTGGCTTTTTTGGGAGTAGCTCTCTGTTCAGGCAGGAGCTGCTCAAACCACTACAGCAGCAGGAGAATGAGCTCCAAATTAAGCTAATTTCCTGGTTTCATTTTAAATTTTGAAATAGATTCAGGTCAGAAATACCATGCTTTATTCTTTGTATCATTTGAGCAAATCTGAACCTGATGTTTGCAAATTTCTGCATTAAAATGATTTTTAGAATTCCAGGTATTCTGAGGTATTTGAGGAACTTACATTAAGGAAGACATTTTTTTGTAAGATACATGTTTTCCATGATAACCTGGAAGAGTCGATTCTGGAGCTATTTACTAAACTTTGGCACTTAACCTCACTGTTTAGAATTCTGCTGTTTTTATTGTGACCACCTTCTCCCGTTTTCAGCCGACCCGCCCCACTGGCCGCAGCCTGGCTGGGCAGGCTGTCCAGGCAGCTCCTTCTGCAGGGCCAGGGGGGCCTGCTGGATTGGCAGCGGTTCTGGTCTCTGCGCGGCTGCAGCAGCAGTGCTGGCTGTTGGGCTGGCTCGGCAGCTCCAGCAGCTCCAGCAGCTCCTGCAGCTCCAGCATCTTAATCTGGTAAGTGTGCCTCCTGGCACCTCTCATCTGGTGAGCTGTTTAATGGGAAAGAC
>NW_009952053.1:3319-9895 GCF_000747805.2 Chaetura pelagica
TGGTTGGCGCCGCGCGGCCGGGGATGCTCTGGCTGCATCAGACTGGACACCAGTTCCCACTGGAACCAGCGTTCAGCCAAGAAAGGGGCAGTTTATTTACCTGCCAGGCAGATGTCTGATGGTTTTGCTTTTGATGGTTTGGGTAGATTTGCCATTAGATGTATTTGCAGCGTAGAGCTGAGAGCGAGGCCCCGAAGCTTTGCTATTAAAGTTGTCGACAATAAATTGGAATTTCATAGCTCATTATTTTCATAACTAATAATTACAGTGGGTAAAATGTCACTGTAATTGCAGCTCTGTGAGTGCGTTATTTTTGTGCATGTGTGTGTGTAGAACAGGAATCCTTTCGACTTGGAATTGTTCGGTCAGAATTTTTCCAGTCCTCGGTGCAGAGTCAAAAACCGCCCGGCAGCGCAGAAGCAGCAGTGTCGGTGCAGGGGAAGCCCTGGCCCCTGGCAGGGGGTCCCGAAGGGGTGCCCACCCCTCAGCTGCCGTGCGGGAATGAAGCCGTGGATGGACACGGGATGCCCAGGCTGTGCTCCCGCAGGCCCTGCGGCCGGGCCCGTCGCTGGGTGAGGAGGAGGGAGGTGACAGCAGAGCCACCCCAGCCAGGGGACAGCTCTGACACTGCCCGGGGAGGGGGTCTGGGCCCGATCCTGCCCCCCCCGTGCAAGGACAGCCTTTCTGCAGGGGTGGGCCTTTCTCTGCACCCCTGGCAGCAAAGCCTTTGGAGCCAGGGGGGCAAGGTCCCACTAGGTGCACGGCCCAAGTTTTCCATCATTTTTTTCACATCCTGGGGGACCATGGGAGGAGCTGAATTCCGCCCCCCTACCCCGAAGCTTTCTGCCGGGGACACCAGGAGGTTGAATCCATGTCTGACACTTGACACTTTCCATTACCAATACCGCTTAAGCAGCTCATGGAGAGGGTAGGTCTGGGTCCACAGCTGCATCTGGAGTGTCTGAAAACATGCACAGACACCACAGTGTTGGTCTCTTTAAAGGAATTTTAGGCCCTGCACACAGAGCTCTCCCAGGAAAACAGAAAACCAGTAGCCTGGCAGAAATCTGATGAACGTGGCTGCGTGTTGCAGTGAGGCAGGCTTTGGCTGCACAGCCTGTTTGTGCTCTGCTCGCCATGGAAAGACTGGGGAATTAATTTTGCTTTTTTTTCATATAATGGGTATGTCAAGTAGCTGCAGAGAAAATATATTAATAAGCAGTCTTGTCTTCCTGCTTGGGAGTCTTTCCTGAGCTCCCTGCTAGGCGCACGGGCGCAGAGCAGTGGGTGGACATGTCTGAGAGCGTGTGGTTGGGTGGGCAGCTCTGCTCTGCTCCGGGGGGATGTGTTGGGTCAGGCTTTTCAGCTGGTCCTGGGAAAATTCACCAGATAGTGCCTGGGCAGGAGAGTGTCTGTGAGTTGTGCTCCCTGACGGAGGAGCACAATCTCATTCTGGGTCTCTCTGGGTCTCTTACCAAAATGGGTAAGATCCGGTTTCTGCTCTCAGAGGTTTGTTCAGGGCTTCCTGTGTTGCAGCTGGGAGAGTTCTGGGCCCGATGATGTCAAAAGCAGTTGCTCTTGTGTGATTTACAGCTGAAGAAACCTGGCAGGTTTCTCTTGGTTTGGGGATCCAGTCTTCCACCTCTCCCAGCCTGGCACTGGCAGAGCTGCTGGGGTGGGTCAAGATGCTGTCCCTGAGGAATGGCAGTGGGACTGGGCACAGAAACCAGCCCCCACGTCAGCTGAAACCCTCCACGAGGTGGGCAGCTCCCTTCTCCTTGAAATTCCAGGTTGAAAGTGCTAAAAACATCATGGTAAAAAGAACACATTATGAAAAATGTTAACTGTTAAAACCCTAAAATGCATTTTAAAACTGTAACATGAAAAAAGGATGTGCCAGCATATTTATTCTGGAGGTGCCAATAAAATACAATCTCCAGCCTTCGTTTCACCATGAAATTATAACAAGCCGTAGATATTAATGACAGAGAATTTTTGTAGAAGCAGTAATTTACTGCAAAAAATCCACTGCAAAAAGTGGTCTTCGGTGTGATTTGTTTCTATTATTGCCAGTGCCACTGATTAATAACACGCATTTTCAGTTAATTTTGGATCCTGGTGTGCCCTTTAATCTTGTATTGCTTCTTTTGTTTTGCTATTACAGAAAAATATATATTGTATCCTGAGACCCAATTCCAATTACTATAAGTTAATCTATTAGGTGATAAAGGACTACATAGGCAGAAAATGTGTATGTGAAAGTGAAGATGTATCTCAGGATTTGCTGGGGTTTGGTTACCTGGAAATTGTGTTCTCTATAAATCTCAAGGCATGTTCTCTGTCTGTTGGTGATAACCAGAGCTTTGTTTTGGATCTTGTCCCAGGTATTATGAAACCGGGAGTATTAAGCCTGGAGTGATCGGAGGGTCAAAACCAAAGGTTGCCACACCCAAAGTCGTGGAAAAAATCGCCGAGTACAAGCGCCAAAACCCCACCATGTTTGCCTGGGAGATCAGGGACCGGCTGCTGGCGGAGCGGGTGTGTGACAACGACACGGTGCCCAGTGTCAGCTCCATCAACAGGTGCGGGCGCGGGGCGGCGGGGCCGGGTTCCCCTGCAGCGGTGCAGCTGGGCTGTCGTTCCGTGGCGCACGTGGCGCTGGGCAGAGCTCGGGGCTCTCCCCGGCAGCCGGAGCACCGCGGGTTGTGGCTGTTTTTGGGGGTGGTGCTGCCTTTGCTTCTTCCCAGTCCCTTCCCCAGTCCGTCGGTTGCCGTCCTGGCTAACTGGGATCCTGCACGTGTGTTCCGAGTGAGGCCCCATGGGACCTGCTGTCCCTGGGGGGAAGCTCAGTGGCCACCCAAGGGGGCAGCAGTCCTCTGGGAATGGGAAAGCAGTCCAGCTGGGTGCCTGGAGGAAAGGGCCCAAACCCCTTCTTTCCTTCTGACTCCTGCCCTGTTGTGCTGAAGTTGGCCCAGCACCATGCTGGGGGAATCTGGTCGGTAGCTTCCCAGTGCCTCAGTTGTCTCCTTGTTGTGTGGACGCACCCGAGTGGCCTTGAGTTACTTTTGTGAAAACACAGCAGGATCTCAGTCCCCTGTTTGGGGGTTTTGCAGGCAGGATGGGGTCCTGAGCTACATCAGCCATGCCAGGGACACCTTCTCTTGCCCACTTCCCTCTGGGTCGAAGGGCCTGGTGTTGAAAAGCCCCACTGAACACTCTGTTGTGTCTCTAGTCCTGCCAGACAGATAATGAGAGATGAGTGCTTGGAAGGGAGGCCCCTTGGGCAGCCCCCGCCAAACACCCCCCCTGGCCAGCCGAGTCCTTCCGTCTTTGCTCTGGGGTGTGCTCAGGGCTGGGCTTCCGCCGCGCCACGCCGGCGAGATGGTTTTCACTTGTGCGATTGCATGCAAATTCTTTGAATGCAGCTAGCTATAAAGTCCCATCTGTGCCTGTGGACGTGAAATAAATTGATGCAATATTCTTTTATTGGCTATCCCAACCTGATTTGCATTCATGGAGTTGCCGCTTGAGTAGCCGGCGTGGCTTCCCCGGCGCTTGCAGAGCAGGGAGCAGGAACGGGCCAGGCTGGGACCTCCTGACTCACTGGGTACCTTGTGGACCTGGCATTGCCAGGTGTAGAAAGGGTCTGAGAAATAATATATGCCCCTGGAAAGCAGTAGGGAAATACCCCTTGGGCTGACCTCAAGTTACCCAGGGCCAGCTCTGCTGCCGCAGCTGTCAGCCTGAGCCTTGTGTCTGTCTGGGGGGGCTTCAAGCATCCTCCGAAAACCTGTAAAGAAGGTAGTTGTGGCTCTAGAAAAGAGAGATTAAGTAGCTTCCAGTCATATTTTGAGCCAGTTTCCATGCTGTGTCTCTTGCTGTTTCCATTTGTGTTTCCCCATGGATAATGCCCACGCTCCCATTGCATCAGAAACTTGTTTACTGACCTGCCACCAAGTTACTTGGCTGGAAATCTCATTCTCTCTTATCTGCTGCTGATGGTGGCAAAGATCTTTTCCTTTTCTCAAAGGTGTGAAATCCGTTTTTAAAAGTGCACTCGATCTTTTTGAGTCAGTCTGTTTACCCAGAGAGTTGTTTTTGCCAGCCTGAAGCCCAGGGTTTTGCACCTACCAAACCATCATGACAGGAAACCCAGAATTCACAGTAAAACTCTGGGCCCCAACGCTAAGCCCTCCCAGCTCCACGTTGCAGCCTGAGGGCTTTATCCCCACGTGTGAAGTGAGGGCTCTGCTGGTGGGGGTGCTGCCCACCAGGATGCAGACCCCAGCTCGGGGTGCCCCTGCTTATGGCTCATGGATGCTGCCTGCTGGCTGCAGACCTCAGCCCATCCGAGGTGGTGCAGTGTGGTCCTGTCCTGCTGCAGGGCAAAGTGGGGACCCTTGGCCAAGCCCGTGCCCCTGGGGACCCACGGCTGCCTGGGGATGGCACCGGGACGGGTGGCACTCAGCACACCCTCGGGTGCCTCCTAGCAAATGAGTTTGAGCTGCTGCCCCTGTGTATGAGTGAATAATAACTATTATTATTAATTAATAACATTAATTAATATTAATAATAGGCCACTCTTCCGCAGCAGGAGCAACTCTGTGTGATTAAGGCTTAATTAATCATCACGATTAGTTTTGCTCAAATAAGTGGAGAGCTGCCCAGCTGCTTTGAGGAGCTCCAGTCCTCTGTCCCTCTGGAGATGAAGATGTTTCCGTGTCAGAAGGCCCTGGACACCCTTCCTGGACCTGGTGGCAGGAGTCCTGGTGCAGGGGTTTTCTCCCCTCCTGCTCAGGCAGGGTCCCAGGCCTTTGGCTCTGCTCCCCCCAAAGCTGCTCCAGCAGCTCCCCCTGCACCCAGTGCTGCTGGGGACCCAACCCCTGGAGGTGTCCAGCACCCGGGAGCTTCGAGAGATGGAATCACAGAGCCAGCCCCTGCCACTAGGGAGGGGGAAGGCAGTGTGTCCCCTTCAGGGGACCGGCTCACTGGGTGGCTTCAAAGCCAGCATCCCATGAGGGCATCCCCATGGCAGCTCCATTTCATCCTGCCCTTCTGCCTCCCCTCTTCTGATGTCACAGGCAGAAGTGGGAAAAGGTTTGTCAGGAGAAGGGCTTGTGGCAGTGTCACTGCTGCATAACCAGCCTGTCCAGCAGGGAGATGTGTGGTGAGCTCCTTCCAGCAGAGCTCTGTGTTCTCCAGAGGCTTTTCAGACCCCGTCTTCCCTTTTCCCACAGTCATTGGCAGGGGGGCAGAGCATCTCCCCAGCCCCTGGCAGCTGCCCACCATCCTGCCTTCAAGTTCATCTGCATCTCTGAATTTTTCCTGATACTGACTTCATTATAAGTCAGAGCTGAGGCTGTCCCCAGCGATAACAATGTAGTTACTCAGCTTTTAAGATTAGCCTTTAATCCGGCACATTTTTGTTTTAATATTAATTTGGCTAAGCAGGTTCTTTCCAGAGGCATCCAAGTTGTTGAGTTGCGTGAGCACCGTGCCCAGGGTGGTTTAGGGACAACCTTGCAAATGTGTCCTGGCACCCAGGGGTGTTGATCAGAGCCTTCTGGGCCACGCGAAGCCTCCGGGTCCTGAGGAGGCGCCGCGGGACCCGGATCACCGGGGGTGGCTCTTCCCAAGCAGTGAGGACACGTTCCTCAAGGGACCCCAGGCACTGAACCCTGCAGCATCCCTGGGTTGGTCACACAAACATCCCCAGGGGCAGGGGCTGGGGGCAGAAACGTGGTCCTGGGTCCACCCGCCAAACTCCCACCTTCCCGTGGGTGGCCACGGGGGGTTGTGCACAGAGGGGGATTTTGGTACTGGTGCAGGTGTCCTGAGCTGAAAATGAAAGCAGGGTCTGATGCCCCCTGGGTCGGTGTGCCTGATGCTGAGTTGCCATTTCTTCACACAGGATCATAAGGACGAAGGTGCAGCAGCCACCCAATCAGCAGGTCCCAGCCTCCAGCCACAGCATAGGGGAGGAAAACTTTTTTTAAAAAAATATTAACTTAAAAAAAAAAAAGGTAGAAAAAAAAAGCAGCATAATGGATTACAAATATTCTAAAGAACTTTTAATTATTCTTATGGACAGATAATTCTGCATAAAACACTTCAGCACACGTGCTAATGCGCCTTCTTTGTCATTCTCCAAGGGCTGAACATAGTAAATGAATTTTATAAATACTGCTAAAAGGTTTTGAATTTTACTGATTATTATGATAAATAGCTTTCACCATGAGACAGAAAATTGAAATCTAAACCAAAAAACCCCCACTAATGGGGGTCTATAGAATGTCAGATAATTAAAGTAATAAATCAAGAAAGAGGTACTTATTCATAACATTTTCTGCATCATTAGTCAGTAAGTAGTTTTGAATGTGTTTTTTTCATCTATCAACCATCCCTTCCATAATTCTTTGTGCACTTGCAGTCTTGAGTGAAGAGGCAGCAAAACTTTTCCAAAACTTTAATTCAGCTGCTGCCCAGTGATGCTGCCCCTGAGGCAGGCAGAGCTGGCAGGGCGGTCTCTGGAGGGTCCCTGGAGGGGTCCTTGGAGGGTCCTTGGAGGGTCCTTGG
>NW_009952053.1:10069-10478 GCF_000747805.2 Chaetura pelagica
CCTCTGTCCCTTCCTCAGCCACCCATGAGATGGGCAGGGATGGTGCCCCGGGGCACGGGTGGGCTGGGGGCAGCTGGGGGAGCTCTCTGGGCTTGTGGCAGAAACCAGGCTGCAGCCCCCCGTCCTGAGCCTGTCTCACCAGGAGAGGCCAGAACAATCTCAGAGGGGCAAAGACCCCCCCTCACTTTGCAGTGGGGGCTCAAGGGCTGTCTGTCCTTCAGGAAAAAGAGCAGAGGAGGGAGGTGTTGTTTCTCAGCTTGGGGTTGATAGGGGCAGCGGGTGTTCCCTGCACAGGTTTGCTCTGGACAGGCTGTGGTTGGGGCTCTTCACTGTGGTCCTGCAGAGGACCCCCTGCTCCCTGCTCGGGGGCTCTCAGGGCTGGGCCAGCACGGGCACAGCTGGTGCTGGT
>NW_009952053.1:10841-11491 GCF_000747805.2 Chaetura pelagica
ACCGCCTCGGCAGGCTCGTCCTACTCCATCAGCGGGATCCTGGGAATCGCCTCCCCCGGCGCCGACAGCAACAAGCGCAAGCGGGACGAAGGTAGTGGGAGATGCTTTTTGGCAGGGGGGTGCACGGCCAGGAGAGGTGGGGCAGGGCTGGGATGGATGCTGGGTGTGCATGGGGGGGTCACCCATCGCCATCTGCTGCCAAGGGCTCAGTTCTGTGTTGGAGGGCACAGCCCAGCCAGGGACCTCTGGTGTGACCCCGTGGCCAGAGTCAGGAGCTCTCTGAGGACCAGGGGCTGGTCTGAGAGTTGCAGAAGGACTGGGGCTGTGTCACAGTGTGTAACCAGGCCCTGCTCCCAACCAGGGAGTAATTGCCCCCCACCAGTGAAGGGGGGAGGAGTAACCTTTGTGTTGGCTCTGTGAGCGCCTAAAATACGAAAGGTGTCCCCATGCACGAGGGACAGGACACCAGCAAGGCTCTCTGCCCTGCTTCATGTCAGGCAGGTGACCCTGGCACCTGGGGCTGGTGCCAGGCTGAAGGGTGGGAACAAACACTCTCTGGTTGGGGTCTGGTGCTGCCAGTGCTCCTCAGAGCCACTGCAGGTCTTATGGTGCTGCTTTGTTCTGCATCCTGGGCATTTTCCCGATGAGAA
>NW_009952053.1:11537-13307 GCF_000747805.2 Chaetura pelagica
AAGGGTGTTTGGGCTAGAACATCCCTGTCACTTAGTGAGAGCCGACAGAAGAGTTGTGGCCAAGACCATGGCCACGTTGTGGCAGCAGAAGGAGCCTTAGCGGGGTGGCTGTGGGGGGCACCTGGAGGAGGGGGCTGCCCATGGGGCAGGGTCCTGTTTGCTGTTGGTTCTGTCCTGCCTGTCCCACTGCAGAGCACCCACAGGGCCCTGCTCCTGTGCTCCAGTGTGGGTCTGTGCCCCCCGGAGGACACCAGCCTGGTGCCTCAGCTGGGCCAGTGTCCTGCTGGGAATAGCTGGTGGGGTGGCACAGCAGGGCCTGGTTTGCTGAAATGGGGCAAAAACTGCAAGAGGTTTGTGAGGCTCATTTCAGCCACCTGGGGCCATGGCAGGAGCAGCAAACTGCTGTGTTTAGGTCCTTGCTGAACAGGTTGTTAGGTGACTCCGTGATAGTGCATCTGATCTTTTTTACCAAACCAAGGCTACAAATAACAGAGATAAATAAATGCATTAAAGCAGGTAGAGCAGGAGTTTTGTACTTTACCAGCCAGGTCAGGAGAGAGGCCATCGATGTTGAAGCCACATGGCTCTGTCATGGCCCTGTCCATAAGTAGCTGTTCCTGGGTGCATGTGATTACAGAGGACTCTGGTTTAATTGTAGAGAAAAAAAAAATGTTTCCTTGGAAAGATCAGAAGCAGAGCTGAGAAATTCTCCAGCTTTTGCCAGTTCACATTCAGAAGAGAGTACGTGATTTCTAAAACAAGCCCCATCCTTCTGGCAGGATGAGTCATGATTTTTGAGTTCACGAGCTGGACAGTAATGCTGTCCTCAGCAGACAATTTAAACTGATTTTATAATAGGTTCAGGGCTGCAGTTTTGGCGAGGCATAAAGAGATCTTCCACATCTGTCTGGGGGGTCCACAAGCCCCTCTCCATCCTGCTCAGAACAAGGTGGGTGCTCTGGGGAGGTGACAGGGCGCTGGGTCGCGTGTGCTGAGCTCTGGGGGGAGGAAGAGCAGCACAAGTCATCCCATCATGGCCTGTATCATGATGCAGATGCACAAGGGGGCAGAGTTAACTTTCCCATTTCCTGATTTGGGAGAGAGTCGACCTGGCAGCCAGCCCCTGGCCTCATCTCCTCTGTCACCCCTGCCCTTCCTGGGTGGCTGCTGATCTGCTGTCCCCAGGGGTCCCAAGGACCCCAGCATAGCAGACTCACCCCTCCAGCTCCCAGCTGCATCCAGCCCTCCCTGCCATTCATGACCTGGTTTTCTTCTCACTCTTGACATTTTTTTTAGCAGATGTCACCAGTCTTTAAGCCAGTGGGGAGCTTGCTGGCGAGCAACAGGGGCAAACCAAACCAGACAGTCTTTATTGGTTTATGTAGCTGAAGGTGTCATTTTTTTTCCCCTGTTGTAATACGGGCTCGGAGCAGATGTGCCCTGGTGGGGGATCAGTTGCTTTCACTGGTGGATAAAGGATGTACAACAGGAGACTGACAGGGATGCAGCAGCTCCGGGTGGGCTGCAGGTCTCCTCCTCCCAGTCCCCTGCCTGCACCTTCATCTGGCATTTGAGGGGAGGTGAGGGTGGGCAGTGAGATCCTAAGTCACAGAGTCATAAAATCTCAAAGTGGTTTGTGATGGAAGGGAGCTTAAAGCCCATCCATTCTAAACCCTCTGCATGGGCAGGGACACCTCCCACCAGCCCAGGCTGCTCCAAGCCCCATCCAACCTGCCCTTCAACACTGCCAGGGATGGTGCAGCCACAGCT
>NW_009952053.1:13739-26655 GCF_000747805.2 Chaetura pelagica
GGCTTTCTGGGCTGCAAGTGCACATTGATGGCTCATGTTAAACTTCTGGTCCACCCCTACCCCCAAGTCCTTCTCCTCTGGGCTGTCCTCAAACCTTATTCCACCCAACATGTGTTGGTGTAAGGGCAGGGCATGAGCATTAGCAGCACTGAGCCCAGCTGGGGTTTCTTTGCAGACACAGTTTGCTCCGAGAGTCTAATATGTGGTGCTGTGTGTGCACAGGCACAGGCTGGTGCTGGTGCTGGACACCTCTGCTGGGGCTGTCCCTGCCTGGCGTGGGCTGGGAAACATGGACACGGGCTGGGAAACATGGGTACTGGCTGGGGAACATGGACATGGGCTGGGAAACACAGATACAAGCTAGCCATGTCAATGACACATCTGGGGGGATGGAGACCAGGGAATCCAAGCATCCCTAAATCAGGAGTGAGGAGTATTAGTACAGGCAGTATTTCTGCATGTTGTGCCTTCCCTCTGCGCCAGGCCCATGAACTGGGTTTTCCCAGCAGGACACAGCTGGGCAGGGACAGGCAGGGCTGTGGGCAGAGGTGCCTTGGGAGGTGCACAGCAGGTGGTTGGCACTCAAAGGGGACCCCAAGACTGAGTAGGTGCTGCTGGGGTCCTCTGCCATCTCCTCTTGTTGAGAGAGACTGTCTGGCTTCCAGGGAATCTACTCCAAGCGCTTGCTGGGAGGGATTGTAAAGGTTTTCTCCCCTTTGGTTTGGCTCCCCATCTTTAAACGCCGTGCACCAGAACTGCAGCTGGTACCAGCTCTGCTGAGCGTGGTCAGGTGTGAGGTCCACAGCTCTGTCCCCAGCTGAGTTCTGCCCATGACCTCGTGCTGTATTCATGCAGCACAATAATTGGGGCATCCTGCTGCTCTGTTTTCTTATGGTGGAATCAGACATTTGCCTGCTCTGCCCTTGTGGTCCTGCTGTCCTGCCTGTGCCTCCCATCCCTCCTGCCAGCAGAGACCTCCTGCCTTGTGGTTGAATGCCATGTCTTGGGATGTCGTGGCTGGGCTGGACCCCTGGGTGTTGGGAGCTGCTGCACCAGCCTGGAGGGCTTGTTATGAGGCCCCTGCCAGCCCTGGGGCTAGTGGTGAGTGTGTGACTCCCTGGCCAGCCAGGCAAGCAACGTGCATGGGACTGAAGCCTTTGGGGGCCCAAACCACGGGGGAAACTGTCAAAACCAGGAAGACTGTGAAGGGGGAAAAAGCAGTTTACGGGGAGAAAAAAAGTCCCCTGGTAAGAGAAACTTGAACCTGGGGATGATGATCAGTGGGTGTGGGCAGTGAGGGGACAGGGCAGGGACAGGAGGGGTCTGGCTGTTCCTCTGGGCTGGGCTATGATGCTGCCCTGACCTGCTGGCAGGGCAAGGCTGAGTGGGAGGCAGGTAATGAAAACAGAAGCCAAACTCTGTGGTGCAGGTGGTCAAGTGCCACAGGTGCAGTCCTCAGTGTCCATGAGGAGGCTGAAGAGAAGGAAAGCCCCTCCCGAGTCCCAGGGAAGTGCTGGAGTGTACCTTAATAATTTCTAGGCCCACCTCAGCAGTGCTTACTCCCTGGAGTTGTCTGTACTCCTGGGGATAATGCCAGTGCCTATAATGAGAGGAGGCCTTTGAAGGGAGAGAGGTTTTGCAGGGTCAGCACGTACTGATTTGAATTTCTTCTGCCAATGCAGATTGTCCTTCATGTCCAGGGATCCTTCCCCAGAGCTGCAGGGTGGGATGAGCTGTTAGTCCCTTCGGTTTGTTAGCTCCTGCAGGGAGGTCATTTTCCCTCAGCACACAGACACTGCAATGCTCAGTTCAGAGTTTGATCCGGACCTTTGCTCATCACACTGCAGTGATGGCTTCAGCTGTCCATTGCAGTCTGTGGCTTGGTGGAGGTTTTATTTATTACAATTTATTTTGTTTATTGCATTGAAAGCTTTTCCTGTGAGTCCTTGGTTGTAATTTCCCACAACACTGGGGCTTTTGTTTGTTTCACTCTTTACATTTACCCTTTGTGAACCTTACCCAGCACATTCCGAACTTGCTGAAGTGGCAGCAGCCTCTGGCCAGGCGGGCTGTGTCACCCATGGATGGTGCTGGTTTGACATGAATAGTAATGGTGTCACCCATGGATGCTGCTGGTTGAACACCAGCACACCAGCAGTGACTGTGTCACCTGTGGATGGTGGTGGGTGTCCAGGTGAGGAGCTGGACTGCTCTAAGACATTAGACTAAAGCCTTTGGTTGCCCCCAGGAGCCACCTCCATCTGTGGGGTTATTGTTGCTGAGGTAGTCCTCTGGACATTAAGAAGTGGAGCTCAGCTGGCACAGGATTTCTCTTTGAGAGAAAAAAATAGGATTTTGACATTCCTCGTGAAATTCTAGAGAAAAATTAATAAAAGTGGGTCAGCCCAGCTCTTAACTACAGCAGCATGAGCCCAGTTTGCTCTGGGCTCATGAGAAAGTTCTGCACGTTTAAATTTATGGAAGTGAAACAAAAGAACCATTTCAACACCCAAACTGTGCTGTTCTGGCGTTTGAGGGCAACGTGTACCCAGGAGGTGTAGGGACAGGGATTTTGGGGAGGGAAGGACCAACCTGTGTGCAGCTGGGTGGTGGAGCCTGCAGGCTGAGGTCCTGCATGGCTGAACAAATCCCTCCAGCTCTGCGGGGCAGCAGGAGCGTCCTGGGCTCCTTCCCTTCCCTGTGTCCCGGTGCTCTGGGGTCCTGGTGCCAGTGATGGCCTCTTGGGGTCCCTCTGGGCGTGGAGTTTGGCTAGTGGGCAGCAGGGGCTGGTGTGGGGCTGTTCCCAGGAGCCAACACCCTCGTGCCCTGGGGCTGGAAGGGCCTGGGGGCTGTTGGTGATGCTCTGCTGTCCAGGGGTGGTTCTGGGTGTCCCCGGCGCAGCAGTTGCCGCTGTCTGCTGTGCATGTCACACATCCTTGTCAGCTCCTGAGGACATCCCTGGGGCCCCTGTTCTCGGATCTCTCCTCCAGCCCTGGGGTGAAACCCTGACGCCTTCCAGCGGCTTGGGCAGAGCGGGGATTTTCCTGGAGCTGTGTTAATGAAAGGCCCAGGCTTCAGGCTCTCCTTGCAGCACAACTGTAGCTCCAGCTGTTCTCATCTGGAGCTGTCGAGCACTGGATGCTTTTCAAGGAATAACCTCTTCATGCAGATTTAGCTGAAACCCAATTTTGGGAGGAGATGTCTTGTCAGATTGTCCTGATGGTGCCAGTACTGGGGTTGGCCAGGGTTGGTTTGTGGGAAAGCGTTTTTCAGAGAAAAAGCAGTTTTGTGGAGAAGCAGGACTTGGAAGTTTTGATGGATGTTTATTACAAATGCTAATGTAGAACAAAAGAGAAGGGTCACGAGCAAGATGAATCATTCTGATTTTAAGGAGAAGTGGGCATCATCCACAGGGGAGGAAACACTGAGGTGCAGTTGGTGTGTACATGTACCCATGGACCTGCACAGACACGTGTGTGCATACCTGTGATGTACCTACCACCTACAGGTGGACAGAGAGAGGGGATAAAAACTTTGTCTTAGGAAGGATATATTATATTAGGTTATTCACAGACTTTCACAGTTAGCTCTCTATGTCACAAACAGTGATAGTGATACTTGAAAGGACTGAGTGCAGAACCAAGACAAGATGGTTGGTTGGGTTCTTGCAGCGTACCTAGCTCTTCTGGTGAGTTTCAGGGCAGGTTGTGTGTGAGGCTGGGTGTTCCCCTCTGTCAAAAAACATCCATGCTGGTAAAATCAATGCCTCAAATCCAGGTTTGTGATGGAGGCCTGGGGGACTGTGACCAGCTCAACACTGCTTGCCGGAAGGAGGGAGATTTGGCGTTGCAGACAGTGGGCCTGGGGGCTGTTGGTGATGCTCTGCTGTCCAGGGGTGGTTCTGGGTGTCCCCGGCGCAGCAGTTGCCGCTGTCTGCTGTGCATGTCACACATCCTTGTCAGCTCCTGAGGACATCCCTGGGGCCCCTGTTCTCGGATCTCTCCTCCAGCCCTGGGGTGAAACCCTGACGCCTTCCAGCGGCTTGGGCAGAGCGGGGATTTTCCTGGAGCTGTGTTAATGAAAGGCCCAGGCTTCAGGCTCTCCTTGCAGCACAACTGTAGCTCCAGCTGTTCTCATCTGGAGCTGTCGAGCACTGGATGCTTTTCAAGGAATAACCTCTTCATGCAGATTTAGCTGAAACCCAATTTTGGGAGGAGATGTCTTGTCAGATTGTCCTGATGGTGCCAGTACTGGGGTTGGCCAGGGTTGGTTTGTGGGAAAGCGTTTTTCAGAGAAAAAGCAGTTTTGTGGAGAAGCAGGACTTGGAAGTTTTGATGGATGTTTATTACAAATGCTAATGTAGAACAAAAGAGAAGGGTCACGAGCAAGATGAATCATTCTGATTTTAAGGAGAAGTGGGCATCATCCACAGGGGAGGAAACACTGAGGTGCAGTTGGTGTGTACATGTACCCATGGACCTGCACAGACACGTGTGTGCATACCTGTGATGTACCTACCACCTACAGGTGGACAGAGAGAGGGGATAAAAACTTTGTCTTAGGAAGGATATATTATATTAGGTTATTCACAGACTTTCACAGTTAGCTCTCTATGTCACAAACAGTGATAGTGATACTTGAAAGGACTGAGTGCAGAACCAAGACAAGATGGTTGGTTGGGTTCTTGCAGCGTACCTAGCTCTTCTGGTGAGTTTCAGGGCAGGTTGTGTGTGAGGCTGGGTGTTCCCCTCTGTCAAAAAACATCCATGCTGGTAAAATCAATGCCTCAAATCCAGGTTTGTGATGGAGGCCTGGGGGACTGTGACCAGCTCAACACTGCTTGCCGGAAGGAGGGAGATTTGGCGTTGCAGACAGTGCTTGGTGCTTGGAGAGACATGAGGACTGTTCCTATGGAAGGGTCCCACAGCAAGGTGTTAAGTGGATGTTTTGGCACCTCTGTGGTGGCAGGAGCTCCCCGAGTATCAAGTATTTCTGTGTTGGGCTTGGACATTGTGGCAGCTTTCCCCTTACCGTGTCATGTGCTTGCTCCATGGGCTGGGCTGAATGCCAGTGCTGGGGTGTGGGTGGGCTGGGGTCTGTGTCCCCCTGCCCCAGTCTACTCCCTTGCTCAGGGAGGTGTGCTTCAGGCTCTGCTACGGGTGCCAGGGGTCCAGCTGCCCATGCTGTGGTGGCACAAAGTCCAGCACCAGCATTGAGGTTGTCATGTGGGACCGAAACCTGCAGCAGGTGCAGCTGGTGCAGGATCTGATTCCAGCATGTGGAGGATTTAAAGTCAGAATTATGATCTTGTCTGTAATGACAAACTCCTGAAATCCTGAATGATTCTGGAAAACTACTTTTTCTGTTGGTGCTTTGGGAAGAGGCAGTGTTAATATTTTAAGCTGTTACTGCTGTTGTTGCCAATCAGAAAGGTCCTGGTAAGCAGGCAGCACAAAATCAGTGAGACACAGAAGATCAGTGTGTCCTGCAAGTTTTCTCCGTTTCAGTTTCTGCTCATCATGGCCTTTGCAAGTTGTCTTTCCACTCAGCCTTATTGATTGCTAAAGGTGGTTGCACAATATTGGCTCAATCCTGCAATCCTGCCCCATCCCTGGCAGTGTTGAAGGGCAGGTTGGATGGGGCTTGGAGCAGCCTGGGCTGGTGGGAGGTGTCCCTGCCATGCAGGGGGTTGGAACTGGATGGTCTCTAAGGTCCCTTCCAATCCAAACCAGTCTGGGATTCTAATTTTGGCCTCTCCTGGTATTGCAAATTAGTCCCTTTATGTACAAATCGATCCCATTAGTCTCAGGCCCTGGAAGGAAACACAGGACAAGCTGTTGCATTGTTTGCACCAGGCTTGGTGGCTGCATTTTGCACGTGGTGTGGTTTTATCTAGCAGCATGACTGCTGTTCCTACCGTGCTGGGCTCGTTCCCATGGGATGTCTGCACTGTCTGGGTGCAGCTGTGTCAAGAGAGCACCCTCACCAATTTGTCACCAGGGGTTCAGTGAGCAGGAAGCAGCCCAGCTTGGAGAGAGCAGCAGTGCTTACACAGGACCAGGGTTTACTGACTGTTGCGTGTTGAAGGACAAAACCCCGCTGCAGGGCTTCTGGCTTCCCAGCCTGAGAACCACCAGTGGAGACTTCCCCACCAGGGGAAGATGATGGCACCATGTGCCATGGCTGCCCAGGAGCTGTTGGGCACAGGGAACGTGCCCCTCCCAGCCTGAGGGTGCCCAGTGGCTGGGCTCCTGGATGTCCATCAGCCCAGGAGGAGCAGTGGAGCCATCAGCAGGGATCAGCAGGAGCTTGGAGCAGGTGGCAGGACATCCAGCTGTGCTGCACAGGTAGCCAGATCTGTTTGTTCTTATTTTGGATTGAGCATACTGCAGATGGAAAAAGAAGACCTAGGTGGGGAAATGCAGAGATGGGGTGTCCCTGCCTTCCCAGTCACTGTTTGTCTGGCAGATGGACTGTCCCACTGGTGCTTTGCTGAACTTCTTCAAGAAAATTACTTTCTGTTTCCCCATTTCATATCCAGCTGGCCTGTCTTATGTCTGTACTTCTGGGCAGATGCCCCAGGAACTCTGAGGTTTGTTTCCAGCACTATGGCTCTCCTGTCGTGACAGGAGCAAGACCAGCACCCTCGCTGGTCTCCACCCATAATCCTGGAGCAGCTTTGCAGGAGCTATTCCTTGGTCAGTTTCAGAGCCATGGCCTTTTCTTGCTCTCTTTTCTTCACTAGCCTCAGCTGTGGACACCAGCCTGTGCATTGAGGCGCCTGCATGGCTCTTACCTCTCTCTGTGTGTTCCCTCTTCTGGGGCAGTGACCATCCATGTGACAGTGCCCATGACCTGCGGGATGGGAAGAGCTTGGACTCCTAAAAGCAGCCAACATCTCTTCTTCTGGCACACGCCTGGAAAATTTGAGTGTGATGTTTTCCTGTGGTTTATCTTCACTGAGAGTCTGTGGAGAGATATTTGTAGTTAAAGTATACTTATGGTAATTGCTTAAGGTTACGGCTCTAGCAGGAGGCTGATTTTCCATTGCTGCTGCAGAGCAGCCAAACCTCTGAAGCCTGTGTCTGCTACCCCCTGGTTTGTGTTGGGTGAGGATGTGTGGCTGTTACCAGCACCTGGCTTGTTCAGCAGCTTCTGTGGCTTTCTGGTGCTCCAACATCTTGTGAAGAGGTGCAGAGCCAGGGAAGAGTTGTTCCTTGTAGGTCTGAACATCAGGGATGTTGATCAACTGAGCAGGCTGTGCCCTAGGGATCTGTTCCCGTGGGAGTGGAGTTGTCACGGTGGGAAGGGGCTTCTTCCAGATGCTGTACACAAGTCAACTCAATTTTTCCTGAAAAAAGCAAAGAATGCAATCTAGAAAGCAAACTTGCAGTGAGGAGACATCTGGAAGAGCAGCTTTGGTTGAGAGGGGATCATCTCGCACGGCAGTACTCGGTTTGTGCACAATCAAGGCAGCAACTGTTTGGACACCGGGTTTTGGCTGGTGGGATGCTGAGTTTTGCCTGGTGGGATGCTGGGTTTTGGCTGGTGGGATGCTGAGTTTTGCCTGGTGGGATGCTGGGTTTTGGCTGGTGGGATGCTGAGTTTTGCCTGGTGGGATGCTGGGTTTTGGCTGGTGGGATGCTGAGTTTTGCCTGGTGGGATGCTGGGTTTTGGCTGGTGGGATGCTGAGTTTTGCCTGGTGGGATGCTGTGTTTTGGCTGGTGGGATGCTGAGTTTTGGCTGGTGGGATGCTGGGTTTTGGCTGGTGGGATGCTGAGTTTTGGCTGGTGGGATGCTGGGTTTTGGCTGGTGGGATGCTGAGTTTTGGCTGGTGGCCACTGTGTGGCCCTGCAGAGCTGGCGTGAGCAGGTTTTGCCTCCACCCCACTGCTTCTGGTGGCTGGGATACATCTCCTCTTCACCATGACAGAGAAGGCCCAGCCACATGGGAGAAGCTCTGGGACACGTGGTGCACAAGTACGTTCACTGAAGGCTTCGTAGTGGCTGAGCCTTTCAGGTGAAGGCACCAGAACATCTGATACTGACTAAACATGCTTCAGCACTCTCCTCTAATTCTGAGCAATTACTGTTGGGCTTTATGGTCAAGGCATTCCTTCTGGTTTCTCTTCCCCTGGAATCTAATTTTCCATAGCTGTTGGCACGTCAGGCTGCTCCTGGTCCAGCAGGCCGTGTCAGGAGCAGTCGTGGCAGGGCACGTGGGCAGCAGCTGCCTGGCTCCTTTGGGCCTCTGGGTTCTGTGCCAGAGGGGTTTTACAAACCGAGACCCTCCCTCTGGTTTCCTGCGCGTGCCCCAGCCCAGCTGTTCCCTGTGTTCCCTGCAGCACGGGCTGGGCACCTCCCCACTCCCTGTGCGGGGTGAGGGGAAGCCCCCAGACCCGCTGTCCAGCCATCTGCCTGGCTCAGAGCCTGCCTTGGCTTGTGCTGTGGCTGCAGAGAGCTCAGGAGCCTCCCGCCCTGCCAGCAGGGCACCTCCGCATCCCCTCCCCTCCGCCCGCAGCCCATTTTACACCTGAGTGGTTGTTTTTGGTGGAACAATTCCTACCTGTCCCAGGTGGGACATTTTGTCTCGTGTTACAATTCACAGAGCTAGACGGGGCTGCTGGTTTCATGCTGTGCAGCATCGACGCATGATGCCCTTGTAAACATTACTGTCAGCAGTGGCAATTCCATCTCTATTGTCCCAACAAGATTTCATGCTTGACAGTGCCTGACTATTTTTTTTTCTTTCTTTCCATAAGTCAACTAATAAGAAGTAGGCATGTTGCAGGTTTTTCCTTCCCTGCTTCCTCAGATTCCTGGTTGCTTCCCTGAGAGTTGGCACCCGGCTGCTCTCTGCCTGTTCTTGCCCAGGTTTCCTCCCAGGCAGCAGGATGCAGAAGTGACATGGCTGGAAGAGTTTGGTGACAGAGCGGAGCCTGTCATCTCCTCCTCCCTGCTCCCTGGAAGTGTTCAAGGCCCAGCTGGATGGGGCTCTGAGTGACCTGCTCTGGTGGGATGTGTCCCTGCTCCTGGCCAGAGGGTTGGATCTGGATGATCTTCAAAGTCCTTTCCAACCCAAACCATTCTATGGTTCTGTGACTGTATGATCTCCTGCCTCGCCCCAGACAGGAGTGAAGAACAGTCCCCATCCATCATGGCCTTGGCTGGTAATGGTGAGAGTGGCCAAGGCCTGGCGTGGGTGGTCCATGATGGGAGGAATATAATTAGAGACATTCCTGAATCCAAGGAGGTTTTTTGGAACTGTATAGGTGTGCAGCTTTGAGTTTTCAATTTGAGTAACTCTTAATTTAACCCATTCTTCCCCTCTTCCACCCAAGTGGCCCTTGCTGCAGAGGTGTTCGGTGCCTGATGGTTTGACCACCACAGCACCTTAGTGGGTCAGTTTGCTTTGAAGAGGGAGGTGTGGGTGTGGGGGGTGCTGAGACATCTGCCTGTGGGTCCCTGGGAAGTTAGTGTCCAGTGTGTGAGATCAGTGTACATCTCTGGGACCTCTTGGTCTTGTTCCTGCTGGTCAGGTTGCCCTTCCAAAGCCTTGTCACAGCCAAGGGGAGTTCCCAAGTACGCTCCCTCCTGGGATGCTGTGGATGAAATGGGAGCCGTTGAGTTGGTGTCTTGGCCCCAGTGTGTGAAGCTGGTGCCACTTCACCACTCTGTGAGTAGAAAATCTGCCAGGCAGCAAGGTGTCCATGTTTGGTTCCCCTGGCCACTTCTGGGGAGGAGCCCCTGGCCAGCAGTAGCCACCAAGGATAAGCTCTCACCGAGTGTCCTGAGGTGCTCACCTCCCCATCCTGCCCCCAGGCAGACCCCTCTTCCCCCAGCCCAGCTGCTGGAGCTGAGGTGGCAGTGGTGGGCAGGGGCAGCTGGGGGGGCTGGGGGCTGTCCCTGCAGGTCCCTGGGACAGTGGTGGGAGTGGATGTGGCTGGCCCAGCCCATCTCGCTCAGCAGAGGCTCCCCAGGCTCTCCCTGTTCCAGAAGAGACACAAATCTTCCTGCAGAAGCTGAGCTTCAGCATCTCCCTGCATCACCAGCTGCCCTGCTTGTCCCCTTAGAGACAGAGACCAGCCAGGATCCCCATCCCTGTGCTGTCCTGGGGAGGCTTTTCCTCACCTCTGGTATTTACAAAAAAAGTAATGGTGCTGCTGGAATTGGCTTCCGGGAGCCCACGCTGAGTTTGTAAGCTGGTCACATCGAACCAGTTACCACAAAATTGATTCTGGAGCCTTCTGTTTAGAAACCTGCCCCGTGCAGCCCAGGCAATCACACTATCTCCATCAGGCCCCGAATGAACCCGTCAATAATCACCATCACGGGGGGTGCAGAGGTCTTTCCTATTACCCTTGGTGTTCTTTCATGAGCAGCTCTACGTGGGGAGCTATGGATGGAGAGGTGGAATATGATGGTCACTTGGGCTGTGTACAGGTGTGCTGCGCGTGTGCAGCGGTGGTTCCAGGTGTGTTTGTGCACACCAGCGTGTTCCTCGTAGCCAGTCCTCATGCTTTCTCAACACATCATCAGATACCTGGGCCTAGGTTTTCAACCCAGCCTTAGCAGACCTGCACGGGTTCTGCCTGAAGCCTGGCTGTGCACGGAGCTGCCATCGCCCTGGCACCACCTGCCTTGCCCTGGGGGGCACAGGATTTCTGGGGGCTCTGATGGGGAGGACTTTTGGGCTGTGTCAGGTGTGCTGCGCGTGTGCAGCGGTGGTTCCAGGTGTGTTTGTGCACACCAGCGTGTTCCTCGTAGCCAGTCCTCATGCTTTCTCAACACATCATCAGATACCTGGGCCTAGGTTTTCAACCCAGCCTTAGCAGACCTGCACGGGTTCTGCCTGAAGCCTGGCTGTGCACGGAGCTGCCATCGCCCTGGCACCACCTGCCTTGCCCTGGGGGGCACAGGATTTCTGGGGGCTCTGATGGGGAGGACTTTGCAGGCAGGAGATCAGGACTATGTCAGAAGGTGTTGGGTTAGGGTGTCCTCTGTCAGCAGAGGGGAGGCTGAGGCACCAGGGGCTGGAGAGACCTTGCAATGGCCAAGGCTTGGGTGAGGGTGCAGCTGGTGGCCCTGGGGTCACAGGAGGAGCATCGCTGCCAGCACGTCCTGGCTCATGAAACGGGACCTTCTGGGGTCTCGCTGAGGCGGGGAGCGCGAACCGAAACCGTCTGGTGGCTGCTGGCAGCTGTTGGAAACAAATCATGAACGGCAGCCGCAGGTAGAACCGCGCCGCAGTGGCAGAGGTCCTGAGGATCCTGATGGGCTGCCAATAGGCACTTGAAACAAATTGCCCAGCACTGTGATACCTCAGCTCCCAATAACAGAGGGCAAATGGCCTTCCAAGGGGAGTTATAGATTTTCCTTTGAGATATGGAAAGGGAAATAAATTAAATTATGTTCAAACATAGGGTTCTCTCTCTCTCTCTGTCTTTAAGAAAAAGAAGGGGAGAGAGGAGAAGGGAAAAGGGGGAAAAGAGAGACAGAAAATAAGCTTCAGCAGGCGTTTGCAATTTAATTGACACTTGGCAGCAGGAAGCCCATCAGTATAAATGAATTGATGTTATAAGATAAAAATAATGACCTAATGGGATGCCTTCCCCAGGCCAACGGGTGGCACGGCCTATGCTGGCTGGAGGAGTCACGTCGTGGGTCCCCCCGAGAGGTGGAGGGACAGACCATAATTAATGGCGTTAATTGCTAGGGCTCTGCTGAGAGCTACAGATTGTGTTGTGGTAACGTCCAGCGCTGACTGGCATGGAGAGGTGTGGGAGCCCAGGGCTGGAGGGGACAAGGGCTGGTGCTTGAGGGGTCAGTGACAGGTGGGACATCGGCCATGGGGCTAGTTCTGGGGCAGGGACCCTCCCTTTGCTCTTGGGGGGCAGTGGAACCAGTTAGACCTCACACCTCATGAGCTTCTTTCATTTCATAACAAAGACCAAAAAAAAGTCTATTTCCAAGATTTCAGCCTGAAGGGGAGTGGGGCAAATCCATGGTTTCTGTGAGCCCTGTGTGGTTCCTGGCCCCGCGGGGTGTGGGGAGGTGGTCGTGGCTCTGCAGAGCCCTGGGAAGAGCCCTGCAGGTGTGTGCACCTGTGTCTTTGGGGGCACGAGTGGCGAGGTCCTGCCTTTCTCCTAAAGGCAGTAAAGTCAGGAAGAGAGTTGGGGAAGTAAAGCCATGAAAAATCATAATGAACCTAGAGATTCAGTAAAATATTTAGTGGAAAAGTGCTTGTCTTTTACTTTTTAAAAAAATTTTATTTTTCTTTTACAACTGTTTGTTGTTCATCACAAAACACAAAGCTGGAGGCATTTTCAGTTTTTGATTAGCCAAAACCAATTTGTCTTAAAATTGGCTGCAGACTCCCCCTGTTTTTAGATTTATTTTTTTTAATATATTAAGTATTTAAGACAAGAACTACAGTGAAAAATAACTATTCTTAGTTATTATAATATTATCATTATTATAATAATAGCTATTACTAGTTATTATAAAATAACTATTTATTTAGTCTTACATGGAGGGAGAAGATGAGCTGTTCTCCACATCCTTGCACAATCCATGTAAAATCTTTCCAAGATTCTGATTACACCTGAGGGTCTGGTGTGTTTTTCATCTCTGGTTTGTGCTGGGTGGCTGCCCAGTCCCCTGGGCTGTGTGTTGGCATCAGGGATGGTGCCTCGGGAACCCTTCTGCTCTCCACACCGTCCCCTCAATGGCACGAGCAGCAAACTGAGGAGGGCTAGGCTCCATCATCTGAAAGGTCTTTTCCAACCAGAGCGATTCTTTGGTGGATTCCAAAGGCAGACACAGGAGGGAGACCCACTGGGGCTGGGGGATGTTCCCAAAACGGGAGCAGGTGGTGGGTGAGGAGCTGGAGCCTGGCTGGGGCAGTCAGGATAAGT
>NW_009952053.1:26822-47845 GCF_000747805.2 Chaetura pelagica
GGGGGGGAGTCCCCATCCCTGGAGGGGTTTCCAAGCCCTGGAGATGGTGCTGAGGGACACGGGGCAGGGGTGGCCTGGGCAGGGCTGGGGGATGGTTGGACTGGGTGATCTTGAAGGTCTTTTCCGACCAGACAGATTCTGTGATGCTATGATTCTACATTATATTACTTTGCATTTAAACACTAAAATGAGTTTAAGCTGGAAAGCTAAAACTGCTTCATTTGACAGTCTCAGGATGGGCTCTTTTGACACATTCAGGGGTTTCCCCAGTGGGACTCTGTGTCATGCAGCTCTTCAGAATGATCCCAGCTGGCCAGAAGTTCCATTTGAGTCAACCAGTGTTTTCCTGTAGAATAAAAAGTCTCAAGAATTTCCCCACTGCTGCAGGTTTGCATTGCAGTCAGAATCACATCCCTTGCCCTGGGCTGCTCCTGTGCTAATAAAAATATTTGCCAAGCTCCAGTGATACACAGATTTTATTTTTTGGTAAATTTTTATTTTTCCTGGAAGCATTATCCCAGGAGGTGGGAGAGGAATAAGTCATCTTAGGAAAGCTGTTGTGAGCGAGAGGTCAGCCTCAGCTGCTGGTGTGTTGGGGCAGTTCCCGGTATGTTTGTCTCTAGAGAAGCTGCTCTAACCCTGCTGGAGAGATCATAGGCAGAATTGCTGTGATGCAGCCTCAAAACAGTGGCCTGCTCAACCTCCCTGTGAATGGAAGCAGGTTTTTAAGTAACAGAAATACGTGCAGCAAGATCTCCCATACTTGCTTAGCAAGGGCATCCATGTGATAAACACAGTGTCAAGGGAGTTGTACTGTAGATTGCTGAGTTTACTGCAGGATAAATAATTAATGTTGAGATTACACTAATTAATTACAGTAATTAGCAAAAGATATGCTGTTTTTCCTTAAAAATAAAATCTTGGCTGATTAATTTGGTTCCATGTCCAGTGCCTCAGAACACCTAGGGCAGAACCGTAAAATGCAGACACAGAGGGAGAGACTTAATTTTTATTGGGTCCCTTGGTGCCTTTTCACAGAGCCATAGTGTCATAGAATCATCATCAAGGTTGGAAAAGACCTTCAAGATCATCAAGTCCAACCATCCACCCTACAGCCCCCAACCACAAAACCATCTCCTGAAACACCAAATCCACCCATTTTTTAACCCCTCCAGGGACGCTGCCTCCACCACCTCCCTGGGCAGCCTGTCCCAAGGCCTCACCACTCTTTCTGGGAAGAAATTTCTCCTAATACCCAATATCTGAACCTCCCCTGGCACAACTTGACCCCATCTCCTCCTGTCCTGTCGCTGGTCACCAGGGAGAAGAGCCTAACTCCCACCTCACCACAACCAGCTCAGGCAGCTGCAGAGCAACGAGGTCTCCCCTCAGCCTCCTCTTCTCCAGGCTGAGCAGCCCCAGCTCCCTCAGCCTCTCCTCACCAGACCTGCTCTCCAGACCCCTCCTCAGCCTGGTTGCCCTTCTCTGCCCCCTCTGCAGCCCCTCCGTGTCCTTCTATCCTGTGGTGCCCAAACCTGCCCCGGTGCTGGAGCTGCAGCCTCAGCAGGGAGCAGAGGGGCAGGATTAGTTGTGGCCCAAGGGCAGGACCCAACACTTGGCCTTCTTCAGACTGCTGCCCTTGTCCTTGGCCCCTGGGTCCAGCCTGTGCAGGTCCCTCTGCAGAGCCTCCTGCCCTCCCACAGGTCGACCCTCCCACCCAGGTCATTGCACACTGGCTGAGGGTGCATCTGTCCTACCCACGTCATCCATAAAGGTGTTGAGCAGGAGCAGCCCCAGCACTGAGCCCTGGGGACCCCACTGGTGACTGCCCCAGCTGGACCGAGCTCCCCTGAACACAGCTCTTTGGACCCAGCCACCCAACCAGTTTTTATCCAGCAAAGCCTGTGCACATCCAGGCCACGAGCAGCAGCTTCTCCAGGAGAAAGAGAACCTTCTCAAAGGCCTTGCTGAAGTCAAGGCAGGCAACATCCACAGCCCTTCCCTTGTCCGGTGAGCAGGTCACCCTGTCACTGAGGGAGACGAATCACAGAATACCAAGTTGGAGGGACCTCTAAAACACAGTCTAGACAAGACAGTGCAGCACCCTATCCAGCTGAATCCTAACGTGTCCAATGCTGGGGAATCCCCCACTTCCCAGGGGATATTATTCCAATGTCTGACTGTTCTCTTAGGGAAAAATTCTCCTCTTGTGCCCAACTGGACCTGTATTTTCCCTTCTTGTCCAGGTGGGGGACAGGGTGGAGTGGGAGGTGGCAAAGGCTGACCAGAGGGCAGGGGCTCAGGGCACTCGGGCTGCTTGTGTCCTCACACCACCCCCATGGTGTGAAATCAGTGAAACACCCATAAAACAGAAGCAGAGGTGGGAGTGCTCAGTGAGACCCCCTGGGTTTCTCCAGCAATGCGCTGCCGTCAGCAGATGCAGGTCTCGGTGTTTCCAGGAGGAGCAGAGCTGGCCCAAGTGACCAACAGGTCAAGCCTTGAAATGAAGAAGCAATAAGCCACTGAAATGGTACTATCACCGAAACATGATTGATCAATTGAATTCTATCAGAGACAGTGGGCAGTGAGATTAACTCAGGCCTGATGGGTTCAATGAGTTAAAGCATGATGTTCATTTCAGCTTCATTTCACCAGTCTTTGCTTGTGAAATTGGTCAATCAATAGAGGTTGAAGATCATATATATATATATTGGTGACGATCTTATAGGGAATATAATCTAGCGTAGTCAGCTCCTGGCTCCGGCTGCCTTCAGTGGGTAATGGAGACAGAGCAGAGACTCTATCAGTGCCATCAAAATGGCCTGATATCTTCTCCAAATGAAAAGTATTTTTGGATCTCTGATGATTTATCTTTTTTTTCCCCTCTCTCTCACTTTGATCTACAGCAAAACCCATACCCATCTTCATGAAATATAGTGATTTCTCTTGAAAATATTTGTGCGATGATCAGCTATATATACTTCAACCTATAAAGCTTCTTTTTAGTGATACTGTCCTTTGGAAAAATAAATAACAGCAGTTATAAAACTCAAATAGTGCAATGCAAAGATCTCTTACCTTTTATGCGGTCCCAAAAGCAGCACCATGCTGGGAAGAGCATGAGGCTTCCAAAGGCACACAGTCCCAAAAAGGTGCCATGAAAATTCAGTTTACATTTTAAACAAAGCCTTCCAAATGGTAATTACACAAAGTCTTTATCTTCTCTGGACTAATTTACAGGCATGCTACAAGGAAACAAATCACCTTTTTGCCTCCTGGTAATATTTCATTTGCTTCATGATGTTTTAAATGTGGTGAATAACATCCTTCCTAATTAGCCTGCGTTTCCCTATAAGGTGGAGTGATTAGGTATGATGCCAGGTAATGAAGTTGGACAGTGCAAATTAGAGACAGAAACCATGTCCTTTATGAATATGGGTTGTTCATGGCTGTTTCCTTCCTTGATTAACCCTGTAAAACCATGTTGTTTAAAAAAACACAACACAAACACACCGATTCTCTTTTTCTTCAGAAGAGCATCACATCAGACAGAGGTGCCATGGAAGCCTGCACTTCATGGCACATCGTTATTACTAGTAACTCTGGAATATTATCCCAGCTGAATTTGTGGATGGCACCAATTTCTCAGCCACTGCCACCTGGCTGAGGTCCTGGAGCAGAGCTGCCCTCACTTTCAGCAGGGGAGGGTCTGTCCCGTGGCATTTCACAGTGACACTTTATAATTAAACTGTGTTGTTGTCTCTCTCTGAATAACACAGAGGAGGTGGAGTTGATCTTTCTTCTAGTACTGTGGCTTTTAAACATTCTGTAGTGCTTTGTGAAGAGAGTGGTCTAGGGTCACTTGTGCTCCTTATTTTGTTCCATAGTCTTGGAAATGTGTAATCAAAACACTGTGTTAAATCCAGTGAGTTACATGGTGAGTATCATTAAAAATCTATTTTGGGCATCCTTAGCCATTCTAAATACTATCTTGCTGTTTCAGAAGGTGTGTCAGGGACACATACTCAACCATAAAAGTATACTAAAGAAAGTGAGGTCATAATTGTTTGAATTATTTAAACTGACCTTACTGTTTTCTTCAGTCTCCAGAAAGTAATGTCCCCTTAATTAACAAGACACAGTATTTGTGGATGAAATCCAGACAATTTAGGCAGCCTCTTGTCAGCTAGAGGGTGCATGGTACCTCTCCTCTGAGGTGGACCTGCTCTGTGCCAGCTTTTCTTGTTGGACTGTTCTGGTTACAGAACAAGTCCTTGCTAGTGTGGAATATACAATCATAGAATCAATCATTCAGGTTGGAAGGGACCCTAAAGATCATCAAGTTCCAACCCCCCTGCCATGAGCAGGAACCACTAGCCCAGGCTGCACAAACCTCATCCAACCTGGCCTTAAAAACCTCCAGGGATGGGGCATCAACAACCTCCCTGGGCAACCCATCCCAGTTCCTCACCACCCTTAGAGTGAAGAATTTCTTCATAATATCTAATCTAAATCTCCCCTCTCTCAGTTTAAAACCATTCCCCCTTGTCCTATCACTATTAAAGAGTATCATGTTAAATAGAGTGTTACTGAGGGGTGACCTCATCAGTGTTTATAAATACATGAAGAGTGAGTGTCAGGAGGACAGAGCCAGGTTCTTCTCAGTGATGTCCTGTGATAGGATGCGGGGCAATGGGGGCAAACTGGAGAGTGGAAGGTTCCACATAAATGTGAGGAAAAATGTCTTTCCTGTGAGAGTGACAGAGCACTGGAACAGGCTGCCCAGAGAGGCTGTGGAGTCTCCTTCTCTGGAGACATTCCAACCCCCCTGGACACGTTCCTGTGTGATGTGCTCTGGGTGCCCCTGCTCTGGCAGGGGGGGTGGGCTGGGGGGTCCTTCCCGGGCCCTTCCAACCCCTAGGATTCTGTGATGCTGTGATTTAGTGCTCTTCATTAGCATTTCTGGGAAGATGCCATTGGGCTGGGAACTAATTGTTGTGCAGGGTGGGTAGGTGCACACGTAGTGCTACTGTCAACAAAATGTAACCCTCCTAGGTGGATGCACTGATTATATGAAAAATGTTTCTACCACTCCCTGGAGCCTATTTATAACCCAAAGTGTTTCCAACCTGCCAACAGTATTTTAATTATCGAAGATATGCGAGTGTATTCAAACAACACATAATGCTAATTGTAATTATCTCACATTTATGTAATGTCTAGCAGCCAAACGTGTCCCAAAGACCTTCACAAACTTTTGGGTGCCATGTGCAGCCCACGGCCAGTCCTTTGCTTGAGCAGGCAAGTGCAGCAGTCACCTGACATCCATCAGGTTTGGGAGGTGCCGCGCACAGGAGGTGTCCCCCTGTCCATAGGGTGTGTAGAGAATGAGCGACTGTGATGGCCAGTCGGGTCGGGTGGTCCCCACTCCTCTCCCTTGGGCTCAGGGTGCCCTGGATCCCATCCCTGTCCCATTCCCACCTGGCAGCAGCTGCCAGGTGTGTTGCTCCTTCCCCTTGGCACAACCTCAGGTCCCCCTCTCTGTCCTCTGTGTCTCTGTGTCCTCTGGGCACCTGGAGACCCCAGCAGAGACATGCAAGTGCTGGGGGGGAGCAGTTGGGTTCCACCCAAGCCCCCCCTGCAGCCTCAGACCCCTCTGGAGCCCCAGTCAACTCCATTGATTCCATCCCTGGCCACAGTGCCCAGCACTGCGCCTTGGCTGGCTGGCCCTGAGCATCCCTCGGTGTGTTCCTGGCAGAGGGAGATCTCCTCCTTCTCCTTCTCCTTCTCCTTCTCCTTCTCCTTCTCCTTCTCCTTCTCCTTCTCCTTCTCCTTCTCCTTCTCCTTCTCCTTCTCCTTCTCCTTCTCCTTCTCCTTCTCCTTCTCCTTCTCCTTCTCCTTCTCCTTCTCCTTCTCCTTCTCCTTCTCCTTCTCCTTCTCCTTCTCCTTCTCCTTCTCCTTCTCCTTCTCCTTCTCCTTCTCCTTCTCCTTCTCCTTCTCCTTCTCCTTCTCCTTCTCCTTCTCCTTCTCCTTCTCCTTCTCCTTCTCCTTCTCCTTCTCCTTCTCCTTCTCCTTCTCCTTCTCCTTCTCCTTCTCCTTCTCCTTCTCCTTCTCCTTCTCCTTCTCCTTCTCCTTCTCCTTCTCCTTCTCCTTCTCCTTCTCCTTCTCCTTCTCCTTCTCCTTCTATTTCTCAAAATGCTTTGGGAGCTGTGTCCAGTTGGTCTCTGCCTCTCTCCCCTGGGAGCAAGGGCCAGTGGGGGTGGGCACAGCCCTGGTGGTGTGTCCATCTGTGCCCATCCCCAGCTGCTCCTCTGGACATGGTGCTGTCCCACCATGACGCTGTGCTGGGCTCAGCTTCTCCAGGCACACCTCCAGAAACCCTGGAGCAAACATCTGTGGTGACAGTGCTGCTGGAGACACATGGGATGGCTGCCAGGGAGTCTCTGGGTGTATAAGCCATGCACAGGCTGCATTGGCCTTGCCAAGAGCATCTTCCAGGTCACACCATGTCTTGGATTGTTTCACTCCCTTTCTTCACCCCCTTTAGGCCAAAACTGCACAAAAGCTTTAACTTTCATACCAAATTGTGAATAACGTGAGTTCAACCTGAGATTTAAAGCCAGTGTTTCCATGCTCCAGAGAGAGGGTCTCCCTGGCCTTTTGCTACCATGCAGCTAGCAACCAGAATTTTAATTCTGTAGGCCATGGTTGACTAAACCCAGCACTACGTGTATTAGATATTATTTGATTTAGAATAGGGGGGGATAAAAAAAAAAAAAAAAAAAAAAAGATTTCAAAACACACTGCTCTCTTGTTTTCCTTTGTATTTTTTCACAGCTCTGTGCACATCGTTAGATTTTCTATTCAAATGTCAGTTTGGGTTTTGGTTTTTTTCCTGTGTGGAATAAACAGATCCTTGCACTCCACAAAGCCCAGCATAAACTACTCTTGGCTTCAGTTGCATGATTTTGTCTGAATGGGACAAAAGGTAAAGCTGCTGTTGCCTGAATTACTGAGCTAAAGCATAGAAGGAAGTTTCCAGAGTTAATCATGAACAGCGTCGGCAGGTTGTCACAGAGGTGACCTCGGTGGAAGAAGCATCTCCGTGTGTCAGCTGCCCAGCTTGAGACCTGTCGTAAAGCAGCCTGGCTTTCTGCAGAACCCAGCCGTGCTGAAGGGTGACCTGAAATGAGTGGGGTTTTGTGGAGAACCCTGTCCATGGGCATCCCCCCAGTAGTGGTGGCAGCCCTTGTCTGCCGTCAGGCACAGTGTCTCCAGCAGCTTCTGGGCACGGGGGCCTCAGTGCTTGCCAGCTAAAACTTGATGCAGAATCTGACAGAAGGTCTGCATGATGTGACCCTCTGCAGACTCCTTGGACTCCAAGCCACTGCAGCACTGGGGGAAATCTCCTAGTTGGATTCTGCTCCTCAAAACTACCTTGGCAGCGAGATTCTATTTTTAAAACATTTCCTCCCTCTGTCTTGCACGGTGTTGCCATCTGGAGAAGAAATCTGATATTTACTGTTGTTCTTGGAGTTCCACCTCCTGGAGTCCTGGGAATACTGCAGACCTCAGCTTTCTGTGCATGAAAGATACGTTTCTGGCACTGACAGGTGAAGGAAAAGTAGAAAACCACTGTGAATCTACAAAAAGCAAATTGAAACAACCCCCTGTATTGCAAGAATATTTCTGAACTGACAATCTAGACATTTTTCAAGCTTGTCTCATGGCTTTTCAGCCATGGGCAGTCACTTATGACTTCTGCTAAAAATCTCTGCCAAAGAGGAGGGAGTAAAACATGCCTTGGAGGCCAAGCTTGCCTCATGCCAATAAGCTTAGGAAATACCAACTGAAATTGCTGTGCCAGGAGAGTGCAAGTTGACCGTGACTGTAGCATCAGGTGTTGTACTTGCCCTCCTATGTCCTCCTCCATCTAGACTGTGAGTCAGGCAGTTCTCAGGTAGTGGTACAGAAGTGATGGGAGTAAACATGTGACTGCTAAGCCCTGTTGTGCCTTTAAATTAGGTGTGGCAGCTTTGATGGTAAATTGTTTTGTGGGTTGGCTGCAATGGGAGACTGGTCAGAGTATCTTCTGGCAGTGTCTCTCTTGCTTGGAACCTCCTCTCAAAGAGTCCTCGTGGTGTCACCTCCCAAAGCTGATACCCACATCTATGTAAGGCATAAAATGAGACACTCCTGTGTAGGTCTCATTCTTGCGATGCCTACTTACCCTGTCTTCTTTCTCCCCTTTGAAAGGTATTCAGGAATCTCCAGTACCAAATGGCCATTCTCTACCAGGCAGAGATTTTCTTCGGAAACAGATGCGAGGAGACCTGTTCACCCAGCAGCAGCTTGAGGTGTTGGACAGAGTCTTCGAGAGGCAGCATTACTCTGACATTTTCACAACAACTGAGCCCATCAAACCTGAGCAGGTACTATTGCAAACGTTCAGTGTTTCCAGGTATGCTTTCTGCTGGCAGAGGTCAGCTTGGTGGACATCACCAAACACGTCCCAGAGTCTCAGTAGGAAAACATGGAGAAAGGCTGTGGTGCCAAGTCCTTCCGCCAAGTGTACATCAGCCTTAAAAGGCTGAGGATAAAAAAATTAAGGAAACCACTTATGTAAACATTGGGAAGTGTTTAGGTATGAAATTACAGCTGATATGGGCCAGTTAGATCAAATGAGTCCTTAAAGAGCATCACAGCTTCTGATGCTTTTGTTAGATCAAAAGCAGGCTGTGCAGGTAACGAGGAGAAGACTAGCAAAGATCAGTGCCTAATTTTGGTTCACAGTTATAATGACTGTGCACACAAATTAGGTTTTTGTGTCCAGAAATGGCTTATTAGGCATGTAATTGGCCATTTGCTGAGAGAAACACTCAATTAGTATGTGAAGGTAAATTAGTTGCACCTACAGATTAGTGGCGTGAGGAGGACTTGGCAATAATTTTTGGGGAAGTTCCATTTTTGCAGGTGCCATACGGAAGCACATGCAGAAAACTGCACAGCTGTGTGCCTCTGTGTTCTTCTCATCAGCCTTTAGTTTAGTTGCTGAGAGGGAGGTGGAAATGCTTGTGTTGCTGTCACACCAGTATCGGTACCGCTTGCTACTTAACGATGTGTCTGACCATTAGTCTCCAGTGTTCTTAATATTAGACTTGCTTTTTAGCAGGGTGGATGGACTCTCAAACTGCAGACAAATACTGATTTCCCTTGGAGGAATCTATACATTTAAGGGCCACAAGATATTGTCTCATGGCAGTGTACTACCATGATGGCTTTGGTTGAGAAACATATCTATGTATCGGTATAAAATTTAAATAATTACTTACTCATGCTGAAGTCATATGGTAGAGTTGAAATTCCTCTCGCCTTTATGCTCACGTTTGTTAGTTCATTCATGGAGCCATTTGTTTTTCACCAGCTTCTGCTAGTGTGGTGGTTTCCCTGGCTGGTATTGCTGAGGAGCTCTGCAGAACTCCAGCTACAAGACAGATGGGGCAGATGCTGAGGTCAATTTGTTGTGTTTTTTGTTTTTTGTTTTTTTTAAAAAAACAACAAACTGGATGGGAAGGCAGAGTCCGTGTGTCTGGAAGGTGAAGTGGCCCGCACGTACCACTAGATGGTGGTTGTCCCATCTGAACACGGGTGAGGCTGCAGGGACCCGGCACAGTGCCCACTCAGCAGCAGCACCGGGAGGTGTGAGGGGCCAGACCTGCCCCTGTGGAACTTCTGTGTGCCCAGAGAGTCCCTGCAAGGAGAGCAGTGATGGGAGAGGGTCGTTTATTCCTGTCTGTGTCCAGCTGAAGTAGTATCCCAGTTGTCAAATACGGGGTATTCGGCCTTTGGTGGAGCAGGGATCTCCCTGGGTCCATGTAAGCAGCTGTGGCTGGAATGACTGTGCAGCCAGGTCACTAAGGCTGGAGATAGGCTGCTGTTAATTTGGCTGGCAGGGTACTCTGCATGCTCTGGGAAGTCTAAAAGATGCTGAAGATTGTGGTTTCATTACATACATAAGGTGCTTAACAGAACTACCTTGCCTGGGCATTTTTAAGTTTAGTTACAACTGGAGTTCATGGTTGTTTGCTTTTGCACAGACTGGAGCATTGTTGTTTGCTTTTGAAGGCTGGGCCATAGTTAAGGGCTTGTGGCTGTTTGGGGATGGCTTCTGCTTTCCAGTGGCATGTGAAGCATCTCTTGAACCATGGACACATGTGATCTGTGTGACTGGCTCTGGTTCTGGTGTGAACTCAACCCTGACCTGAGTGCTTGTTGGAGAGTTCAACAAAGCTGTTGTGATACTTAACCACAGCAGAGAAGCTGTCTGGATCAATTAGTAAGGCCAGATAAATCAGTGAGAATTAAGATGCTGAGAACATTAATGATGTGACCTGTTAAACTGGGGTTGTCCTTGCAATAGGTTGTTGCAGAAAGCCAAGGCCTGCTCCAGCATCTGGCTGTCCTGTGTGCTGCTGACCTGGAGTGGTGCTTTGGGAGCCAAGTCAGCAGAGGATGTTTGGAGGCCTGAGCTATTTCTCTAGAGGAAAACAAGGAAAAGATGCTCCTCCCCATGGAAATGAGATGTGGGAAGAAGTCTTGGAGGAACTGCTGACCCACTGCTTATCTGTTTAGTTGGAAGCTTGGTCCTGCAGCAGCCAGTGAAATATCACTGATTTTCCTTGGGCTCAAAAACTTGCTGATGTCTCAGTGCTGTTCACCTGGGCAGGGCTCCAGGTATTTTACTGGAGGAACTGCTACTATCTAGACAAGAATATTCCTTTTTCTGCCTGTTTTGTTTCTTCTCTCCCCTGGAGCTCTGGGAGCAGTTCTGTGGTGAGTTGTGCTGCGAGGGGACAGTCCCTCCTGCGCTGCAAAGCATTTCCAGCCTCGCTTCCCAGCTGCAGGCTGGTCTCTGCAGCTCAGAGTCCTCCTGCTGCCTTCTCTGGGCAAACCCTGTCCTTGCCTACTGGAAGGTGTCCACAGGTGTGTTGGTGGGCTGTGGGCAATGATTGCTCTCTGCCTCCCCAGTCTTTGCTTTGAAACGTTCCCATCCATTTCCTTTACTTTTCCATTGTTCATCTTTCCTCAGCTCACCTGTATAAAATGGAGACTTAGGAGTTATTTCGTGCCTCAAAACAGGCTGTGCTCTTGACAAGCATCCTCTGCGTTCTCACATCTGCTGTGCCTTCCGCTGAGAGACCCAGGGGGAATGAACACTTGTCTGTGGGGAAGGGCTCAGAGAGCTGAGAGAGGAGGCAACCGTTGTGCAATGACAGGAAGATGAAATCCTGGGTAGCCCCGTGTCGAGAGGCTGTGCCCACTATGTGCAAGGGCCATGGTGGGTTTGTGCAATTAAGGCTATGTTGGGCAGTGCCTGAGGGGCAGAGGGAATGACCCTCCTGTGATGTGCCCCATCTTGCCACCTGGTGCCCACTGTTGTGGCTGTGAGCTCTGTGGAATGTGTGGAACCTGCTGGTGTCCAGCCTGGGAGGCATCCCAGGGCAGGAGAAATCAATCAGTGGGGAGCTGGGAAGCCTGAGGATGAGCTGTGCAAATAGTCAAGGCTTACAGGCTGTGGGGAGACTTCAGAGCTCCTTCCAGTGCCTGAAGGGGCTCCAGGAAAGCTGGGGAGGGGCTTGGGACAAGGGCAGGGAGGAATGGGAGCAGGGGGAAGGGTTTCCAGCTGGCAGAGGGAGCTGGAGATGAGATGTGAGGGAGAAATTCTTTGGTGTGAGAGTGGTGAGAGCCTGGCCCAGGTTGCCCAGGGAAGCTGTGGCTGCCCCATCCCTGGGGGTGTTGAAGGGCAGGTTGGATGGGGCTTGGAGCAGCCTGGAATGGTGGGTGGTGTCCCTGCCCATGGCAGGGCATGGGACTGGATGGCCTTTGAGGTCCCTTCCAACTCAAATCATTCCATGATTCTATGGTTCTGTATGTTTTGGGGGAGTTACCTAAGGGTGAAGCCAGGACTGCAGAAGCACTCTGGCTTGCTTCCACTTGACAGCGACCTGCTGTAAACATCAATCCATGCATAAAACGAATGCCTTTCACTCACATTTCTGTCTGTTTGTGTTCATATTTTGCAAACAGCCCATGATCAATTTGCACTGGCTGCAAATGTTAATGGAAAACTGTTTTGGTTTGTTTTGGGCAGGGATTTTCAATGCAGACAGCAGTGTGCATGCACCACCAGCATGGGGTTGTTCTGCCTGTGGCTGCTGGCCACCAGCTCTCCAGCTCTTGCAAAGCCCATGACTTGAATGTCACATAGTTCTCAGGCCCCAGGGAAGGAAAACCTTCACAGCTTTGTCTCCTGCACAGACAGCAACTCCTCCTCCCTGAGCCCCTCGGGGTGTATGGACAGGCTCTGCTGCGCCCTGTGTCCTTGGCTCTGCCCACAGGGACAACTTTCCGTGTTCCTCACAGAGTCAACATGCAGGCTGCAGCGCCAAGGACACAAGGAGGGGCATTCACCTGGTGTTGTCCTCTCTTGTTGCTCTGGTGTTGTCCTCTGGTGGACCACTGTCCTCCCATGCAGCCCCCCAGCAGGCAAAGCCCCTCTGTTCATGTCACTGCACCCACCACTCAGATTTTACCCAGAACTGATGCTCGTGTTATGTCCTTCAGATGCACAGAGCTGCTGCAGTGAATGGGGCAGTTCTCCAGTGCCTGTCCCTTTGGGAATGTCCTGCTGGAAGTGCTGGCTGTACTCAGCAAACCCCTCTGCATGGGAGATTGTTCCCCAATGCCAGATGGAGGTGCAATCCGCAGCTCCCTGGGAAGTCATCCCAGGCAAGACGAGCCCTCAACTCCAGTTAAACGTGGACAGAGATGTTCCTGGAGATGGAGGCCTGGGAAGTGTCTGCCAGCTGGGGGTGGCTGGGTGGGTGCAGGAAAGCCTGTGGAAGTGGGCAGGGACAAGCCTGGGGCTTGCAGACCGATGGGCTTTTGGTGGGATTAATGCCTCTACAGGGAAAACCTTGGGATGAAAGATACACAGCAGGGTCAGCTCGACAGGAGGCAGTGCGTTCATTTCCTTGGAATAAAGCAGGAGTTACCCATCCTCAATTTCTGTCTGCAGCAGAAATGGATTCTCTTGCGTTCCAGCTTCACACGTGGGTCCAATCGAATACTCGTTGAAGCCAAGAGGAATATTTCTATTGACTTCAATAAACTTTAGATCAGGGCCATAATGAGGCATAACACGGTGTGACCAGATTCAGCACCGAGCAGGTCACCGACTTGGAAGAGAGCTGCCTGCTGCTAATAGTGGGTAATTCCCAGGCCCTCCCTGGTGCTTCCCCACTGCCTCTGGCCAGGACTGAACTGAGCATCTGTTCTCCTCTTCATTTCCAGATCAAACATAGATATTCTGGGCCTAGGTAAGAACCAGGCAAACTGATACCTGCATCCATGGGGTGCCGGGCAGATGCGTCTGGCTCTGTAGAGAAGCACAGGCAGGTGAAATCTGGATAACTCCTGAAAAAATTACTAATACATTGGAAGAAGGTGGTAAAATTGCACAAGTTTCAAAGGCAGTTGCCCCCTGTTTCAGAGAAGAAGTTCTCTGAACTGACAAAGAGAGGGGCATAAGGCTGTTTGAAAATCTTCACGTTTCACTTTTATCTGGTCAACTATTTGCCATCTTGGAAAGATAAAAGTTTGTTTTTCAGTCTGTGTTGGATGATGGGTCCATGGGAATGCAGCTCTGAGAGCATGGAGGTGTGTGGTCCTCCCTGCAGTGTTGGGATTTGGTCTTCAGGAGTAAAGGGGACAAGTCAGAAAGTTGTCAGTAAAAAAAAAACAACAAAAGTCAGAAAAAGTCAGTTCAGAGCCAGAAAATGTCACTCATTTTTCTGTTTGTGTGAATAGTATTTTTTTTCCCAAGGGCCAGTGCCTTTGGATGGACATTGGCTGCTCAGGATCTTCTTAAAATACCCTGAGACTTGCAATGAGAAATGCAGAGCTAGTATTTTGCTTGTGTCTTCACAAAACTTTATGTTGTTTGGTAACAGTGAGAGCTCTGGCACTAACCCATGGCTGTATGTGCACATTCAGAGACAAGACTTTTCTTGATCTGCTGCCTGCAGAAGTGACTTCAGACAGAAGATGGTCTTGCCCATAGCTTGTGTGACACATGGTGTAAATGAAGGGCAAGTTAAAGAGGAAAACAAAAAAACACATGGGCACAGAATTGTAAAAAATAAGAGGAAACAAGAAAAGAAAAGAAAAGTGGAGTTTGGCATCAATCTGCTGGCTCTGCAGGCAGGGCCTGGTGTTCAGGCAGGGCTAGCAGCTGGATGGGCTGTGCCGGGGTTGGTGCTGTGTTGGTGTTGATGCTGGTGGCTGGTGCCAGTGTTGGTGCTGGTGTTGATGGCAGAGTTGGTGCTGGTGCTAGTTCTGGTGCTGCTTTTGGTACTGGTGCTGGTGTTGGTGGCAGCGTTGGTGCCGGTGTTGGTGCTTGTGCCAGTGTTGGAACTGGTGCTGGTGTTGCTGGTGGTGCTGATGTTGGTGCCAGGGTTGATGTCGGTATTGGGGCTAGTGTTGGTGTTGCTGCTGATGTTGGTGCTGGTGTTGGTACTGGCACTGTGCTGGTGCTGATGCCAGTGCTGGTACTGATGCTGGTACTGGTGGTTGTGCCAGTGTTGGTACTGGTGCTGGTGTTGGTGCTAATGTCAGTACTGGTGCTGATGTCAGTGCTGGTTCTGGTGCTGCTGCAGATGTCAGTACTGGTGCTGGTGCTGGTGTCAGTGTTGGTGCTGGTTCTGGTGCTGATGCTGGCTCTGGTGCTGATGTCAGTACTGGTTCTGGTGCTGATGTCAGTGCTGGTGCTGATGCTGGTGCTGGTGTCAGTACTGGTGCTGGTGTCAGTGCTGGTGCTGGTGCTGGTGTCAGTGCTGGTGCTGGTGTCAGTGCCGGTGCTGGTGTCAGTACTGGTGCTGGTGTCAGTGCCGGTGCTGGTGTCAGTGCCGGTGCTGGTTCTGGTGCTGGTGCTGGCTCTGGTGCTGATGTCAGTACTGGTTCTGGTGCTGATGTCAGTGCTGGTGCTGATGCTGGTGTCAGTACTGGTGCTGGTGTCAGTGCCGGTGCTGGTGTCAGTGCCGGTGCTGGTTCTGGTGCTGGTGCTGGCTCTGGTGCTGATGTCAGTACTGGTTCTGGTGCTGATGTCAGTGCTGGTGCTGATGCTGGTGTCAGTACTGGTGCTGGTGTCAGTGCCGGTGCTGGTGTCAGTGCCGGTGCTGGTTCTGGTGCTGGTGCTGGCTCTGGTGCTGATGTCAGTACTGGTTCTGGTGCTGATGTCAGTGCTGGTGCTGATGCTGGTGTCAGTACTGGTGCTGGTGTCAGTGCCGGTGCTGGTGTCAGTGCCGGTGCTGGTTCTGGTGCTGGTGCTGGCTCTGGTGCTGATGTCAGTACTGGTTCTGGTGCTGATGTCAGTGCTGGTGCTGATGCTGGTGTCAGTACTGGTGCTGGTGTCAGTGCCGGTGCTGGTGTCAGTGCCGGTGCTGGTTCTGGTGCTGGTGCTGGCTCTGGTGCTGATGTCAGTACTGGTTCTGGTGCTGATGTCAGTGCTGGTGCTGATGCTGGTGTCAGTACTGGTGCTGGTGTCAGTGCCGGTGCTGGTGTCAGTGCCGGTGCTGGTTCTGGTGCTGGTGCTGGCTCTGGTGCTGATGTCAGTACTGGTTCTGGTGCTGATGTCAGTGCTGGTGCTGATGCTGGTGTCAGTACTGGTGCTGGTGTCAGTGCCGGTGCTGGTGTCAGTGCCGGTGCTGGTTCTGGTGCTGGTGCTGGCTCTGGTGCTGATGTCAGTACTGGTTCTGGTGCTGATGTCAGTGCTGGTGCTGATGCTGGTGTCAGTACTGGTGCTGGTGTCAGTGCCGGTGCTGGTGTCAGTGCCGGTGCTGGTTCTGGTGCTGGTGCTGGCTCTGGTGCTGATGTCAGTACTGGTTCTGGTGCTGATGTCAGTGCTGGTGCTGATGCTGGTGTCAGTGGTGGGAGGTGGGTTGAGGATGGGCTGTGTTGTCCCAGGCAGGGCTGTTGACCCGGGGTGCAGAGCGAGATGTTCCTCTGCTCCAGTTCTGTGCAGGAAGGGGGGAATCCACATGCCTGCCCCATGCAAAGAGCATGTTTATCCTGTGCAGCAGGCATCAAGGTCCCTCTTTATTGGTTAGTAACCTACCACTACAAGTCTAGTTGGTTAATTGTACTCCCTGCTTCTGTTTAAAGGCACAGAGTCCTTTTAAATCAAGGCTCATGTGCACTGAGAAGTGTTCTCCATTGGGGAGGGGGCATTTCTTGAGTCTCCCCCTGCCCTCTTCAGTTCCTCTTGAGTTCTTCTGACCTCGTGCCTTGTGGCACAATGTTTCCTTTGTTATCTCTCAAGGTTCCTTTTCAGGAGATTAATGGTGATTAAGGAATGGAAAATGCAAGCTAATGTCCTCTTATGTCAGCTCTTGTTGTTCCTGTAACTCTTCAAGGCTGTGGTACAGGCCTTTGCCAGCTTCTGGTATTCCTCAGCAGTCTTCCCTGTGTCATCAGCTGGATGGCAGAGCTCCGCAGGTTGGGATCAGTGGCACAGGGTCTAGTTGGAGGCCTGTAGCCAGTGGTGTTCCCGGGGTCAGTGCTGTGTCCTGTCTTCCTCCGTGTCTTCATGACTGACCTGGAGGAAGGGACAGACTGTCCCCTCAGCAGGTTTGTTGATGACACCAAACTGGGAGGATCAGCTGATCCACCAGACACTTGTCCAGCCACTCAGTGAGACCTGGACAGGCTGGAGAGTTAGGTGGAAAGCAACCTCATGAAGTTCAATAAGGGCACATGGAGGGTCCTGCACGTGGGGACTAATAACCCTGTGCACCCGGACAGGTCAGGGGCTGACGTCCTGGAAAGCAACTCTGTGGAGAAGGACCTGGGAGTCCTGGTGGACAGTAAGTTAACCCTGACTCAGCAATGTGCCCTTGTGGCCTAGAAGGCCAATGGTGTCCTGGGGTACACCAAGAAAAGTGTGTCCAGCAGGTTGAGGGAGTTTCTTCAGCCCCTCTACTCTGTCCTAGTGACATCTGGAAAACCGTGCCCAGTTCTGGGCTCCTCATGCCCAAAAGACAAGGAGCTACTGGAGCGAGTCCAGGGGAGGCTGCGAGGGGCTGGAGCTCCTCTTGGAGGAAAGGCTGGGAGAGCTGGGGCTGCTCAGCTGGAGAGGAGGAGGCTGAGGGGATCTCATCAGTGCTGATCAATATCTACAGGGGCTGTCAGGAGAATGGGGCCAGGCTCTTCTCAGTGCTGTCCAGTGACAGGACAAGGGGCAATGGGCACAAACTGGGACACAGAAGCTCCACCTGAACATGAGGAAAAATGTCTTGACTTCAGGTGTCACAGAACATTGGAACAGGCTGCACAGAGGTTGTGGAGTCTCCATCTCTGGAGACATTCAGAACCTGCCTGGGCACCATCCTATGGCACCTGCTCTGGGTGACCACCCAGTCCCACCCCTGCATGGGCACCACACACCTCCCACCATTCCAGGCTGCTCCAAGCCCCATCCCGCCTGCCCTTCAACACCCCCAGGGATGGGGCAGCCACAAATGCCTTCAGGACTGTCAGCGCATTCCCAGGACTTTCTACCCCTTTCTAACTCCTGACTGCTCTCAGGTATGACTATAGATGAAATTGCAGATGGGGTGTTCAGGCACAGCCAGGGGCTCCTTGGGGATGAGTGGCACTGAGGAGAAGGAGCAGGGTGTGCAGTGTCCCCAGGGCCTGGTGCAGCCTCCACCTTCCTGCTGGGTGATGCCACGGGATGCTTCTCCCATCACCATCTCTCATCTTGACGCTTCACACCAGCTTCATACCTGGAGCTTGGTGGTGACAGTGGGACACAAGGTTCTGCACAGGCTGTGCCTCAGCTCCTCCAGGAGTCTCACTGTGTCTTCCACAGCTGGGCCAGAGAGGTGGGAAATCTAGTACGAGTTTTCCCCTCTTGTAATCCTACCAGAAGTGCCCACAAGTCCTTGCAATTTGGGAGCTGGCTTTGAGTATTTGTATCTCTTTGTTCATCATGTGTTTTGTGATACAAAGCGTTGGTTTTTGTTTTCAGTTTAGAGAGATAAACCAGGTCTATCACACAGTGAGGAGAGCAGTGGTTCATGGGCCACCCACTGGGTTGCCAATGTCACATCAAAGCCTAATGTACGATGATGTTAATTGCTCATGTAGTCTTTGTCCCTTTGAAAAACAACAGAGGAGTCAGCTGAGCACTTGACACACGTGTGTGTGATGCTGCACTTGTGTAGGAAAAATAGGCCTGGAATTGTCCTGAAACTGGTGTTCTCTGTGGAAAAAGACAAGACTGCATAATGGCACCAGTTGGCCAAGATCCTGTTGTAGCAAAATTGACCAGCCTCCTTATGTCTGTGTTAGCCCTGCAAGAGGGGCAGAGACAAACCTGTGAGTAAACACACTTGCCTGGTGGTTTATTTATTGCCTGGCATGGTCATGTGGTAGTTGAGGGGAAGGGCTTGCATCAGCATTTGGGCATGGAACAAGACTTCTCAGCTCCAGGGGAACATCTAGATCCCACAGCCTTTGGGTATTTTCAGGCACAATTTCCACCCTTTGGTTTGGAAATCACTGCTATTTTGCACTCTCTGTCAGTTTCCTCTGCGCCTGGAGCAGAGCCAGGCAGAACAAGGCCACGTGCTGCACTTGGCTGAGACCTGCGCAGGTAATTAAAACACACAGCCAAATCATGGATAAAATTAAGGTAGACAAGAAGTTATCAGCAGGTTCTGTGCCAGAGGGTGGCTTCCCAGCATCACCACCACCTTGGGAGGCTTCACACCAGGGAGTGTTTTTGCGGCAGGCGCAGCCCCATGTGGGTGTTACCTTCAGGTGGTGGGTTGCTCTGTGGTTCTTGTGCCTGTGGAAAGTTTGAAAAGCAATTCCAGGTGCACCTGTGCCCCAGGAACGGGGCTGCAGGGTGGGAGGGCTGCGGCAGGTTCCTCCAGGTGCTGTGTCCTGGCTGTGGCTGCAGCACAGCAGTGACAGGGACAACGCGGCATGCTGGGCTGAGCTGCCCCTCCAGCAGAGAGTGGTTTTGGTGGAAATGGAAGAGTGTCACCAAAACCTGTCATCTCTGATGATTTTTCCACGCAGGAGGCCCCTCGCTGCAGCCTGTCATGGTAGCAAGGGGGTGCAGAGTCTCCAGCAGCAGCAGGGCTAGGGGTGCCACCATCTTTCTACCTGCATCCAGCACCGATGGGCACCCTCTGGGTTCCCTGTGGGTACCGCACCTGTCAGTCACCTGCTGCTCTGTTGTCTATCCCTGTGTGCAGATTTCTGACCTTTCTGGGTGTTCTTCCCAAAGACAAGGAGCAGACAGGTGTACAGGATACTGAGCGGGTGCCTCTGGGGTGGGGGGTGCTCCCCTGCCCACTCCCCACCAGGACAGACCCTCCTCCTCCTCTGCCTGTGTGCAGTCACACAGCCTCCATGCTCAGACCTGCTGCTGGTGGGGTCAGTTGTTAGTGGGTCTAGACTAATTAACAAAGTGGAACAACAACCCAATGTTTACCCTGCAAGACTGGACGTTCAGGCCTGTTCACCCTTCCTGGGTGTGACAGGGAGGGAAGCACTGCTTTGTTCCCTGGATTTTCCCCTGCCAAGGGTTTCCCTTCCCACGGAGGATGCCTGCAGCCCACAGAAAGGGAGGGGGTCTCCCCCAGCAGCCCCCTGGGCACCTCTTGTTTGCTGCACAATACACTTTGGTTAAGGAATCCACTCTGGGGAGTTGCCTCTGCCAGAGCACAGGTTGTACCCCTGGGGGTCAGTACCTGCTGCCTCCACAGCCCCACTTCCCTGGGGACTTGAAAGTGCTTGGCAAATCTTCCCAGGACAAGGATTTTCCTTACATTTCTGGCTTTTCCAGAAGTGCACCGTGATAAAAATTATCTTGCCATGGTGTGGCCCTTCCCAATTCAGCCTCGGGTGCAAGTGGAGAAATGAAAGAAACTTTGGAAAATGATGTTTCTTTATTTGTGAGTTTTGGTTGTGGATATTTTTGTTTGTTTGTTTGTTTGTGTTTTTTTTAAATAAAGTCAGTTCAACCTTGGGAGTTGATGGGGAATTCTGCATTCTTGGGAAAGTTGCCACCCACAAAATGGGAAACACATGACTCCTGACCTGTGCTAGGGTCACCAGGCTCCCAGGGACACCAGCAGGAAAAGTGAAAATCTTTTGGAAAATGAAGGATGTGTGCTTGTGTCCAGCTTTGAAAGTGGCCTGAAATTCAGGAGTTTTGGGGTTGATACGGATTTGTTCAGCTGGGACTTTGTAAGATGCCAAAAAAACAGCAAAACCCATGGCTCTGTGCTGGTTTTCATCTGGGTAGGGGCTGGGAGCACCTGGAGCTGCAGCAGCTCCAGGGCTGTAGCTGGAGCCTTGGTCAGGATGTTTTGCCTTGGGTGCTGATCTGCTCAGTTTGTTGTGCAAATACCTGAAATGGTAACGGGAGTGTGATGAGAGGTTCTCAGGTGTGAAATACCCTCAGGAGGTTCCTCTGGAAGTGGCACAGTGGTACAGTGTTGCTCTTGCAGATTTGCTGAAGACTTCTCAAGCGTGGGGAGCTGTTGGCAGGACAGACTGGAAATCTGGCAATATTGGTGTCAATGTCACGCGTGTTCCCAGTGTGTCTTCATACTTCTGCTTCGTATTTCTCCATAGGGAAACACTGACCACACTGCTGGTTGTGTTTTCTTCCTTACTCGTGGCAGGTGCTTCAGTGGAAGCATCACTACTGTGAGGGAGGATGGACTGTTTCCCTTCCTCCTCTGTCTGAAATGGTTACAGCTGGGGGAAGTGTCCAGAGCAGTGACTGTTTCTAGCAGTGTCTTGCGGAATGAGTGGTGCAATGGGATTATGTGCTGTGTTTGCCCGAAGCAAACTGCTTTTTCCAGCAGGGTGGGGTGTGTTAGGCTGAAACCTGGAAAGCCCTCTCAGGTCACTGGGGCATGTGTCTGTGTTCTGTGGCTGTT
>NW_009952053.1:50105-57366 GCF_000747805.2 Chaetura pelagica
GGGGGGCAGCCGGGGGGTGGTGGCAGCTCTGAGCTCCCTGCATGGGGTCTGTCGATGGTCTGAGCACCCTGGTGCTGCCACATCCCGTCCTGTGCCGGCAGCTGGAGGGCACGGGGGGCTCCGCGTCCCACCTGCCTGGTGTTCTGCAGGTGGGATTGGTAAAGCTGAACAGGTGCAAAACAAACAAACATCTTTTTCAAAGAGACAGTTGCTGCAGGTGTAGGGAGGGGTGTCTGTGCACGGGGGGTGACGCTTGGTGCCTTCTCCGGGCCGGGCACAGAGTGCAGCACTGCTGGTCCCACCACCTCGCCAAGTGCAGCAGCAGATGGTGGGGACCTCCAGCCACACCATGGAAATGGTTTGAAAACGGCACCAAAATGCTCTGGCACCCCTTTTCCCTGCTCACCACCTCCCCTAGCCTGAGGGTCGTATCTAGGAAGAAAGCTTTTGCAGTGGAGGGGGCTGTGGAACTTCTCCCAGCACTTCTCCCTGCTGGCACTCTGGGGCCAGGCTGGTGGGGAGGGACCCTGTGAGAGGGACTGTGCTGCAGCCTGTGGGGACCCAGAGACCACCCCTCCCCTCCCCCCAGCCCCTGGCAGGGGGTCCCAGTCCTGCCCAGGCCGAGCAGGACAGGGCTGGGGGACACATCAGACCCCATCTTGCCGCTTCCTTCGCTTGGTCCTTCTCGGTCTCTCCTGTTCTGCATTCCTCGTTTCACGTCTCTGTTTTCTCTCCCCCATGCTATGGCAGTGGTGCTCCATGCTGATGAGGCAGTGCGTGGTACAACCGCAGGCAGTCATTTTTCAGGTAATTTCTGGGGTACTGAACACCCGACTTGTGCTTTTTCACCTACTGAGCAGCAGGTCGGGCTTCCCGCGGCACGGGGACGAACCCCGACGGACCCTGCTCCTTCCTAACTCCTTCCCGGTGGAAGGGACACATCTGAGCCTCCCTGGGGGGCTGGAGAGGCTCCCGGGGTTCCTGATGGGGCTGCTCCTGCAGGCTGCTGCTTTGGGGGTGCTGGGCCCCGACCCCACAGGGTGAGTGGGCTGCAGCAGCACCACAGGGAGCGGCTCTGACTCCACCACCATCCAGCAGCAACTTGGGGTTTATTAATGGAAAGACTGAACTTCATCAGCACTTAATCACTAACCAGTTTAAAGATTAAGAAGCGACTCATTAGAATGTGTTGTGGTTAAAACAGTGACTTAATTACAGGTTTGAGAATGATGAGATTCACACTAACTTACTACAGAGCATCCTAGACTCAACTGTAGATACCAACACAGAATTGTTGGGGCCTGGTGAGGCACAGACACACAATCTCTGGAGGGCAAACGTGTCTATTCAAACACGTGGATGGATCAAGAGCTGGATGGAAGGGGCCAGCCTGTAGTCACAATTTCCCTCTCTGAGGGGTTCCCCAGCAGGTGGTCGCTGAGGCTGGAGGAGTGTCAGTCCTCCCTGGCCTTCCCTCAGCTTTCCCAGTGGATGGTCCTCAAGGGGGTTATGCCTGGGAGATGTCCCAGCTCAGTGGAGGTGCTGGTCACTGCCCACTGCCTTCCAGGACAGCTCAAAGGGCTTCCCTGGGAATCACTCTTTATAGGGTCTGAGAGAATTGACCTTCATCAGGTACTTCTGCATTTCGGCCCAGCTCAGATGGTGAAATATTCTGGGACTTTTCCACCAGTTGTGCATGCCCAGAGCTTGCTAAATTCTGGAGTTGTGGTATCACCCCATTTTGGGCCACCCCCCAGGTACAGACATAGAAGGTGTCAGGAGGTGAGGGACCATCACCACCTCTCCAGGCCATCCAAGGGGGGACGGGAGCTGGGGGTGTCCAGGGGTGCCTCATGGCTCCATCCTCTGCCATCTCAGTGGTTGTCCCTGGAGAACAGGGGAGCAGGAGGGCTGCAGGCTCAGTGCAGTTCCAGTGAAGAAACTTCTCTCCCAAAGGGTTGTCAGGGCCTGGCCCAGACTGCCCAGGGCAGGGGGGGAGTCCCCATCCCTGGAGGGGTTTCCAAGCCCTGGAGATGGTGCTGAGGGACACGGGGCAAGGGTGGCCATGGCAGGGCTGGGGGAACAGTTGGACTGGATGATCTTAAAGGTCTTTTCCAACCAAAAGGATTCTCTGACTGTGTGGCAAGACTTGTGGGTTGAGATACATGCAAAGCAAAACCCACAGACGGAAGCAAAGCAAAGCAAGGAATTTAGTCAGCACTTGCCACCATCTGGGAGGTGTGGAGCCCTTCCCAGGACAGCCAGGCTCCCTCCCCGTGAGGATCCCCTGGGCAGACCAGCATCACCACTACAAACATCCTCCCTTCCTCCTTCTTCCCCAGCTTCATCTGCTGAGGATGGTGTCATGCAGTGTGGAATGTCCCTTTGGTCAGCTGGGATGGACTGTCCCAGCTGTGTCCCCTCCCAGCCCCTGGTGCACCCACACACTAGTGAAGCCCGGGAAGCTGAAAAGTCTGTGATTTCGTGGCAACAACCAAACCTGTCAGTGTCTGTGTGCTACTCCCCGAGAGCTGCTCATTTCTGGCCCTCAGAGGTTGGTCCTCCAGGCTTGAAGGATCTGGCTCATGTTGACGTGGTGCTTCCAGATGGTTGCAGTGCAGAGCTGAGACCTGGTCCTGCCTCCCCAGCCGGAGCCGCGGCGTTTCGACACGAGCTCCAGCCCAGGGCCTGGGGTTGGCAGGGGCTGGGGCTGGTCCGGGGGGGTTCTGCAAGGACCAGCAGCCCCAAACACACCTTTTGGTTGTGGGCCTTGGACGTGCACCCTGACCCACCCCTGGTGGGCCCCAGCTGTGCCACAGCTGGCAGCTCCCTCCCAAAGGAGGGGTGACGGGGTTCACACCCTGCCCGCAGGGACTGGCGGGTCGGTGTGCCATGAGGAGGTACAAAGAGATTGCCTAGGGTAGGTACAGTGTGGTTCTGGCTTTCTTGGAGCAGCAGGGATGAGATCAAGTGCCCTTCCCCATAGAGTGCTGCCTGCCCTTCTCCAAACATCAGAAATACCAAGCAGGAGCACACAAGGAGATCCCTTCCCTCTGCTGTGCTCCTGGCCGGTCCCACGTTGCTCGTGCCAGCCCAAGGTGTCCCTGCAGGGATGCAGCCATGCTGCTGGTCCTCCAGTGTCTCCTTGGATCAGGGCTTTGGGGAGTGAAGAAACCCTGTGAGGTGGCTGCACAAGCAGGTACCTGTGGGAAGGAGGGATTGCAGGCGTGGAACAGTGTGGACTGGTGTGGGAAGGCTGAAAAACCCACCTTGGTAGGGTGTGGAGCTTTGGTTGCACTTAGAATCCCAGAATCTAAGTCTTTGTGGCAGTGGTGGTAGGAGAAAGGGGCTAGTCCATGAAGACAAAGGAGACTTGAGAGCATGGAGGGTGTCAGAGATGGAATAAGCTGTTTAAGTTGAATGAGAGAGACTGAGATGAGATGTGAGGGAGAAATTCTGTGCTGTGAGGGTGGGGAGAGCCTGGCCCAGGTTGCCCAGGGAAGCTGTGGCTGCCCCATCCCTGGCAGTGTTGAAGGGCAGGTTGGATGGGGCTTGGAGCAGCCTGGGCTGGTGGGAGGTGTCCCTGCCATGCAGAGGTGGGACTGAATGGGCTTTTAAGGTCCCTTCACATCCAAACCAGTCTGTGACTCTATGCCTTTAATGCAAGAGTTGAGGAGGAGCAAGGAGATGGGTCCTTGCTGAGTGGCCATTGGTCTGAAGGGCCCTGGTGTGCTGATCCAGTTGAAGGGACAGAATATTCTTCAGCTTGTCACCGGCAAAAAGGTTTTGACTCACTCACCTGCAAGAGGTTTGTGTGGGGCTGGTGAGGGGACAGGGTGTACTTATGCCTCATGCCAGTCGCATCCTCAGGAGGAAGATGTTTATCCCCACAGACCAGCTGGTGTGCGGTTACCCACGTAATTCTGTGCAGGGAGAACTGAGCAGCAGAGACACAAACAGGGACATCTAACCCAAAGTGGTCACTGAGCTCGTGATGAATACCAGGTTGTGTGCTGGGTTCTCTGAACCTTCCCAGAAACTTGTGAGAGGAAGAAAGACGTGTTCACTCAGGAGGAAACATGTTCACATGTTTGCTTTTGTTTGCTTAATAAAAAAGAGTTACCTTTTGATTTGGTCACTCGAACTAATCACAGGGTCTGGGCTTCCCTGCGGTGGTTCAGGTCTGCACAGCTCCTGCTTGGGCTCAGTCTGCAGAAGCACAGCAGGGAGCAGCCTCAGGGTGGGGGTTCTACAGTTGTGTTCCTCTGGCTGGTCCTCACTTGAAGTCGTCGTCCTCCAGTTGTTGCAGGCATGTTTACCAGCTCAGAAATATGGGGTTAAAAACACAAATATAACAGGGAAGGGAGAGCTTTGAAAGAAGGCATCCCAGTTTGGTGTGAATGATCCTAACAATAAGAAATAATGTGAAAGGCAAATGAAGATGAGCTTTCTGCCATGCGCGTGGAAGTCCTTGGGGATGCAGGGACTGGCCTGACCTACTGTGTTTTGCTGTAGCTGTGTGAACTTTTACGTGGTGAAAGGACAGAAACAGCCTGATTTTTGAGGACCTGTGCTCATTTACCACAGCTCTGGTTTATGAGATTTAAAAATTTCTATGAGTTGAGAGAGCATCCTTAAAACAATCAGGTGGTTTATCTTTAAATAATTTGGCTTCAGAAACAGTTCCATCCTTTAACCACTTTTATTTATGTGCACTTGATTTCTTCTGGGATTATGAGGAAATGCAGCATTTCCAAGAAGAGGGGGGAAATGGGGCACTCCATTCCCACCTGCTTGTTGGTGTGTGTCTCTTCACATGCCACCACTGAAATAAGGAGAGCTCAGGTTAACTGGCATGAGTGTTAACTCTCTAACAAGCAAGTACCTTGTCCTCAGCAGTTATAGCCCCATTACTCTACAAAATTTCCTCTTCAAGGAAAGCCTTGTTACCTGGTGATGAGTTTGGTATGGTTTTGTAAAGAAAGCCCATTTTCATGTTCTCCAAGAGCAGTGGTGATAAGCACAGGCCTGCTTATCAAGCATCCTGAAGGGTCAGCAGCCCCGTGTAGAGGAGTGTTGCCTTTGACTGAAGAAAGGATTTTTGAGCTCTGCCTTGCAGCTGCCTTTTGTCACAGGCAAAAAGCTCTCAAATGGTGGATTTATTACCACTAAGATGCCTTTTGTTTCTTTTTCCAGGCAACTGACTACTCAGCCATGGCCTCGTTAGCTGGTGGATTAGATGACATGAAGGCCAACATAACCAGTCCCACGTCTGCGGATTTGGGAGCCAGTGTTCCCGGGCCTCAGTCCTACCCCCTGGTCACAGGTGAGCAGCCTTCCAGTGCCCACAGGTGTGTGTGTGACATGGCAGGGTGGAGCCCATCGTGCCGTTGTGTCAGATGTGGAGCTGGTGGCTCAAAACGCCTCTTTTTAAGGGTTATTTCCTAGCAGGTCTGTGGGCAGTCAGGCTCATGGCTTGTGCAATCACTAGTGGTTGCTTGGAGCCTCCATCCCTCTTCTCCAGGAGTGACTGTCCCTCCACCCCAGCCCTGCCTCCTGACCCTGGCACCTAAAGCAGAACTCTTCCTTCTGCTTTTGGGCTTCATTCCTTGTTTTTCATAAGGGCACCTGGAGTGTTTGGCTGGATGGGGGTTTTATGACTGTTCAAATTGACCTGAATTTTGGATGCTTTTGATTCCTACAAGCGCTAGTGTTTGGCACTGTGTCTGGAATTGTAATTGTGCACTAAGGCTGAGCACTTAGATGGGAAGCAAAGGTTGTGTTTGTTGAGCAGGCAGAGGGTGTGAGATAAGGAACAGAATCTGATAAATGCTTTGGTGACTTCATTGTTTGGGACTGACCATATTGCTTGGAAGGAGATTGCCCAAATTGTAAGAAAAGGACAAAATTGTGTCCCAAAAGAATGGCGGGACTCAGAAAAAAGGAATTTTACAATTTAATGTTCCGTATTAATGTTTCATATGCATGTTACCTCTCTCTGTCTGTTACTTCTGGCCTTGTGTCTAACCTGTTGAGATTTCATCAGTGGATTTTCTCCGTTTTGCCAAATATTGGATGCCCTTGTTGAGTTTGTTGCTAGGAGAGAAGGTGACACTGTGGTACAGTATTATGGTGTCTTGAAAGCAGTACCATGTTCTCTAGCAGGAGAGCACTTCCGAAAATGACTTTTGTTATAAAATTGTTTTAGCCCAAGATGGCATCAGTCTTTGTCTCTTCTCACCAGAAATTTGGGAGTATTTAAAAGAAATTAGAGAGTTACCTGAACTGTAGGAAAACCCACATTTCTGCTGGAGTGGGAGGAGCAGGCCTATCAGGTGCTGAGTGGTTTGAGCAATAGACTCATAGGTGAGAAAGCTGTCTAGGGGTGGATAGATGGACAGAAAGATTTCTGGACATGTGTGGCCTGCACCAGGTACAGAGATAGAGCACAGGTACAGACAGACACACAGAAAAATAGTCACAGAATAATAGTCACACAGCAGAAGGACTCTGAAAGGATTGTGAAAGAAGGAGCATGAATGGTCACATCTGGTGTCATGAGCCACCCAAGGCCATGTTGAAAAGAAGTATCTCCTAAGGCACATTACTCTGCAGCTGTTTGCTACCGAGCTCCCTGCATCTTCCTTTGAAGCCCAGGGTTCTGCTCGTGTCCTGGGCACATCCTGGGTGTCCTGGTGCCCTTGGTTCACCTCCTGGGTGTTTGTCTCCAGTTCCTCCCAGTCCGTGTCCCTGTGCCAAGCCCAGTGCCCAGTTAGAGGCTGTGGTGCCCTGCAGGTGAGCACAGACCAGAGGCTTGTTCTTTTATACTGGTTTAAGCACTTCTTGTGTTTCTTACAGCATGAAGTCCTTAGGGTGTGGTGAGCTGACTGACTACGTGCGTTAGAGCAAAACCAACGAGGGAACTGAGGCTTTGGAGCTTGATACAGATTCCATGTGGGTTCTCCCTCTGACATTACCTACACTTGAGAGAAAGTTCCAAATGTTAAAGTTACTAGTTCTCATCAAAAACATAGAGCAGGCTTTATGAGTAGCAAGCCTAGGAAAAAAACCTGCTTTTGGTCTTAAATGTGCCAGGGTGAGAGCTATGACAGAACACGTTCCTCCAGGCAGCAGGTATTTTTATCTCTAATTTTATATTGCTGTAGTTTTTTAACACCTGCATTCATAAAACTTAGATTTACACGAGAATATCATAACCCTTGTAAAACCTAGCTCTTCTGATATATTTTCCCAGGATACA
>NW_009952053.1:57774-59931 GCF_000747805.2 Chaetura pelagica
TCCATTGCACCAATGGCATTTTGAGCTGTTGTGGTAGCCCCAGCACCACCTGGGCCCTGCAAGGCTGGGCATGGACTGTAGGTCCAGGTCGTGGTCTCTCTGCTGAGGTTGTGGGCAGGAGGATTTAAGCAGTGGGCCATACTTCATAACGTGCAGGACATATAAGTCATGGCATGCTTGGTGACACAGTTCTCACCACAGCTCTGGACAGACTTCTCCACTTTCTCACCAGAACTGACTCACTCTTTCACTCATGCATCTTTTCTCACCCTTTTTCCATCTTTTTCCTTGGTGGGACAGAGGATTCCAAAGAGGAGACATATTTATTGACCCTTTTTCCCTTTTAACAAAAAGCTTTATGTTGCTGTGGGTGTTTCATCCTATTAGATGTCACTGAAAGTCAGGAGGAGCTCAGCAGTGACACTCGATGGTGGTTATGAGGGTGGTGAGACCCTGGCCCAGGCTGCCCAGAGAAGCTGTGGCTGCCCCATCCCTGGGGGTGTTGAAGGGCAGGTTGGATGGGGCTTGGAGCAGCCTGGGCTGGTGGGAGGTGTCCCTGCCCATGCAGGGGTGGGACTGGATGGGCTTTGAGGTCCCTTCCCCCTCAAACCAGTCTGGGATTCTGTGAGGTCCATCAAGTGTTTGCTGACACATCATGTACTCTGCCTTCTTGGACCTGGTTTGCTGTCATTGATCTGAGCAAAGCTCTAGTGAAACTCAGGGGTTTAGTGTTCATAAGCTGAGGCTGGACTTGGGAAGGTAGGTGGTCAGTAAGACAGACAACACCTGGGAGAAGGTTTCCTTGATTTCAGCCCTGCTTGGGTGGTCAGACCCTGACTCATGAGAGGAGTCTTGCCAGAGACAGGTCCTGGACTTCGGGGCCTTGTCCATCAGGTAAGAGCCTGATCCTTGTTGGTCTGTGATGGCCTTTCTCCTGCAGACTTCTCCTGATTGGAGGACAAATGGCCAACCTGATCTCCAGGCTTCCCCTCAGATTAAGAAAGTTGGGTTGCTTGTAATTTCTCCGCCCTTTTTTGAGTGTTCCTGCTCCTCCTCGCTCCAGTTGGGCTGCCCTGTGATGGGTCCAAGGACACTGAGAGTAGGAGAATTAACACCCTGGGGGACAGAGAGTTTCAGTCCTGCTGGGCAGTGTGTTCTCAGCTGTAGAAGTGGGGGGTGGCTGGTAAAGCTCCACGGAGTGTCCAAAGCCTGTGTCTGTTGGTGCTAAGGGCTTGAGAAATTGACCTCAGTTGACATTCCAGATTATAAACAGTTCTGTAGCAGCTTCACTGTCATCAGACCTGGCAAGTGAGCTGTAGTATCCAGAAGAGGGTATTGGTGGGAAGTGTCATCAGCACCAGGAGCTCTTGTGGTGTGTGTGTAGCAGAGGTGTGAATGTGTGGTTGCACAACTCTTCCGCAAAGAGTGAGGCTGTTGGTGGGTGCAGGGCTGAAAAGCCACATTTTTGTGGATAAGGAACCTGAAATATGACATACAGGAGATTTAGCCAAGAACACTCATGCCCCTTTGATATCTGTCATCTGCTATTCAAGCTTAATCAGCTTTTAATGAGAAATCTGGGAAGCTTTCCGGGCTGCCACATGTGAAGAGACGTAAGTCTAGTTTGTCTTGTCACTCTGAAGTCCATAAGGCAGATTGTAAAATAATGTGATGCAGATAAAGCTGAGAGTAGAGGTCTTAGGTGAGGTATGAGCACAGTCTTCCACTGCCCTTGTTGCTAGGCTGTGGTGTGGGTGGCAGAGCAATGCTGAGTGTTGAGATGCAGAGGATCCTCTGCACAGTTGCTGGTAGGAAATCTAAGATTTCTATGCCTGAGAAGGCTGGTGGATCGAAACACTTGGGGTGTTTCCTAAAGATGAAAGGAGTGCTTAGACACTGCCATTCATGCCAGTACTTGCTGGAATGTAAGTGAGGTAAAAATCAGTGAGAATTCCCAGTCCTGCTTCATCCACCAGCTCTGCTGGGTCACAGACCACCAGCCAGACTGGGACTGCAGAACCACTTGGCTGCTCTGCATAGTTTTTATGCCACATTAAATATTAAGTTAAAAAATAAAAATAATCCTTCCCTGGCTGTTTGCTGCCACTCTCCATAAGTGCTCTCTCCATTTACAACCAGTGACATGTGTCCAGATCA
>NW_009952053.1:59946-67667 GCF_000747805.2 Chaetura pelagica
TTCATCCGTGCTGCAGTCAGCAGCTCCAGAGCAGCCGCTGATTGTTGCTAATTACCTGCAGATGCGTTTTCCCTGCTCCCACTTGCTGATTTCAGTGTGGTGGGTTCCACTGGGGAGGACAGAGAGGTGCTGAGCTGACACCTCGGCTGGCTGGGGCGGGTTGAACAGCCCTGGCCATGGTGCTGTGTGGTGGGTTTGCAGGAGCAGAGCCTGGAGCAGCCAGACCAGCCCGGCAGGGAGGCACGTTCTGCTGGGGGGAACCAAGTGAACCCCCTGCTGCTCTGTGGCACTGGGCTTTGGTTTTTCTCCTCTGGCAGGTGTTGGAGTGGGAAGAGCCTGGTCTTCTGAGCTGAGACATCTCCAGCACAGCTGACCTCCCTTTCACCAAATCCCTGACTGGTTTGGGTGGGAAGGTACCTTAGAGGCCATCCAGTGCCTGAAAGCTGGAGAGGGGCTTGGGACAAGGGCAGGGAGGGATGGGAGCAGGGGGAAGGGTTTCCAGCTGGCAGAGGGAGCTGGAGCTGAGATGGGAGGGAGAAATTCTGTGCTGTGAGGGTGGGGAGAGCCTGGCCCAGGTTGCCCAGGGAAGCTGTGGCTGCCCCATCCCTGGCAGTGTTGAAGGGCAGGTTGGATGGGGCTTGGAGCAGCCTGGGCTGCTGGGAGGTGTCCCTGCCATGCAGGGGTGGCACTGGGTGGGCATTAATCTCCCTTCCAACCCAAACCATCCTGTGATTGTTCCTGTGACTCTGTTGCCAAGCTGGAAGCAGATGTTTCTCTGCTGAACAATTCTCTTCCTGCAGTGCCTCTGTGCTCCCTGGAGCTGGTGCTGAAAGGAGCTGAGAAGCAGTTGCTTCTCTTTGGTGCAAGCCTTATTTGATCTGCCTTTTATGGACCACTTTTGGTGATGGTGCCCTGAGGCAACCAGTAAATTCTTGTGTCTGATAGAAACTGTGATGTGAAGCTCAGAAGCAGAGATAAAGCTCCCAATACACAGTGAAATGGGACTTTACTCTCTTTTCTGCATACTTGATGCTCAGTGTGAAGACAACTGTTACTTCAGATGTGCAAAAATGTGGTAGAGGGTCACTGTGTCATTAATGCCAAGTCCAAAATTGCCTTAATAATTCTGGGAAATTCCATTGTGAAATCTGCTGTTGGCGATTCCTGGGAGAAAATGAGGACATTTACTTTAATTTGGATATTACTGCAAAAAAAACCCCAAACACAACCAAGAAAACCAAAACCCCAAAAATCTTCTGCCTAGTTGATTCTGCAGGTGTAGTTTGTTTGTTGTTGTGAATTTAGGTCTAAAAAATGTGCAGTTTTTAATGAAAAGTAGTTTAGAAGTGAACAGTTGATGCTTCCTGTTCCAACTCTCTGAAATAAGAGTAATGTAAGATTTTCACAGTTCCTTCTTCCTTTCTTTTTTTTTTTTCCCTAACACCAGCAGAATTTTGCAGGAAGTAAAGAAGAGGTTTGGTTTTTGTGGAAGTTGCTTTTTCGTTATGTAAAGAAAATAACTAATTTTTTTGTTGGCTAATTGTAGCAGCAGTAGCAGAAAAGTCTCCTTCTGAGGCCGTTGTGTTTGGGTCACACAGTCTGTTTGGACATTATCACCAGATCATACTTTAATTTCTGTGGGACTGTTTTGAAGTGCAGATGGGTGTTGGTAGAGGCCTGGTTTCTAGTGCAGCATAATGCTAGATTTACAGCTCAGCCTCTACATTTAATAGATAAAAGTGCAGATGCATTTTCCAATAATCTATTCGTCACTCCCAGTAGGCCCTTGTCGTGTTACAGGCTTGAAAAAAGGCCACATAAACTCCCGCGGAAAGGCAGCCAATCTGAAAAACAAAAGTGTCATTTTTAATGACAGGACAGAGTCTAACTGAAGCACTGTTGAGTTTTTCCATTTTTATGAATTCTTATCTTGCCATTAGAAAAGAACAAGCGAAAGCAAACGAGGCCACTTGTACCCACCAAGACCCAGGCTATTAACTGCCTCTTTTGATGATGTACAGCCTGACTCTGCTGGGAGTTTGGCTGTGGATTTAAGTGTTTAAGAATTTAGCTATGGTAAACATGTTTTGGTGCAAAGCATGTAAAACAGCAATTTGCATTTACATAGCATCTTTTACTTAAGGATTTTCCAATCTCTAATTAATTAAATCTGTTTCCCCCTGCCCCCAGCACCGCTGTGGTATGGAAAATAAATACAATTTTAAATCAAGCAGCCACAGCAGGAGGATTAAGACAAGGGGCTTCTGGTGGCCCCACGCTGGTCCTGGCTGTGGCAGGGCTGGGGCTTCTTCTGCAGATGCTTCTTCTGCAGGAGAAGGGCTGCAGATGCTCTGAGCAGCCTCCTCTCATGCTCACCCCGGTCTGAAATGCCCAGGAAAAAAACCCTGGGCATCAAACCAACCCCACACATGGGGTGGGGGATGTTCCTGCCAGCTCTGACTGCATCTCCCCGAGGGGCCTGGGGACACCCAGGGCTCTGCCACTGCTCTGGAGTTGGGGCTGCAGAACCTCACAGCCCATCCCCTCCACAGGCAGCACTTTTGGCTGCCAGGGAAATGTTGTAAACCTGTCACAGGTCTCCAAATTGGAAATAGAAAAAAAAAAAAAAAATAGAAAGGAAAACACTCTCCTTAGCATAAAGGCTTCCTAAATGGCTTTTTTTAGCTTGCCACAACAGGAAAACATCTGAGGGTGTCTGTGCAAGGCAGCAAAATGTGATTTCCAGGTGGGCTGGGTGGTGTGGTGGCATCTGTGCAGTGCATGGCACCAAAACCAGGTCTGATGGCATCTGAGTCAGGCTACAGATGATGTTTCTGGGGTGAGGGAATTGTTGTGATGGCCCTGGTTGAGGACACTTTCCAGGCTGCTGCATGACCCATGGCAGGAGGCCTCAGTTGGCCAACTATGAGTTACTTCTCATCTGATGTCTGGCCAGCTGGGATATTCTGTGTATTTATACACAGGACAGGGAGTCTGGGAGGTGAGTAGAGGGAATGTGGAGAGCAGGACACCAGGACATGTGCTGCCCCCCGCACACTGTCACAGCATCACCTGGAAATGAAAACCTTGGGAACACAGAAAAGTGGGACCTTCTGGGTAAGGGGAAGACATGGAGGTGCCCATTGATGGGAGAAAGATCCCAGATGTTTTAGTGACATTGCAGGATGTTCTGGGAGAAGGGGAACACCTTCAGTTGCAGAGTGGAAGGCAAAAGTCTTGCTTATTTTCCTTACTCTCTTCATTGAAAAAGCTCTTCCTGTCATTCTGGCACTGGAAAACACTGTCTTACTTATCAATAGAGATTTTATAAACCAAATTGGGGCCTTTTTGTGACAAACCATTGTTTCTTCATGACTACATAGTGCATCAGGGCAAAAAATGTGTGAATTTCAGGTTTTGATGTCATTTCTCATAAACATGTTGAATTGTAATGGAAAAAAAGGCAAAAGCAAAATGCAGCAGAGGAAAGGAAGTGTCACTGGCATTTCTTCAGAAGAGAGGTTGCTGGTTCTGAGCTGCACCAGCAGTGAGGAATTTCACTTGTGGAAGTCCCGTGAGACACAGCAGGGACAGGGACTGCCTGTGCTGCCACCAGCTTGACACCTGACTGGGGATTTTCACACAGATGTGGCTGAGAAGTGAATTCAAGGAGCGCATGAAAGGAGGATCAGGGTCCCACTGGAGTTCTCCTCGTTTTCACTGTACCTTCTTTGCAAGGCTTGTGCATCAGTAGCATCCCTCTAAAGAGGGGACACACCTGGGTTATCCCCTTCCCAACAGGTTTTGTTTCTGGCAGTTGTGAGTCCGGCCCTGATGGCTTCCCCAGAGGAGTGGGAAGGCTGGTCCTAGACTGCTGGGGCTTGGGGATCTGCAGGAGGGTGGAGGGTTTGGAATAGCCTGGTGGGAACCCATCAAATGCTGCTGCAGCTGCAGTGACTGCCAAGGAAGAGCTGTGGGATATGGGGGGTTTGTCAGAAAACCTGTTTTTTTTGGCACTAAGCAGAGGGCTTGCTTTTGCACCTTCTGTCCTCAGTGTTGTGATAAAGATGGAGGATGGACACAAACTGTTCCTGGGTGCTGATGCAGCCCTGAGCAGGTCTGGGGGCTGCTGGGGGACCTGCTGCAGTACCCAGCACAGGCAGACCCAAACACGTGCTGGTCCAGCTTGGTCCCAGGCTGGGGTCACACCAGGAGGTGCTTCATGCACCCCTCACCTCCTGCCCATCACTGCCTGCAGGTCCCCTCAGCCAGGGTTTTAGCAGAAGGTCTTGAGTTTCAAGGTATGAGTGGGTACCGTGGGTCTGTGACACTCCTTGGTGTGTTGTCCACGATGGTCCTGGACTCAAGGGGTGTGAAGGGGACTTGTCAGGGTCTCTGAGCGTGGCAAGGACTCAGAGCTGTGGTGGTGGCTGAGGAGCAGTGAGAAGCCCTGGGAACTGCCCTCACCCCCTGTCCCCTGCTGACTCTCATATCCCTTCACCTGCAGCTCCTGGAAATTGACCCATTGGCCATTCCCTGGAAAAGCCCCCTCTCCAGGAGCTCCCTGCCCTGCCAGTCTGCACTGGGAGTGGTGCCTGTCCCTGTGCTTGGCCCCTTACAGAACCGTGGGTGGTTTGGATGTGAAGGGACCTTAAAAGCCATCTAGTCCCACCCCTGCATGGGCAGGGACACCTCCCACCATTCCAGGCTGCTCCAAGCCCCATCCAACCTGCCCTTCAACACTGCCAGGGATGGGGCAGCCACAGCTTCCCTGGGCAACCTGGGCCAGGCTCTCCCCACCCTCACAGCACAGAATTTCTCCCTCCCATCTCAGCTCCAGCTCCCTCTGCCAGCTGGAAACCCTTCCCCCTGCTCCCATCCCTCCCTGCCCTTGTCCCAAGCCCCTCCCCAGCTTTCCTGGAGCCCCTTCAGGCACTGGAAGCTGCTCTAAGGTCTCCCTTCTCCTCTCCAGGCTGCCCAGCCCTGCCTGGGGGTGCAGAAGCCCCTCCCCAGCGTGCAGGTCACCGAAGGCTCACAGCAGCACCACTGCCCTGCTCTCCTCTGTGAGGCTTTGCCTACAGACTTTCACCCAAGTCCCTTTCTGTAGTGGCTTCTCCAAGTTTCCCTGGCTGCAGCAGAGCTCCTGGGGGGGGGGTCTCCTCCCCATGGACCCCTCGGGGTGGTAGGGACACCCTGCAGCTTTGCTCAGCACCTTGTGGAGAGCAGGGCAGCTCTGCCCCATCATCAGAAGCGCTGTGCTGAAGGGACACCTTTCTCTGACCTTTGTAATTATGCCTGTCCAATCTTTCTTCATGTTTTCTTTTAATTATTTTTCCCTCTCTTCTCTCTCTCTCTCTCTCTTTTCCCCCCCTAAAACTCCACCACTCCTCTCCAGTGTATTAAGGGTGTGAGCAAAATTGATGGCTGGAACGTCTCAAGTCTTTATGATGATGAATGGCTTTTCTCTGCCAAAGCTTTTATTGTCTGTGATTTGGGAAGAAGGGGAGCTGATTTATGGTGGCCGACTGTCATGCTGTTTAATACAGTTATAAATCCTGACGCTGTGACGGGTGCCGTGGGCTGGGACCTCCTCTGGACTCTCTCCTCCCCCTTTTGTCTCCCCACTCGCCATCCTTGGCTGTGCCCCTTGGAGGGGAGAGGGCAGGGGGGCTTGGAACCAGGAGCTGGGCAAGCCTGGAGCATCAATCATCTGGAGAGGGTGATCAGACACTGGGATGGACTGCCCAGGGAAGTGGTGGAGGCACCATCCCTGGAGGTGTCCAAGGACAGGCTGGAGGTGGCACTTGGTGCCCTGGTCTGGAGATGTGGGAGTGTTGGTCATAGGCTGGACCTGATGGTCTCAGAGGGCTTTTCCAGCCCTGGTGATGCTGTGATCTGTGATTCTGTCAGGTCATAGGTTGGACCTGAGGATCTTCAAGGTCTTCTCCAGCCTCAATAATTCTGTGATTCTGTCTCGCCAGCCCTTGTGGGCCCCACTCTTGGGGTGGGGGAGATGCCCCCCGGCTCCTGTTGGGGCAGCTCTGGTCCTGCTGGAGCGTGGCAGGAGGGGAGTCAGCCCCTGTGGGAGCAAAGTCCTGGGCGCTGCTTCTGACGGGCAGGAGCCCTCAGAGAGATGTGCTGGTTTGTGTCCAAACGCCCAAGTTGTGTGTTTTCTCTGTGTTCATGGAGGAGGCAGAGCAGCTGTGGTGCTCCTGCTGTGGCTGCTGCCTTGTTGCCATTGAACACCCAGGTGTTGGCTCCACAGGCGTGGGGTGAGGGGTGACCCCCTGTGGGAGGTTGGTGGTTTTGAGAGAAAAAAAATAATATTGGAGAATTTTTGGTAAACCCACTAAATCCTGGGCAGAGATGAAGGATTTTCAATAGAATATTGGGTTTTCCTTTGTTTCATACTATGGGAGACTCGCTGTTTTGCATCTCATGGCATCATGGAATGGTTTGGGTTGAAGGGACCTTAAAGATCACCTAGTTCCAACCCCCCTGCTTGGGCAGGGACACCTCTCACTAGAGCCTCATCCAACCTGGCCTTGAACACCTCCAGGGAGGGGGCTTTTCTGTCCCCTGCTCTGAGCTCACTGAGGATACTTTCCATACAGCAATCCATGCATTGGTTCTTTTCTGAGCTACCTGGGGCACCAGTTAAGCTGCACTTCTGGCCACATAATGGGGGATGCAGGGACCCACCAGGCAGATGGGAAGGAGATGGGACTTGAAAGTATGAACCTGGTCCTGCTGCTTCACAGGGCAGATGAACAATTCTTTTTTGTCTTAAGGTGATTTCAAATGAGATGTTTCAGATTCTTTACAGTCCTGACATTTACAAATATTTTGATGGAAAAACACAGAAACCCACATGTGTCAGCATTTCCACAACTTCACTTTTTTCCATCACAGAATTCAGTTAAGATGCCTTATTTCAGCCTTTCATATTTTTCCAGGATAAAAATAGCATTGTTGCAATAACAGAAGAATCATACTTGAATTGTTGACCTAGACTTTGTTGAGCCCTAATTAAGATATTAAAATCTAGGGTGTAAATATTTTTCCTGTGAGGAGCAGAAAACTGCTTATGACATTAGCAATGATCCTTAGATTGAAAATGTCTCCATCTCAGGTTAATTCCAGATGCAGATCATAAATATTGATTCCTTTGAGGTGGAAGATTTCACTGTGGGTTTAACATCTCTCCCATACGGACTGTTGGAAACTGCTGGGATTGTTTTTCCTGGCTGTGCTTATCTAGCTGAAGGCCTTGTGGCTGCCCATCCCTGGAATTGTTCCACGTCAGCTTGGAAGAGGTTGAAGCAACTTGGTCTGGTGGGAGGTGTCCCTGCCCATGGCAGGGGGGGTGGAACTGGGTGGTTTTGGAGTTCTCTTCCAACCCAAACCAGTCTGGGAGTCTGTGGATAACTGATTGCTGATCTGCTCCTCTCTTCCCATTTCTGTGTGCACCGATGGTTTGCAGGTCATGCCACTGGTGATGGTGGTTGGTGAGCTGCCCCGTGCTGGGAGCTGGAGGGATGTGAGGGGCTGGGGTGGTGAGAGGTTGGGGTGATGAGGGGCTGGGATGGTGAGGGGCTGGGGTGGTGAGGGGCTGGGGTGGTGAGGGGCTGGGGTGGTGAGAGGCTGGGGTGGTGAAGGTGATGAAGGGCTGGGGTGGCCCCGTCACCAACAGGGGGGCCTGCGCTTGGCTGGACGTGCCC
>NW_009952053.1:85534-91101 GCF_000747805.2 Chaetura pelagica
GGCACTTGGTGCACGGGTCTGGAGATGTGGGAGTGTTGGTCATAGGCTGGACCTGATGGTCTCAGAGGGCTTTTCCAGCCCTGGTGATGCTGTGATCTGTGATTCTGTCAGGTCATAGGTTGGACCTGAGGATCTTCAAGGTCTTCTCCAGCCTCAATAATTCTGTGATTCTGTCTCGCCAGCCCTTGTGGGCCCCACTCTTGGGGTGGGGGAGATGCCCCCCGGCTCCTGTTGGGGCAGCTCTGGTCCTGCTGGAGCGTGGCAGGAGGGGAGTCAGCCCCTGTGGGAGCAAAGTCCTGGGCGCTGCTTCTGACGGGCAGGAGCCCTCAGAGAGATGTGCTGGTTTGTGTCCAAACGCCCAAGTTGTGTGTTTTCTCTGTGTTCATGGAGGAGGCAGAGCAGCTGTGGTGCTCCTGCTGTGGCTGCTGCCTTGTTGCCATTGAACACCCAGGTGTTGGCTCCACAGGCGTGGGGTGAGGGGTGACCCCCTGTGGGAGGTTGGTGGTTTTGAGAGAAAAAAAATAATATTGGAGAATTTTTGGTAAACCCACTAAATCCTGGGCAGAGATGAAGGATTTTCAATAGAATATTGGGTTTTCCTTTGTTTCATACTATGGGAGACTCGCTGTTTTGCATCTCATGGCATCATGGAATGGTTTGGGTTGAAGGGACCTTAAAGATCACCTAGTTCCAACCCCCCTGCTTGGGCAGGGACACCTCTCACTAGAGCCTCATCCAACCTGGCCTTGAACACCTCCAGGGAGGGGGCTTTTCTGTCCCCTGCTCTGAGCTCACTGAGGATACTTTCCATACAGCAATCCATGCATTGGTTCTTTTCTGAGCTACCTGGGGCACCAGTTAAGCTGCACTTCTGGCCACATAATGGGGGATGCAGGGACCCACCAGGCAGATGGGAAGGAGATGGGACTTGAAAGTATGAACCTGGTCCTGCTGCTTCACAGGGCAGATGAACAATTCTTTTTTGTCTTAAGGTGATTTCAAATGAGATGTTTCAGATTCTTTACAGTCCTGACATTTACAAATATTTTGATGGAAAAACACAGAAACCCACATGTGTCAGCATTTCCACAACTTCACTTTTTTCCATCACAGAATTCAGTTAAGATGCCTTATTTCAGCCTTTCATATTTTTCCAGGATAAAAATAGCATTGTTGCAATAACAGAAGAATCATACTTGAATTGTTGACCTAGACTTTGTTGAGCCCTAATTAAGATATTAAAATCTAGGGTGTAAATATTTTTCCTGTGAGGAGCAGAAAACTGCTTATGACATTAGCAATGATCCTTAGATTGAAAATGTCTCCATCTCAGGTTAATTCCAGATGCAGATCATAAATATTGATTCCTTTGAGGTGGAAGATTTCACTGTGGGTTTAACATCTCTCCCATACGGACTGTTGGAAACTGCTGGGATTGTTTTTCCTGGCTGTGCTTATCTAGCTGAAGGCCTTGTGGCTGCCCATCCCTGGAATTGTTCCACGTCAGCTTGGAAGAGGTTGAAGCAACTTGGTCTGGTGGGAGGTGTCCCTGCCCATGGCAGGGGGGGTGGAACTGGGTGGTTTTGGAGTTCTCTTCCAACCCAAACCAGTCTGGGAGTCTGTGGATAACTGATTGCTGATCTGCTCCTCTCTTCCCATTTCTGTGTGCACCGATGGTTTGCAGGTCATGCCACTGGTGATGGTGGTTGGTGAGCTGCCCCGTGCTGGGAGCTGGAGGGATGTGAGGGGCTGGGGTGGTGAGAGGTTGGGGTGATGAGGGGCTGGGATGGTGAGGGGCTGGGGTGGTGAGAGGCTGGGGTGGTGAAGGTGATGAAGGGCTGGGGTGGCCCTGTCACCATCAGTGTGCCCTGAGCTTGGCTGGACGTGCCATGTTCCTGAGTGGTGACCCATGGGCAGCCTTGGGGCTGGTGTTGCTGATGGTTTTGAGGGTCCAGCTGAGGGCTGGCAGGAGCTGTGTCCAGGCAGGTGTGCACAGCTCCTGGGCTGCTGCTCCTGCTCTCACTGCTCCCAAAAGCCCTCTGGATGTCACTGCTGTCCTTTGCAAGGCAACTGGAAACCCATGACCTCCTCCTGGAAAATCACATCCTCTTCTGGGGTCCCTGCCAGACCAGCCTGGCATGAAGCCCCTTCCCCTCCAGCACTGCCCGAGCCAGTAGGTCCCAGCAGGGACCCAGGGCTTGGTGGACCTCCAGGGCTTGCTTGGCTGCTGGGACCCTTCCCAGACCCCCAGGTGTTGCTCTCAGGCCTGGGGCTGGCACAAGGAGCTGGGCTGCCCACCCCTGCCCTCACATGGCACTAGGGATTCTCTGGAGCAATGTCTGTCCCAGCAGGGCCTTTCTGTGAAGGTGGCTGACAAGGTCGTGCCACAGCCTGGCTCTTAACCCTTGTGGAGGACGCTACAGCTCCCCAGAGGAGTTTATAACAAAATGAGGGTCATTCTCACCTCCCAGGCAACAAGCGACAGGACAAGTGGGAACGGCCTCAAGTTGTGCCAGGGGAGGCTCAGGTTGGATCTGGGGAACAATTCCTGCCTGGCAAGGGTTGTCAGGGCCTGGCCCAGGCTGCCCAGGGCAGGGGGGGAGTCCCCATCCCTGGGGGGGTTTCCAAGCCCTGGAGATGGTGCTGAGGGACACGGGGCAGGGCTGGCCTGGGCAGAGCTGGGGGGTGGTTGGATTGGGTGATCTTGAAGGTCTTTTCCAGCCAAACGATTTTCTGGTTGTGATTCTGTTCTCTCCCTTGTGAGCAACTCCTCTCTCCTCAGGGCAGCTCCTGTCCTGAGCAAAGGCTGTGCCCTGAGGAGAGGATTGGAGAACAGGGGGTGGTGGGACCACCTGCCCTCCTTGGGCTTCAGGATGCACGTCCCTGTTGTGTGGAGCGTTTGTGGAATGAGGGCTGAACAAGATGAAAATGGGCTGGATTTTCATTTCTGGAAGGGGCAGCATTGGAGGCCAGCGACCTCCCCATCCATGCCATTTCTTTCCAGGAGCATCCTTGGCTCCATGGCCTGTGCTGCCAATGCTGGTGTTCATCCTGTAGCTCTTAGCTCATTTTTCTTCCTGTAGCTACAGAGTCTGGAGTCCCTGCTGTAGTGAGGGGAGTTTCTTCACAAGCTTCACCAGCTTTCTGATCCTCTTGGTTGCACAGAGAGGCTGGAGCAGAGCTCCTGGGTGTGTGCCAGGAGCCAAACACTGGGAGGGAAACAAAGGGAACAATATTTTGGTTAAACATCTTGTGATCACTCGGTTGCTCTCTCAGTTCCTGTAGCGTGTGGAGCAGCTGGATGTGCAGGAGCAGGGATCCCTTGGACCACAAACTTCTGGATCCTCCTGCTTTCCAGCAGCACTGGGGTTGCTGCAGAGGCAGCAGACAGAGCCTGCTGGGCTGCTCTTACAAGTGTGGCCATGCTGCAGAGAGGAAACAACAATAAAGGGAATATGTTGCTTCTGTATGCGTTAAGAGCACTGATCAAACCACATGAGATCCCATTTCAGACATAATGTGCATTGGAGGGCAAAATTAGATTGAGAAGTAAATGGAGCCTAAAATTTCCATAGCTTTATTCGTCAGAAAGCTGCTTCATCGCGTGGTTTAATTCTCCTAGTTCTTTCATTCACTGCATGTAGCGTGCTGGCTGGAGCACATGTTAGAAATAATGGGATGAAAAAACCCCCATCTTTAATTTGGCAGAGCTTGTGGGGTGTGTAAGGGCTGTGCAGACCTGAGATGGGAAGGGATATGAAATGGAGAAACGTCACACCGCGGCAGAAAAACTGGAAAAAACGGTGCTTTCTGTATTTTAGCAGGAAGAGGTGTTTTGGTTTAGGATATATTTTTATTTTTGGTTCCTTTTGCATTCATGTAAGTTCTGAAATGTTTGAAGCTGATTTTACTACTTCCATTTTAAAGTTTCATTTCTTTGCTGCTTGTAAAATACACTGCACTTGTCCAGAAAAATGGTATTTTCCAGGCTAAGATCTGCCGCGGTGGTAAGCCCATTATTTTTGTGTCAGATTTCTTTTCTCTCCCCCTCTAACATGTCTGTTTGACAGGAGGAGGCTAACTGGTCTCTCAGATAAGTAGACACTTGGGGTTTTTTGCCTTTGAAGGCAGCCCTTGATGTCATTTCCACAGTAACTGGGCTGGTTGCTGAGCAGAGCCCTGGATGTGCAGCAGGTCCCTCCTGGAGCCGGCGGTGGAATTGGCACCAGAGCTGGAGGAGAAGCTTCTGGGTGTCCCCATCCCACCCACACCTTAGTGCATCCCTGCTTCCAGGCTGCCTTTCCCTGGCCAGATTTCCTCCCAAAGCCCCTGGAAGCTGGCTTGGCTTCCCTCATGCTGCTTCGTTAATTTCCAGACGCTAATTGTCTGCAGTGTTGCCTCTTCCCATTCCGCACTGTGATCTCGGAAACGCCGGGGGCAGATGTGCCCATTTCTGGGCTGTTACCAGCAAAGTCTCTGTCCCCTCCCCACTGGTTTCATCTCTACACTTGATCTCCATATAAAGCTCTGGCCAGACCCAGCACTCCAAGGAGCTCCCCCTGTTTCAGTGTTAAGATGCAGTGGGGGTCCTGCTGGGGCTGGGACGAGCCCCCTTCCCTGCTCCTGGCGGGGGCTCTGGGGAGCTGCTTCTCCTCCAGACAGAGGCAGAGCCCCTGCACCTGCACCCTGAAAATATTAAACGTTTTGGTGTTTTTTCAGCTCTATTTCCTATGAAAAAAACGCCACCAAAACAGATCTGAGGAATGTTTAACAACTGACAGCAGATAAAACCAGCCCAGAGCAGAGTCCAAGTCTTGTTTTCATTTGGACCATGACACACATACAGTTTTGCATCTGTCCTCAGCAGCTAAATTTTACATTGTAAAGTCATTCTAGTCTTGAAAATGAGATTGTAAAACATTTTCAAAGGAAAACCAGACATTCTAATGCCTTCAAAGCTTTTCCCAGAAGCTTTTTTAGTTAAAATGCCCAAATGAACAGCCTCTCTGCTTGCTCAGACTCAGGGTTTCCACCATTAATGTTCTTGGGGTTTTTTTTGCATTTCTGCCTCTTAATAAAAAGCCTTTGTTAACAAAGGTCTTGGCTGGATCTTGCAGGAAGGTGAACCCTAGGGCTGGGGTCTGCCATGTCCCCTTGGTTGTGCCCTGGAGGGGGCCCCAGTGCCTGCCCAGTGTGCCCCAGTCCTGAGCTGCACAACTGGGCTTCTCCTCAAGAGGTCACAGCTGGGCAACCAGAGCAAGGTGTGTGATTGCCCAGCCTTGCTGAGCCTCTTTTTCCCACAGTGGTGCAGCATCAGAACGTGAGAGCAGAGCCCCCCTGTGGGGCTGGGGCCAGGCTGGGGTGCCCAGCACAGGAGGGACATGGAGCTGTTGGAGAGAGGCCAGAGGAGGCCCCGGAGATGCTGGGAGGGCTGGAGCAGCTCTGGAGCCAGGCTGGGAGAGTTGGGGTGTTGAGCCTGGAGAAGAGAAGGCTCCAGGGAGACCTGAGAGCAGCTTCCAGTGCCTGAAGGGGCTCCAGGAAAGCTGGGCAGGGGCTTGGGACAAGGG
>NW_009952053.1:92011-99480 GCF_000747805.2 Chaetura pelagica
AGGAGGCCCCGGAGATGCTGGGAGGGCTGGAGCAGCTCTGCTCTGGAGCCAGGCTGGGAGAGCTGGGGTGTTGAGCCTGGAGAAGAGAAGGCTCCAGGGAGACCTGAGAGCAGCTTCCAGTGCCTGAAGGGGCTCCAGGAAAGCTGGGCAGGGGCTTGGGACAAGGGCAGGGAGGGATGGGAGCAGGGGGAAGGGTTTCCAGCTGGCAGAGGGAGCTGGAGATGAGAGGTTGTGCAGAAGACACGGGGCCAAGGGCAGAACACTCTGCAGCTCCAAGATTCTTGCTAAGAAATCACAGAGAACACAGATGGGAGTGTTTTCCCCTACCCATGGCAGGGGTTGAAACTGGATGATCTCTGGGGTCCCTTCCAACCAGGAAATACCGTTTCTTCCTCCCTCTTTCTTTTCCCTGCCACTTCTTTAAGTGCCTGGTTGTGTCAATGGAGGAGCAGGAGAGGCACCTGCTGGGAGGCAGCCCCTGTGCTGCCTGGCAGGTGGAGCAGCCCAGCCCCAGCTCTGCAGCCCCGGTGGGTGCTCCAGCTGCATTTTCTGGCTGTCAGCAGAGCGTGGTGCTGCTGTCACCAGCCCTTGCAGCCCTGTCACGCTGGACATTGTGCTCCATGAGCCTCCCCCGCTCCTCTTTTCCCCCGCTGCTCCCATTCCCTGGCTGCTAATTTCACGCAGGCACTTAAACATGATGGATAATTGTGTTCTGCTTATCAATGTTTAATTTAAGGGCTGTTCCATCTGACCTGGATGCCCTTTGCAAGAGCTATGCCTCATTATTGATTTCATGGTCACACCTGTGACATTACCTGCTTTGTAGGAAGTAGACTTTGACATTCCTGTGAGGCTTTGGCAGCCAGAGCTAATTGTCAGAAGAATAATCGAGTCAGCAAAATCATTACAGGTGATCTGTGTGTTACCACTGTTTTATCTGCCTCTAATTAGGTGCAGGAGAGGTAACTCATTGCAGTAAGCACCAGCCAGGGCTGGTGTCCACAAACAGAGCCCGGGGAGCACAGAAGGGAAGTCACTCATTAACAACTTCATTCCAGCCTGCCAGGGTCCTGTGCCAGCAGGATGTGATCCTGTGGGATCACTGGGATGCAGGGTGTGAGCCCTGGTGGGGCTGGACCCAGCGCCAGGGTCCCGAGTGGCTCCAGACCCAGGGTGAGGACAGGGGTCTGTGCTGCCCCTGCCCAGCACGGGGTGGGGTGTCCTGGGTGAGAAACCCGGGTGCTGGTTCCAGGGGTGCTCAGCTCTGGGCTGGGGTGCCAGGGCCGTGGGCACAGCCAGGCTGTGGGGTGTGTGTCCTTGGGTGTCACGGGGAGCAGGAGCTGGTGCTGGAGCTTGTCCTGGTGACTGGGTGGTGTGTTTGACCTGAACATTTTCTGCAGGCTGGTGGTTGAAGCAGCAGGGTTAGCATCACCAAAGCCTGGCTGGAAAAGGAAGGGTGGCTCTTAGCAGGAGTTGGGTTTTAAATGGAGAGTCAGTTCTGGTCACAGATTCCACTGAAATAGTCTGGAAATGCGGGTTTGCTTCCAGAGATTAAGCAGCTCCCAAAGCACCATCTCTGGCAGTTCCTCCTTGCTGTTTTCTCCGGTGTGAAGTGGAGGCACCTGGGCTGGTGGGCACCATCCCTGCCCCTCAGGATGGGCTGGTCTGGGGCAGCAGGATCATCCCTGGGGGTCCTGGGGCAGAGCAGCCCCCATCAGGTCCTCTGACCTTGGTGGCACTTGGTGGAGCAGGGCTGTGTGCTGGGGCAGGACCATCCAGCCCAGCCCCTCGTGGGAGTGTGGAAGTGTCTCCTCATCTTTGCCCTGCTCAGATGCACCTGCCTTTCCCAAGGGGGGGGTTCTGAAGAGGCACAGCAGCCTGTGTGTGGAGCCTTGGGGTGACACGTGAAGAGGGTGGCCAGGCTGGCCCCTCCAACACTGCTGACCTGGGAGCACAGAATCATGGATGGTTTGAGTTGGAAGGGACCTCAAAGGCCATCCAGTGCCACCCCTGCATGGCAGGGACACCTCCCACCATTCCAGGCTGCTCCAAGCCCCATCCAACCTGCCCTTCAACACTGCCAGGGATGGGGCAGCCACAGCTTCCCTGGGCAACCTGGGCCAGGGTCTCCCCACCCTCACAGCACAGAATTTCTCCTTCCCATCTCAGCTCCAGCTCCCTCTGCCAGCTGCAAACCCTTCCCCCTGCTCCCATCCCTCCCTGCCCTTGTCCCAAGCCCCTCCCCAGCTTTCCTGGAGCCCCTTCAGGCACTGGAAGCTGCTCTCAGGTCTCCCTGGAGCCTTCTCTTCTCCAGGCTCAACACCCCAACTCTCCCAGCCTGGCTCCAGAGCTGCTCCAGCCCTCCCAGCATCTCCAGGGCCTCCTCTGGCCTCTCTCCAACAGCTCCATGTCCTTCCTGTGTCGGTGTTAAACATTTCTTTCTGGAGCAGTGGGATTACTCCATTAACCCAGTGCAGCCCCTAATTGCTGACCACACTCCTGAGCTGGTGGCAGTTTCAGTGCTGCTGTAAGGACAGAGTGGTGAGATAAGGCTCCATTTCTCTCCCTGTAGCCTGTGGAGCATCTCCAAGAGGAAAAGCCCCAGCCCTGATATTGCAGAGGATGGTTCTGAGGCAGCAGCAAAGGGGGCTCTGTTAATTCCCCTCCCCACCACCTGGACCCCCTGCATTTTCTAATGTATCCTTTGCAGTAATTAATTACCTCTCCAGTGGGTTCATTTCTTTCATACTCTTCCTGGCAATCAGTTAGATAAAGGGAAAAAAAACGTGGTGGTGCCCTGTGGTATTGAAAGTGAAGGGTTTTCACACTGTCAGGGTAATGAATTCTGCAAGGGTTTGGAGCACCTGAGCTTGGGGAAGTCCTCGTGTCATGTGTCTGGGAGTGACAACTCCCAGTGGTTAATTACTGCCACGGATGAGAGCTGAGCTGATAAAAAAATGAGATAATTTCATTAGTAGTTAAATTTGAAGTTAATTGGATTCAAGTTTCCACACAGTAGTATACAAAGACACTCTTGGAAATGCTCTTTGCCGCCTTTAATGTTTTGTTTTTACCAGGTAGGTGATCTGGAGAAGGGCTCTGAGCTGCTCCCCTGGGTTTTTTCCCATAATTTGGGGCAGCAGGACCCTCCCCTGGCTCTGGCTGCCCCTGCCCCAGCAGCCCTGGGCAGCCTGTCCGGGCGCGGGGGCATTTCACGGGGGCGTTGCTGGCCCCTCCTGCTGCAGAGCAAGTTTTTTTGTGGAAGAAAATCACTTATCAACACTTCTTCTTTTTTTTTTTAGAAATTATTATTGGCTTGCAGGGCGAGCACCCTGCAACTCCTGGTGAGGAGAGGGGTTTGGTGTGGGTCCTGTCTGTGGTTCCAAGCCCCCTGGCGCCGCTCCCTGGTGTCTGAGGAGTGCAGGATGGATCCAGCAGGGATTCGCTCCCTAGGGCTGGGAGAGAGGTGCAGGTTTTCATCCCTGGAGTGAGCTTGTGGGGTCCCAGCAGCAGGGGCAGCCTGGGTGTGGGGGGCTCTGCAGAGCTGGGACTCAGGCTGGGAAGGAGCAGGAGGGCGAGGTGGTGGGAATAGAGCTGGGAGGGGCTTGGGACAAGGGCAGGGAGGGATGGGAGCAGGGGAAAGGGTTTCCAGCTGGCAGAGGGAGCTGGAGATGAGATGGGAGGGAGGAATTCTGGGCTGTGAGGGTGGGGAGAGCCTGGCCCAGGTTGCCCAGAGAAGCTGTGGCTGCCCCATCCCTGGCAGTGTTGAAGGGCAGGTTGGATGGGTGTGAAGTTGGATGGTCTTTCGGGTTCCTTCCAACCCGAACCGTTCTGTGGCTGTAAGAAAGCAGGCAGTGCTGAGGAGCTGCAGTGCAGACCAAGCCCTTCAGCTGCTCAGACCCCCAGGGAGCCCATCCCTGCTGTGTGGCTGGCTGTGAGCTCCCTCAGGGTGCCTGGTGCCCACGCCTGTGCTGTCCCCTCGTGCCTGGCTCCATGGCATCACAGGGACACCCTTACAACCACATACCCACCCAAGGGACTGCTCAGCCAGTGTGTCCTTGTTGTAGCAGATCCAGGTGGGAAAAGTGCCCGAGATGTCATGTCTTTGAATCCATCAGCTCAACTGAAGAAGGGATGAGCTTCTTTCTCCTTGGAGAGATGGAGAGTGTGGGAGTTGGAGAGGGAAAGCAGCTTGGCTCTAGCAGTCCTGAAACCAACATGAACGCATCTCCAGATTGTGACCTCAGGTCTCTTGTGCTCTGCATCTTGCTTTTCAAAGAGAGGTCATTTGGGTCTGTGTGGCACTGTGACAAGGGTTGTGGAGCCCATGTAATCCCAGTCTCATATTTTTTGTCCAGACACCAGTGCTGGTGTTATTGCTGTTCTTCTCCTACCTCTATCAACCTACTTCACACCCATCTCCAGCTTAGTTGCAGTCCTGGTGAGTGGTGCCACTTCGCTCTCTGGCTTGTAGAAATAGGATGCTGCAATAAAGTGTTTGGCTGTGTGGCTCCAGCAGCAAGCCATGCTCATGAGGTGGCAGCTCAGGTCCTGAGCATCACACCTGGCTGCTGGGTGGTCTCCTGCATCTCCAGAATATGTTCACTTCATCTGAAGATTTCAGAACCTCACCTGTTGGCCTTGTCAGCCTGGGCCTAGGGTATCCCAGGTACTGCTGAAGGTGAAGGGGATGGAGCTTCACTCCTCTGGTGTGGTGGAAAGAGTCTGTGGCAAGTTCATTCATGGAAGAGACAGAGCTTGATCAGGACCAGGCCATGACAGAGGAAAGGTCATGCTTCTCATCTTGAGAAGTACCTTGACAGTCTCACCTCATCCTGATTGCAGAATGGAGACTGTTGGTACCAGCGCTGGTGGGACCACCAACTTCTCCAGGCAGGACTTAGCAAAGGAGTTGAGAGCCTGAAGCTTTAAGCCACACAGAGTTGGAAGAAGCTGTTGGTGGAAAACCCTGCTGGGCTCTGCCCTGGTCTTGCTTCTCCATAGGCTGGAGCTGAGAGCTGAGCTGCTCCCTCCTGCAGGACTCCAGCCCATCCCTGTGCCCTGTCTCCAACTTCAGGTTTCAAAATACCATTAAAACAGACCAAGGGCACGTGGGAGCACGTCGTGCAGGACACTGGTCTCTGTGTCTCTCTGGCCTGGTGCTGAATGCTGATGTGAACTCCTGTTGGTTGCTCTGCTGCTGTAGGGTGGGGGCTGCTCCTTGCCCCCTCCTTGTGCCAAGGTTCTTCATGTTTCTCTGGAATAAATAGTTTCAGTGCATTTGAAATGTGACAGCACTGGAGGGAGATCCCACAGAGGACAGGGAAGTTCCACCCTTTTCTGTGGGGGAAGCAGGTCAGGTGCAGTTCAGAGGGTGAGATGGGGTGGTAGCCCTTGGAGCTCTGCCCGTGGTTTTTGCAGCTCCCTTGGCCACTCCCCAGCCCCCCTGAGGCTGCAGGGACCCTGCAGTAAACATCTGTTAGCAGATGCCAGAGCTTCTCGTTTGGAAATGGGATGATGATGAGCAGACCAGTAGAACAGACCATGAGTGACATGGTGTTGGTTTAGGAAAGAGCTGAGATGCTGCCTTTCTTGCTGTCTCCAGTGGTGGCTGCTTTGCTCTGTGAAAAATGTTGTAGTATTTCAGTATATTGGGAAAAAAAATGGTAGGGCAATGGTTTTTTTTAAGAACTATTGGAAGGTGAGATCAGGGGAGTGGGGAGTGTGGGACAGGCCAGGAGGGGAAGGTCCCTTGGCCCACAGGCCTTTGGGAGATGAGAGATTGGGCCGTTCTGTGGTGACAGCACAGGAAGGATGAGTGGAGGTGGTAGTGGTGGTGGTGCTGGTGATGGTGGTGCTGGTGGTGGTGGTGATGGTTGTGGTTGTGGTGGTGGTGATGGTGGTGGTGATGGTGGTCATGGTGGTGGTAGTGGTGGTCATGGTGGTGGTTGTGCTGGTGGTTGTGGTGATGGTGGTGATGGTGGTGATGGTGTTGGTGATTATGGTGGTGGTGATTATGGTGGTGGTGATTGTGGTGGTGGTCCTTCTTGAGTCAATGGAGGACTCTTGGGTGGTGATGCCAGGTCAGACTGTGAGATGCCCCCAGTCAAGTTCTGCGGCTGCAGTTTGCTTCTGTGACCAAATCTAAGTAGATCACAGAGACTTCTGCCTTCCCCAGGCTAAGGAGATGACTTCAGTTTTTCGTGGGAGAGAAGGAAGCAGGACAGTGAGAAGGGGAGAACACTTTAATCTAAAAGAGCCCTTTCCTGCCTGGCACTGAATAACTAGAATTCATGATGCCCCTTCCGTGGGGGATCTGGCTTTCCCCTAGAAAATGCAGAGCAAATTAATCAATTGTTTGGAACCTGAAATTCTTCCAGGATGTGGATGCACCACAAATACTCCCTAGGAAGGGCCTGGGAGGAACGACGTGCATCCCGATCTGGGGACGTGGGGCGTGGAGGGAAGTGGGGCAGCTGCTGGGGGGCTGGGGAACTGGCTCCATGGCCGTGACCTGGGGGGTCCTGAGCAGCAATTTGCAGCAGCTCGTGTTGCCGACCCTCATCTTCTCAGATCAGGTCCCTTTCCTTGGATGGTCACAGAAAGAAAAAGGAAAAGAAAGAAGATTCTGGAAGTTCATTTTTAGATCCGTTTGAAGTGAAACCGCAGCGTGAAATCTCTGACAACCAAAATAAACCAACAAAACACACACAAAAAAGGGGTTTGAGTCTCTGGAAAATGTTTAGTTTCAGTCTGCTCCAGCTCTAGAGACTTGAGGAAAACACTGTCATAACATGAAGCACCCAGAGAGGACAATCTGAAGAGGAGGGTCTGTGCATTTTTTCTGGTCAGAGGTGCTGAAATGAAGAGAGCCTGGTCACATTCCTGGTTGGTCTGACAGGCCATGTTGTGATGGAGGGACCTGCTCTTGACACAGGTTTTTGCCTGGCTAACGAACTGCTTTGGGCCAAGAGCACCAGAGCTGGATGGAGCCCGAGCTGCCCTGGCTGTGCAGGGGTTAGAGGAGGGGAACGTGTCCCTTGGCAGATCCCTCGGCAGCCCCTGGTGCTCCCCAGGAAGGAACAGCAGGTCCTGCCCAGCTGCTGACCCAGCTACCAGGCACCTGAGTGCTCTGTGGAGGCAAATTATCTGTGGGTCAGTCATCTGCCCGAGGGTGCCATGGGAGCCCAGAATCTCTGGTGAGATACCGGTCTCTCTGTGGCAAGGGATGGATCCTTCCTGGTGGGATAACAAGAGCTTGCCTTTCTCCTAGGCAGCTACCTGTGGCCACAGCAGGCAGTGACTTCAAAGAATCATGATTGGTTTGGGTTGGAAGGGACCTTCAAGCCCATCCAGTCCCACCCCTGCATGGCATGGACACCTCCCACCATTCCAGGCTGCTCCAAGCCCCATCCAACCTGCCCTTCAACACTGCCAGGGATGGGGCAGGCACAACTTCCCTCGGCACA